>NC_044031.1:537733377-538061153 GCF_901765095.1 Microcaecilia unicolor
TTCTAGCTTACAGAAGACAAAGAGAACCGACTCCATTACAGCAAATGTTATATGCGAGAATTACTAAATATAGACAATAGTCATTTTCAAATCCTATTTTCAGATGTTGTATAAAAGTATTTTCCCACTTCCTTCCTACATACTGAATTACTAAGAGTTCAACTCACTTCATCCGAAGCTAGAAAAGGAGGCTGAAGTGAATAGTTATGTGGAAGGGTCAGGCAAATATCTTTATGCTAATCAAATAAAGAAAAGAATAGACTGGAAAACTGAATGGTAAAACAAAGGCAATAACAAACGTATGAGGCATTTAGGAATATGTGACCACCAAGATGCAGATTGCATTATCAGCTTAATTAGAGCACACATGAAGCCCATAACCCATTATCGGTTTTGCAAAGTTGCTGTAATGAACTTGGTCTGCTATAGACAAAGGTGGAACAAATTCATGAGGTGCCCAAGTCATAGATTCAGTGTGCATTAAGGGCACAAAACCAAACACACTTGTCAAAAATTGACTCAATAGGTTGTCTCATTTTTAAAAAATTCTCAAACAAATATTCACCCTGGAACCATGGGAATAAATAGGGAAACCTAGTAGGTTAGGTGAGAAAAAAATGTTATTGACTTACCAAACTACTGCAGATCTATACCTGCATACTTATATATAACTCAACTTGGGCTTAGATTTGGAAAGGTAAGTCAAATGCAAAAATCCAGTGTCATACATTACAATATTAGAAAATATTTTTTAGACCAATCACCTGATCTAGACAGTCTATCCTCCATCCTTCATGGACAATTATTTTGTCCATGAAGGTAGATCACTGACAATACCCTGGCAAGGCATACTTTTTCTGAAACCTGATTTGTAAATTCTTTTGACCCTGGTTGTGTTGTCAATTCATATGTGTGCATTTTTTTTTCAGAGCAACTTAGAGAAAAGATGTATAAGAAGAGACTGGAATACCTGAATATGTATACCCTAAAGGAAAGAAGGGACAGGGGAAATATGATACAGACATTTACATATTTGAAAGGTACTAATACAGAAACAAATCTTTTTTCAGGGAAAGGGAAATGGTAAAACTAGAGGCCATGAATTGAGATTGTGGAGTGGCAGACGTAGGAGTAATGTTGAAAATTCTTTTTCACCCAGAGGGTGGTCGATACCTGGAATATCATCCTGAGGGAGGTGGTAGAGACAAAAACAGTGACTAAAATTGTGAACTTTTCTCTTTCTAATGGGCAACTACCAACAGCATTAAAAAGGGCAGTGGTTCACCCTTTGCTAAAGAAAAACAACTTTGACCATGACAAACTCGAAAGTTACTGGCCAGTATCCAACATCCCATTTCTAGGGAAACTCATAGAACAAACAGTCTGTGTTCAACTCAGTGATTGGCTAGAATAGAGAAACTGGCTTAATCTATGTCAGTCTGGATTTATACCTGATTATGGAACAGAAATGATCCTTGTCACAGAAGCCAAAAGAGGGGATTTGCCTCAGAATTAGTAATGCTAGATTTCTCTGCAGCTTTTGACACTGTGGATCATGATATCATGCTAGCACGACTGGCAGAAACATGTATCAATGGAACAGTACTTGCTTGGTTCAGGTCCTACAGGCAACAATCCATAATGTTTGGCAGCACCTCGTTGCTACCATGGTCACTGACCTGTGGGATACCACAAGGATCAATACTGTCACCCATTCTGATTAACATCTACCTCAAGCCACTAGTGAGCTGATTCTGTCAATGGACACTCAGTTCTACATCTATGCAGATGATGTGCAGCTGCTCATACCCATTGAACCTGACTTACCTACAGCCCTGAATAAACTGATTACCTGTATAACATCAATTAAATAATGGGCTAAGCACAACAAACTTTGCCTGAACTCAAGTAAAACCAAGCTTCTCTGGGTCCCAAACACAAGTGGTCACGTACCTGACAACAAAATCTCTTTTGGAAAGTACAAACTCCCCCTCAAATCACAAGTCAGGAACCTTGGAATACAGTTAGATTTAACACTTACTCTGATTCCCTAAATCCAAGCAACCTTCAAGAGCTGCTTCTACTATTTGCAAAAACTACGCGGCCTCTCTCCTTACATCAAGAAGGAAAATCTTATTCTAGTTGTGCATGCCATGATAACATCAAGACTGGATTACTGTAATGCACTCTACAATGGTCTGACTACAAAGGGCCTGCACCAACTCCAATTGGTTCAGAATGCTGCAGCAAGACTCATAGAAGGTTGCAAGTGGTATGACCACATCACACCATTTTTACAAAAATGTAATTGGCTACCAGTACAATACAGGGCTAAATTTAAAACTCTATATCTGAAATTTAGGGTCCTTAAAGGAAATGACCCTGAGTCCTTGAAGAACAGGATGACCCTCTGCACACCTCCAAGAACGCTAAGGTCCTCCCAAGGAGTATCCCTAACCACACCCTCTCCAAAAGACTTTACACAATGTGATACCCACAAACGAGCCTTGTCCGGAGTAGCCCCCACACTCTAGAATGCACTCCCTGAAAGACTCCATTTAACACAAAACTATCTCTACTTCAGGAAGTAGGTGAAAGCTTGGCTCCTCAACCAGGTCTTTAATGGAAGAAGTAACTAACTTCTTAGTCTCTCACACAAGGAATGACACAGGCTGCACATACTGCAGCAGGACATGTTTATCCACTCCTACCCTAGCTGAGATAACATTTAATCATCTCTCTGACCTCATGTGCAACTTTCTTTAAATTAGTCACCTTATTTTCTAAATCCTCTTACTCTCTTACCTATCTATATTTTCCATCTTTGCTTATACACTACTCTCTCTATTAAAATGTTCTATTATGTATTGTGTTGACATTGTAAGTAGCATACTATAAAGGGCTACCACAAAAGAGTAGATGCTGAAGGGGTGGAGTAGTGTAATCCACATGACACTTCTTGAAGAAAATGCGTAGATGATAGAGATATATCACCACAAGTTTACTGCATAAAAGGACTCGACACAGCACCGTGTTTAGGCAACAATGCCTGCCTCAGGAGTCTAAAAACATAAATAACATAACATAAATGTCAAAAAAAAGTTTAAAAAAGTAAAAGAACAAGAACATATCTTTGCAATGGATATTGCATGAACCATTAATATACAATGTGAATATGGTTAAGAATACACTGAAGGGTATAAGTAAATTATCATACAAAAAACATACATAATATAAAAAAATATGACCATGAATATTAATGTATAAACAAAATAAAGAGATGGTATAAAAGACCACATAATGGAATATACATATATGTACAAACTAAAACAGAACATTCTGAAATTGTTAAATTACATAAAAGGAAAAGGAACAGATCAAATGGATAAACAAGTATGCACTGACCTTGTAGTATAAATCAAAATGTAACCATAAGGGTTATGTAGTCTGTAGATGGATCCAAATAGACATGATATACCCAAAAGCAAGGGCGGGGGGAAAGAAGGTTGAATTAAAATGTGGAGTATTTCCTAAATGTAAAACAGATAGCAATGGACAAAAGTATACATACCGTATATGAAAAATGTATGTGTAGACAAATGTTTTGGTAAAAGATAAATGCAAACATATGGCCAAAAGGATGCAAAAAACATCATGGAATGCAAAAATATGGTGGTGGAAAAAAAATAAAAAGCGTGCAACCTGTATGAAAGAAAGAGGAGAAAGTAAGATATACCGAAAGGGAAAAAGGAAAAAAAAAAAAGAACTAAAAAGAAAAGTTGAATGAAAGACAAAAATGAATAAAGACCAGATAATACAAAAGAGCAAAAAGGAACAAAATACGCTGCCAGGGACAACACACTAATAGACAAATGGCATTATGGGTAAAAGAATCTGACTGAGTGACTGTGCAGGTGAGCTGTACATAGAAAAACAATACCAACAGTGAAACAGAAAGCCAGAACAGACAAAAAAATGTACTGTTTCTGACAGGAATAGAAAAAAGCCAAAGGGTATAGACACACTACATGGAGCAAATAACAAATGATAAAGCTACCAGGGGCAACACTCATAAGAAGCAGGGTTTTAAGTCTAAAACAAACGTGAGAAGAGAGAAATATTAGGAATGAACTCCATATAGTTAGATGTGCAATATATAAAAAACAAAAAGATGAAAGGCAGCCAAAGTAAAAATGGGAGACCAAAATGGAGAGCAACAGATTATACTGAAACCAATAACATGAAAAGGGGAAAAAGCACGAATGTTCAAAATGAGTGGGGACAGCCGAGTGATGATAACAGAAATGTGCAGGGAACCACATAAAGAAGTGCTAGCAAAATCAGAGATGCGCACTTACTGTATGTTAAAACAAATGTAATGGTTGAAGGTGCGGCTCTACCAAACTCACCTTTAAAAAGACTGTTGTAAAAATGCCCATCTGATGAGCTAAAGCAGCTTGGAGTTCTGCGGCCAAAGGTCTGAGAAAATGTGAACACTGTGTAGGCGGTAATAATTATACTGAAAGCAGGCATGAAAAATAAAGACGCCACGCATGCGTGTGGGCAAAAGCAGGAAAAGAATAATAGTGCGCACTGTACGTGAATGGACAAAGATGAACATGGAGAAGGAATAAAAAACAGTAAAAAAAGAAAGCCAAGGGAAGGAGGATAGTGAGAAAATATATTATGGGTCTGATATATCCGAAAGGACATCATCAAAATAATACACTTGGTGCATGCCAACTGTTCACCGCATGTGTAGCGCTTGAGCCTTTACCAACTAGATTAATGGGTGGCGTTAAGGACAGGCCCGTTTTGTGCGCTCGCTGGTTTCATTTTTACCATAGACCCTTTTCCCGTCCCATTTTTAAAAAGCCATTTTTGTAGACGCAGTAAAAATGGCCCAGTGTGCACCCAATACACACGCTTACACTACCGCAGGCCACTTTTTACCACGGCTTAGTAAAAGGGCCCTTTGAAAAGTGCAGGTAAAGCAATGAGTCTAAATGAATGAATATAAATTGTACAAATGAAGTGACGCTAATATCTCTGTTGTATCCAAAATGAGAATACGAAGGGAACAGTCATTTAAAAATGTAGGGATGTGATAACATTATATAAAAAGAAAGATCAGCTTTAGAGATGTAACTGCAAAACTCAGTCTCTAAACTTGGAATAGAATATATGAGATTAAGACATATTGAATGTATACTTTCGTTTTGTAAATCATGCTCACAAGGCAGTGGAAAAAGAATGGCATATGTGGACTAGTAGTATACTACTTTGTATTATTATTTGAATATTTTTACTGCTGTAATTATCTATTGCTTATGACTGATTTATTCTTACTCTAGCATTGAGGTAGTAAATAAATCCAAATATGTAAATAAATAAATAAATAAATAAATAAATAAAAGTGTGGGATGAACACAAAGATCTCTACTTAGAAAATGAATGATATAAAAAAACAAATCTTAAATGGCTGCATGTGTGTTGATATATTGTATGGTGCTTAGATGGTGACTCTGGTTGTGAAGAACTAAGGCTGGTATTGGACAGACTTGTACAGTATCAGGCTCATTTTTGAAAGAGAAGGATGTCCATCTTTCGACACAAATCGGAAGATGGGTGACCTTCTCACAGGGTCGTCCAAATCGGTATAATCGAAAGCCAATTTTGGACATCCCCAACTGCTTTCCGTCGCAGGGACAGCCAAAGTTGAAGGTGGCGTATCGGAGGCATAGCGAAGTCGGGGCTTGGGCGTGACTAACACATGGACATCCTCGACCCATAATGGAAAAAAAAGGGCGCCCCTGACGAGCACTTGATCAACTTTACCTGGTCCTGTTTTTCTTACGACCAAGGCACAAATAGGTGCCCAAACTGACCAGACGACCACCAAAGAGAATCGGGGATGACCTCCCCTTACTACCCAAGTGGTTACTAACCCTCTCCCACCCTCAAAAACATCTTTAAAAATATTTTTTGCCAGCCTCAGATGTCATACTCAGGTCCATCACAGCAGTATTCAGGTCCCTGGAGCAGTTTTAGTGGGTACTGCAGTGCACTTCAGGCAGGCGGACCCAGGCCCATCCCCCTCCCTACCTGTTATGTTTGTGGAAGAAACAGCGAGCCCTCCAAAACCCATCAGAAACCCACTGTACCCACATCTAGGTGCCCCCCCTTCACCTGTAAGGGCTATGGTAGTGGTGTACAGTTGTGGGTACTGGGTTTTAGGGGGGTTTGGGGGGCTCAGCACACAAGGTAAGGGAGCTGAGTTCCTGGGAGCATTTTATGAAGTCCACTGCAGTGACCTAGGGTGCCCGGCTGGTGTCCTGGCGTGTCAGGGGGACCAGTGCATTACAAATGCTGGCTTCTCCCACAACCAAAGGGCTTGCATTTGGTCATTTCTGAGATGGTTGTCCTTGGTTTCCATTATCGCTGAAAATCAGAAATGACCAAGTCTAGGGAGGACCATCTCTAAGGATGACCTAAATTTCAAGATTTGGGTGTCCCCGACCGTATTATCAAAACGAAAGATGGACGTCCATCTTGTTTCGATAATACGGGTTTCCCTACCCCACCATCGGGACATTTTGTGAGGACATCCTCAACAAAACTTGGGTGTCCCTTTTGATTATGCCCCTCCATGTGTCCCATTTATATTCACCCTTGCCTAACCATTCATATTGATCCTTGCACTTGGTTATACACTCACCAGAGAGATAAATTCATCCTAGTGTAAGAGAATCCCTGAGGCAGTGGCATAATAAGTTTATGGACTGCAAAATGTTGGCCACCATTAGAGCAATACCTGGATGAATATAAGCTAAGAGTACCCAATATACAAGCTAAACTGATAAGAAGATTTTACAATAAAAAGAAATGTTTGACTCACGTTTCAAACAAACAATTACAAAGAAAATATTTGATAAGAAAAGCAGAATAATACCATATTCAAAGGAGAATTTTTTTTTCCACTATACAAATCAACACAATCAGGCTCATTTTCGAAAGACATCCATCTTCCGACATAAATTGGAACATGGACGTCCATCTCCCAGAGACGTCTAAATTAGTATAATCGAAACCCAATTTTGGACGTCTCCAACTGAAGTCCATTGCAAGGGGGCATGTCAGAGTTGTAGTGAAGGCGGGACTTGAGCGTGCCTAACACTTGGACGTCTTTGACCCATAATCGAAAAAAGCAAAGATGTCCATTGACGAACACTTGGACGTTTTCACCCGGACATGTTTTTTTAACGAATAAGGTACAAATGACCAGATGACCACCAGATGGAATCAGGGATGACCTCCCGTTACTCCCCTAGTGGTCACTAACCACCCTCCCACCCTCAAAAAACATCTTTAAAAATATTTCGTGCCAGCCTCTATGCCAGCCTCAGATGTCATACTCAGGTCCATGACAGCGCATGAAGGTCCCAGGAGCAGTTTTAGTGGGTACTGCAGTGCACTTCAGACAGGCGGACCCAGGCCCATACCCCCCTACCTGTTACATTTGTGGAGGAAACAGCAAGCTCTCCAAAACCCTCCACAAACCCACTGTACCTACATATAGGTGCCCCCCTTCACCAGTAAGGGCTATGGTAGTGGTGTACAGTTATGGGTAGTGGGTTTTGGGGGGGGGGGGCTCAGCATACAAGGTAGGGGAGCTATGTTCCTGGGAGCTTTTATGAAGTCCACTGCAGTGCCCCCTAGGGTGCCCGGTTGGTGTCCTGGCATGTCAGGGGGACCAGTGCACTAGAAATGCTGGCACCTTCCATGTCCAAATGGCTTGCATTTGGACATTTTTGACTTGGACATTTTTGGTTTCTAAAATCGCCGAAAGTCAAAGACATCCAAATCCAAGGACGTCCAAATCTAAGGACGTCCTTGGATTTAGACATCTTTGACGTTATTTTCGAAACAAAAGATGGATGTCCATCTTTTTTTGAAAAAACGGTTTTCCCCAGCCTTGGTTTTGGACGTTTTACAAAGACATCCAAATTGCAACTTGGACGTTTCTTTCTAAAATGCCCCTCAATGTCACTTCTGCTGTAAATAGTCCTCAAATGGAGGAAAACCAAGTAAGTCTACGAGAAGATAGACATACTGAAATCACAAATAGTACAAGAAAAGTGTGAAACAGTGTTGTCCAATTACCTTATAGCCAAATTTATGATAGTCTACACCCAGGAAGTCAAGATGAGAAAACACCTTTCCCCTTCAGAAAAAAAATTGTAACTGAGAGGTGTCAAAGAAAACATATTTAACATTATTCAAGGGAATTGTGCGTTTACATAGAAACCACAACTGAAAAGTGGCTCCCAAGTCTAAAATCTTCTGTCAAAAGGCCAAGAATTTCCTTCGTCTCATTTGAGTCCATCTAGAAACATCAGGAAAAAAAAAGAACTCTACTCCCTATAAAGTTGCATTCATTCATCATAAAGAATAAAAGCAAAAGAGTTTCCTTATCCTGTGAGAATACGAAAGATACCAAAAGTGTTGCCCAAGATAATATTCTTCCACAGAAGCCTCCAGAATATTAGTTAAGTTCAAACTATCTGAAGAAAGTTCTTCCTGATTAGGTTTCTTCAAGGAACTACTGTGCTTCTTAACTGGTAATGGAATAAAGTAAATCTTGTTCAAAGGTGGCACAGCCGTCTCTTCATACTTGAATACCTACTTCAAGAATTTGTAAACCATTTCCTTAGGAGTATATATAAACACTTGCAGAAAGTTCAACAGTCTCAAATTCAAGCCTTTGATATCACTTTCAAAATTTTCAACTCTACGATAATACACCATTTAATCCTGTAACATAGCAGCTTGAGTAGATTTAACCTGTTGAACTCGAAGCTCCAGGTTCCCACATTTATATTTAAAGCTGCAGTATTCTCCTCCAAAGTCCGAATCTTATCAGCACTTTAGGACAAAGCAGGAATAATCTTAGAAGATACATTATAGAGGGCTTCCAGGGTCTGCCAAATCACTTCCAAAGTGATTGCAGCTGGTTTGACCAATGGCGGCAAGTCCTCAGTCAGAGCTGCAGCCTGTTCCTTTAGCTTCTCCCCAACCAGCACTGCACCAAATGGCAGTATCTGTGATGTCATCTCTCCAGCAGGAGTCTCAGCACTTGACCCGCTCACATCTGGAAAAGGCACCATAACTTGCAACATCCTAACAAGACCCAGCTGGGACTCCAGACTGGGAGGTGGAGGAGTATTAAGACTTGCAGGGCTAAGTGAAACTTTGCACCCAAGGCTCAGGGTCTTCTCTATAACTTAAGCAGCTGGTTCACCCAAAACAGCACTTTCATACTCTGTGATCTCAGCTTGCCTCAGTTGAAGAAAGACCACTTGCAGAGTAGGCTGAGTGGAGGGCTTCCCAGAGCAAATATACAGAGCAAGACCACACATGTCCTCACGCTATGGCAGACATCTTGGAATCCCATCATTAGAAAGAACTTTAATTCTTTTAAGAAAAGGGGAGGATTTTTCAGTCAATGATTAAGAAAAAGCAACAGGAAGAACCATTTTGACATGCTGAATCCTTTTCCTTTCTGATTAACCACAAAGTATTTAAAATGTTTCACTAACAAAGTATATCAAAGTATTCAAGAGTAAATTCAATATAGGTCGCTAAATGTTAGGTGCCAAAAAACTGGGCACTAAGCTAGTACTCTGCTGTAATAGAGTTATAAGCCAAACTTTAGGTGTAACTACTTACGCCATATCTATGGCTGTCGTAAAAGGTGGCACCTAAATGCAGCAGTTGGACATGTTGGGTATATAAGTGCAACTATTCCATAAAGTGCATGCAAGGTGAGTTGGAAGTGGAACACCCCTGACACACCCATTCACCTTCCATATGAATGCCCCCTTTGCAGTTACGTGCAGAGAAGTTTACAGCATAGGCTTGTAAGTCAGTTACGTGCACAACCGCTGTTGTTAATTAGGCCAAATATTGGTACTTATATTCAATTAAGTGCCAATTTAGCGCCAATTAGCTAATTATGTTCTGTGCACAACTGACCCTATTCTATAACTGGGCATGCAATTGTGCACCTAACTTTAGCTACAATTTATGACATTTTACTGACACTGTATGGTGAAAAAATTGTTTGAAGTAGCAATAGGTCTGTCAGTAGAGAGTTTATATATTTTTTGTTGTTGTTTTAGGAATTTCACCTTTGTATGTGCCTTTATTTCTTTTCTCCCCTATCTACACAAACCATGTAGTGACCTCTCACAAGTGACAGTGTGCTCAAGACCCCAGGTTTGCCACTAAAACATTTTTTAATTAAAATAAGCATGTATGCCTGCAGGCACTTAAGGTTTCTCCTGGAAAAGAAAGCATAGCCCTTTAGGACCCAATTCTATATAGGGTGCCAAAAATTAACATGCGTTAAGCAATCACACCTAAGCATATTTTAAATACTGCACGTAAATGTACGTGCAGTATTTAGCATACGTTTAGGCGTAGTTCATGTGACTAAATCTACATGCATCCATTTACGCCAACGAAAAGCTGGTGTAAATCCCTGTGCGTACATTTACATGAACTGGCCCATATTTTATAACAGTGTGCCTAATTGTTTGGAATGCCCATGAAATGCCCTTTTCCACACCCCTAAGCACACCCATTTTTGCCTTCGCATGTTAGAATTTAGGTGCAGTACATTACAGAATATGCTTAGCAATGTACGCACATAAATCAGTGGCATAGCAACAGGTGGGCTTGGGTGGGCCAGGGCCCACCCATTTATGGCTCAGGCCTACCCAATAGTAGCACATGTTTAGTGGTAACTGGTGGGAATCCAAAGCTCCACCAGCTGAAGATTTCCTCTGATGGTAACGAAAACGCTACTCTCCACGACACCGGCACCTGCTCAGTTTTCAGTGCATGCTTGCTGCCAAGGTGGAAAGAAGCATTTTCCCACCAGCTGAGCTAATTTGTTTTTTGTTTGTTTGTTTGTTTTTTTTTTGGGGGGGGGGGGGAGAACACTTGGTGCCCACCTAATTCTTGACTAGGCTCACCCAAAATCTGTTCTCTGGCTATGCCCCTGACATAAATTCTCATTTTTGACAATTAGTGCTCATTATTGCTGGTTAAGAACTGTTAACCAACCTTAACAGCTTGTTAAAACAATTAATCTATATGCATAGTTATAGAATGTGCATACTGTTACTATTATTATTATTATTAACATTTGTATAGCGCTACCAGACGCACGCAGCGCTGAACACAGAGACAGTCCCTGCTCGATAGAGCTTACAATCTAAAAATACAGACAGACAAGACAATTAAGGGCAAGGAAAGTACTGGGTGAGAAGGAACAAGGATAGGGGAATTGAGTAGTGGTTAGGAGCCAAATGCAGTGGTGAAAAGGTGGGTTTTCAGCATAGATTTGAAAACAGGTAGAGATGGAGCTAGGCGTACAGGCTCAGAAAGTCCATTCCAGGCATAAGGTGCTGTGAGGGAAAAGAAGCGAAGCCTGGAATTAGCAGCGGAGGAGAAGGGGGATGACAAGAGAGATTTGTCCAGCGCAAGGAGATTAGGGGGGGACTACTAATCATTTCTATAGTGCTACTAGATATATGCAGCACTGTACATATTATATGCAGGTACTTTCTCGGTCCCTAGGGGGCTCACAATCTACATTTTTGTACTTGGGGCAATGGAGGGTTAAGTGACATGCCCAAGGTCACAAGGAGCTACAGTAGGAATCAAACACAGGTTACCAGGATCAAAGCTTGCTGCACTAACCATTAGGCCACTCCAGATTTATGCCTGGGAATTTGCATAACGCTAGGTGTGCTATAGGGGTTAACAGGAGACTAATGTTCTTTTTCCTGTCTTGTACTATCCCTTGATTCTCTTTCCTATGTTGTACAAGGTATAAGAATGAGAGTCAGATGGTTGTACATGAATGCAAGAGTGTAGGTTAATCTTTGAGGTGCTGCTACAGACAATATATATTTGTATGAGTGAATATAAGCACAAAGGAGGAGGCAATATGTGGGTCATAAAAAGTTCCCACCCTGAAATAATTTCTTTCCTCTTTTAAAGTTTGCTGAAGCATATTTCAGCACTTCTAATACATGTACGACACAAGGGATTTGGCAAAGATATCGGTGAAAAGACAAATGCTGAACTATGATTCAAGAAATTTTGGGGCCATTTTACAAAAGGGCGGTAGGGCTAGCGCTGGTTTGGCATGTGATTTATTGTCCCTACCACTGGGCTCGCCTGGGAGCCTGGTGGTAGTTCTGGTTTTCCCACGTGCCATTTCCGGCATTAGAAAATAGCTTTGCATTTTCTAGCACCAGGGGGTGTGCCTGGTAATAATCGGACAGCACGGCATGCTACTTGATTACCGCTGGGTTACCACTGGAGTCCTCACCATCTTCTAAACAGGAGGCGGTAAGAACTTCAGCAGTAAATTGCTGTGTGGCAATTTTTTAATGACTGTACAACTATTTACTGGCCCTTTCAAAAAGGCCTTTTAACCAGTAAAAGGTGGCCTCAGCGCACAGCGATCTCAGCCATCGTAGGCCACCTTTTACTGCTGTTTGGTAAAAGGACCCCTAAAGGGGGTGAAAAAAGCCCTGTTCAAACTTACTTCTGATGCTTGTTTTATATTCAGCGCAAAGACAATTTTAAAAGAAAAAGAAAAGGAAAGAAGGTAGCATGGTGCAACGCTGTTGTGAAAAAAAATAGAGGCAGATTTTTCATAGGATGTTTATGTAAGAAAAGGGACATCTAAATTGAAACACTCAAAATGTCTTGAATATGACACAAAAAGCTCATTAAATATTATAGCCTTTTGTAAAATACTTCTAAGGATGTGCAGGGCTATATGTGTATTGTGTAGCACTTTCAGTGAGAACAGCCATTTTGCAGCATGACCAAAAAGTGGCAGTACTTACAGTACATTTTGCAAAATTACACACACAAGAAGAGCCATTTAAGGATCCACGTTCTAAATCTCAAATTTATTGACTTTTTGAGATGATTTTAAGGCCAGAGAGGTAAGCACATTTTTCCCCTCATTCACTCCTAGAACCCACAGCTCCACATGATTTGTAGGTGTGAATGCCAATGGGAACATTGTTTTAAATATACATGTATGCCCCTCATAATATAAGGAGTTCATATATTTAAAAAATCTGCCCACACAATATCTCCTTGAAATCTGTACATGCTGCGTTGAGTAGTAACTTTTCTAAAAGCATGACTTACACATGAATGCCCATTTACATGCGTAAACTAGCTCTTTACATATGTCATGTAAATACCATCTACCCTTTCTAAGATGACCTCCAGAATGTCATGTTTTCCTTCCTATGAGAAAGAATTGGAGCTGCAAGGCTGAAAAGGAATAAATATATTTGAGGTAGGTGTAATAAACCCCCCCACCTCAGGCTTAGATAGCTGGGGGCTGAGTAGAGGGTATCAATGGAGTACCTGTAGCAGTTCTTCTTCATGGTTTACCCAAATTCTTTTTTTTTAGAAGTCATAATGATTTTTTGACAGCCTTGAATTCTAATCTAATCTAATAAAAGGGAAAGGGAAATGGGACTTGATATAAAATTTGCTGAGTCACTAAGGGGGAGATTCTGTATATGGTGCCTAAAAAATCCACACGGAAAACATTTCCAACTAAGCGTATTCTATAAGTGGCTCCTAGACTTAGGCATGGTATATAGAATATACTTAGGCGATATCCCAGCGCCTAGAACTACACACCTCCATTTACACCAACAGGAATTGGTGGAGTGAAGGAGTGGCCTAGTGGTTAGGGTGGTGGACTTTGGTCCTGAGGAACTGAGTTCAATTCCCACTTCAAGCACAGGCAGCTCCTTGCGACTCTGGGCAAGTCACTTAATCCTCCATTGCCACATTGAGCCTGCCATGAGTGGGAAAGTGCGGGGTACAAATGTAACAAAAAAAATGTGGCATGAATCCCAGCATGTAAATTTAGACAAGAGGGCCATATTTTATAACTACACGCGTAAATTTTGGAATGCCCATTTCCTCGCCCATAACAATGCCCCTTTTTGCCTGTGCACATTAGAAGTTAGGCGCACTGCGTTACAGAATATGCTTCATGAGTTATGCATGTAAATTCTAATTACTGCCAAATAGTACTCATTATCGCTTAAGTGCTGTTATCAACACTGATTAGCTTGTTAAGCCAATTAAGTTACGCCAGAGCCGTAGCGAGGGGAGCTGACACCCGGGGCGGGTCGCCGCTGCGCACCTCCCCCCCGGAGCGCATACCCCCCCCCCCCGGAGTGCATACCTCCCCCCCCCATAGCGCATACCTGCGGCGAGGGACAGGCGGGAGGGCCGATCCACCCCGACTGCACGTTGCTGGAATGTGTCGGCTCCGCGCTGATTCACTGCTTTCTCTGTCCCAGAACAGGAAGTAACCTGTTCCGGGGCAGAGAGGGCAGTGCACCAGCGCGGAGCCAACACCTCCCAGCGGTGTGCACCCGGGGCGGACCACCCCCCTTCCTACGCCACTGAGTTACGCACATTGTTATAGAATATGCCTGGATTTTGGAGCAAATCTCTAGGCATGCTATTTAGAATCCAGGGATAAATCCTTATAAATGGGTACTAAGCCAGTGGTTCCAAAACCTGGTCCTGGAGGCACCCTAGCCAGTCAGTTTTTCAGAATATCCACAATGAATATTTATGAAAGAGATTTGCAGGCAGTAGAGGCAGTGCTTTCAAATCTCTCTCATGAATATTCAATGTGGATAACCTGAAAACCTGACTGACTGAGGTACCTCCAGGATCAGGATTGGGAACCACTGTCCTAAGCAACTTACAAAAAAATAAAAAGAATCTTACAACAATTTTTAAGGAGCTACCAGACATCTCCTAAAGAAATCATTTTGCAAATACTTCTTGGTAAAACCTAATTTTCAGCCACACTGAGGGTAATTCTATAAAATATGCATATAACATTAGAATAATGCCGTTATGCATATATATGTCAAAAAAATTGCTAAGTGCTATTTACAAACATTTTACAAAACATTTATTTTACATGTAGGCACACACATAGTTGGGACTCACATTTATGCCTATAGGAAGCCCAAACCTCCGAACAGTGAAGTATTAAATACTTGAAAGGTATTAATATGCAATTTTAATACACACAAAAAAAAATCATTTCCAGTGACAGGCAAGTGCTAGAACTAGAGGGTATAAACTGAGGTTGCAGGGTAGTAGATTTAAGAGTAATGCCAGGAAACACTTTTTCATAGAGAAGGTAGTGGATGCCTGGTGGAGACAAAAACAGTGACAGAATTTGAAAATGCATAGGATAAACCCAGAGGATCCCTAAATAGAAAGACTGTGGAATCAAAATAACTAAATGACCTCATAGTTGTTAATGAGTAATGATAGCAGAGTGGTGGTTAGGTGGCATCTGCAGTAGTTGGTAAGTAAGGCCAGTGCGGGGCAAACTTGTATCATCTATATCCCATAAATGGCAAAGACAGATTGGGATGTGGGCTGGAGTGGGCATTGGCAGCAACCTTATTAATTGGAAAGTAAGGTCTGTGGTCAGCAGTTGGAGATTATGGCCAGTGCTGCGTAGACTTCTACAATCGGAGTCCCGAAAATTGCAAAGACAGATCTGGATCAGGCATGCTTATTTTATATCGCACTCATATCATATGGTATGAATGTGAGTACTATGTATCTCAATGTGGGAGGGGAAGAAAGATATCTTATGGTTGAAATTTCTGAGCAAAAATATTAGCAATTATGTTGAATTGTTGGTTTAATCATATATTGATACTGAATGCTACCATTAAGTGGCCAAAATAATAAAACCACTCTTTAGACTATTGGCATACTGTTGTGGAAACTTAGCTTCTATGTGATCCAGAGTGGCAGCTGTGGCTCTGGCCACCTTACTGGACAGATTGGATGGACTGTGCAGATCTATATCTGCTGTCATGTACTATTCACTGGATTCCATTTGTGGCGCCCAGATTTGGGTGTGCTTCTGAAATGCGCACTCAACTTAATTAGCTAACAAGCTGTTAACCGTCAATAATTGGTTGCTAACAACCAATTATTGATGTTAATTAGCACCAATTAGGATTTGCACACACACACATCTGGCTGTATGCTATTCTATAACACTGAGTTCCTAGATTCCATAGCGGCCCTTTTACTAAAGGGTTGCCAAATGGGCTTGCCACGCAGCAATCCAGAAAGACTACCAGCAGTAGTTGCACACCCAGCACACGGAATTTCCAGCACTTGCGGAAATATTGCAAAAATATTTCTGAAGGGAACTACCTGGCGGTAATTTTGCAGCAACGCAAGCTGCCCGGTTATCATCAGGTTAGCGTGGGAACCCCTACTGCCACCTCAATGGGTGGTGGTAAGTGCTCCCTCCAAAATCCAAATACTGGCACATCAAGCTTGGAGTTTAGGTGTAGATTTGGATTTAGGTCTGACCTTTGATAATCATAGTTCATTGACTGTTAGTTTTTGTTTTTATTCTCTCCATCAGCTTTGTATGATTCACTGCTGTTTTCCTCCAAAAGATATGGCACAATTACTTATGATTGTGTCATATCTCATAAGTATTATTGTAAAACATTGTTACAGGGGTTACCAGCTAAATATATTAAAAGATGGCAATGTGTACAAAGAGGGAGAGAAGAAATAGAGGCTGGTCACACTGAAAGTAATCAAAATCAGAGACAACAAGTCACTGAAGAGGGCAAAGAAATCAAACACCAGAATAGCAAAAGGAGAGATTTACAAAATAATTCTTAGGGTAAGGTTCCTCTATTTTGCAGATTAATTAATGATTTATTGAAGTTTAGAAAAGCTGTGAAGACCATTCTGATTGCTAAATTTTCTTTCTTTTTCTTTTTATTTTTTATAAATCATGACTTCATGAATGCTCCACCCAACATCCACTGCTAAACATTCATACACCAGAGTTCATAAAATTTTGCATGTTCTTGTCATTGCATGGCAAGTTATAACCTTTTATAAATAACACCATTGATAATTTGACAGGTGCAGCCTTATTTTAGAAGGGACACAGAAGTCAGAATTGAGACATCCAGGCAGGACACCTTCAGTTTCAGTGGTATTTAAGAGCAATATCTGCTCACATAGAGGCTGTTCTAAATTACAGAGAAATAGATGTTTATGCATTGAATGCGGGCAGCATAAACGTGCATTTTAGAAAAAAATAAACAGAATATTGGCATATTCAATACTGACAACTGGTTATATGCTGGCACATAACCTGCTATGTCATAACATGGCAATATAACCTGTTATGTGCTGCAACATAACTGATTAACTTTCGGGCTCATTTTCGAAAGAGAAGGACGTCCATCTTTTGACATAAATTGGAAGGTGGACGTCCTTCTCCCAGAGACGACCAAATCGGTATAATCGAAACCCGATTTTGGACGCCTCCAACTGCAGTCCATCGCAAGGACGTCCAAATTTCAAGGTGGCATGTCGGAGTCGTAGCGAAGGCGGGACTAAGGCGTGCCTAACACTTGGACGTCTTTGACTCATAATAGAAAAAAGCAAGGACATCCCTGATGAACACTTGGACATTTTCACCCGGACATGTTTTTACTACAAATAAGGCACAAAACGGTGTCCGAAATGACCACATGACCACCGGAGAGAATCGGGGATGACCTCCTGTTACTCCCCCAGTGGTCACTAACCCCCTCCCACCCTACTACTACTACTACTTAACATTTCTAGAGCGCTACTCAAAAAACATCTTTCAAAATATTTCGTGCCAGCCTCTATGCCAGCCTCAGATGTCATACTCAGGTCCATGACAGTGCATGAAGATCTCAGGAGCAGTTTTAGTAGGTACTGCAGTGCACTTCAGACAGGCGGACCCAGGCCCATACCCCCCCTACCTGTTATATTTGTGGAGCAAACAGTGAGCTCTCCAAAACCCACCACAAACCCACTGTACCCATATATAGGTGCCCCCCTTCACCCATAAGGGCTATGGTAGTGGTGTACAGTTGTGGGTAGTGGGGGAGTTTGGGGGGCTCAACATACAAGGCAAGGGAGCTGTGTACCTGGGAGCATTTTATGAAGTCCACTGCAGTGCCCCCTAGGGTGCCCGGTTGGTGTCCTGGCATGTCAAGGGGAACAGTGTACTACAAATGCTGGCTCCTCTCGCAACTTGGACGTTTCTTTCGAAAATGCCCCTCCACGTGACCTTAGAAACCTAATGGTTATAATTCTGACAGTGACCCAGTGACTAGTTTGCTTGCTAATTTGGCATGTGTAGGGGGACAAAACCCACTGGGGGATTAAAGGGGAAAGGGGAATGCTGCTCTGATAGCAATTGTTTACCAAATCCTAAACATGCTTGGCAGAAGTGTAACTCCCAACCTCAGTCTTTTAGAACAGGCATTTAGTCCCCTTCTGAAATGAGGAATAAACATCTATCAACTTGACATGCCCTTGTTCCACCAAAAGACACCCAGACCACGCCCCCTTGCCATCTGCACACACTTGGGTTTAAAACATACACCCCGGCTTTATAAAATGGGGACTTACATAGTAACACAGGAAATGCTGGCAGAGAAAGACCTCCATGGTCCTTTCACACTGTCCAACAAGGTGGCCAGAGTTGAATCTCGCACTCTGCACAGATTTCACCTCTTCATGATGTTTATGCAAGATAATCATTGAAGTGCCGGTTTAAGCTCATATCAAATGCAAATAAGGTTTGTAAAACAAGGCTATTTCATATTAACTCATACAGGGGTAAGTTCTAATAATGGTAACTTTAAAAAAATCAGTGCCACCCCACTACACTTAAGTGGTATTCTATAAGCCATGCCTAAAGTTCAGTGCGGTTTATAGAATACATGTTTAAGTGGAAGGTCGTGTGTAAATTTAGGCGCAGCCATTTGCACCAATGAAAATGTGGTGCAAATGTCCGTGCCTAAATTTACAGGTAGAGCACTATTATTCTGTAATTGCATGCATAACTCAAAGACATGCCCCTATTCTGCCCTGTAATGCACATAACTCTCCCATTTCTGCTCCCCTTTTTGGAATGTATATAAATTTTAGGCATGCCTAACTTTACACATGTTGTTCCCAATTAAATCTAATTAGTGTCAACAACTAATTGGTTTGTTATTCAATTACATTGCACATGCAAATCAGGAGTGCACCTATATTTGCATGCACAATTTTTGGCAACCTTTACAGAATCAGGGGGACAATGTAGAACCTGTACATATCAGTGTTACACCACTAATAAAGCACAGGTACTTACCTGTAGCAGGTGTTGTCCAAGGACATTAGGCTTTATATTCGCAGAAGTGGGTTGACTTTTGCCCGGGCGACACGGGCCGGTGTCAACCCACTTCTGAGAATCTATAAGCCTGCTTTTCCTCAGAGAAATCAGACAACTTGAATGTAAAAAAATTGTTACGACAAAAATACACATATTGACAATTGCATTCTTACCACTAGTCCTAGCACTAGGGTGCGTACTCTTTCCCCAATCTCTGGTGAAATGTCATTCCCGAACTGCTGCAAAGTGGTGAGGAATCGCTTCAGTTTGCTTAGTTGCCTTGCACCACAGGCTGGTGGCAACTGCTGAGTGGCCAGAGATGAAGAAGAGGATGAGGAGGGCCCATTGCTAAAGCCATTAGGAGGAGAGGGAGCTCCATTCAACGCTGTTGGTGAATGGCTTGTGCCATTAGTTACTGTTAAATAAGACAAAGAAAAATATTTAGTCGAAGATGCCCAAGTTCATTTTTTCCATATTTTATCTCTAATCAGAGATAATGCATCTACACAGTTTACTTAGGGATCCTTTTACTAAGGTGCGCTGAAAAGTGGCCTGCGCTGATGTAGGTGCGTGTATTGGATGCACGCAGGTCCATTTTTCACTGCACCTGCAAAAAAGGCCTTTTTTTGCCGAAAATAGACGAGCGGTAAAATAAAAATTGGCGCACATCCATTTTGGGCCTGAGACATTACCGCCATCCACTGACTTAGCGGTAAGGTCGCACACATTAACTGGGTAGTAATCATCGGCTCACATACAATGCCGATTACCACCAGGTTAGCACCGCGTGCCATAAGAAAAAATATATTTTCTGGTGCACGTAGTGGACGTGCATAGAAAATGAAATTACCGCCTGGGCCTTGCGGTAGCCGGGCAGTAGTTCCAAATTGGCGCACATTGGACGTGCGTAGGTGCCTACTCGTCTTAGTAAAAGGGCCCCTAATTGTCTGCCTTCCCTAATATGTTTTGCATTTGTACTGGAATTGGTAACAGGCATATCCTTTGTATTTGGACCAGCAGTAGCTCTCAAACGCACATGATAACCACCTGCAATTATTTTAAGGAAATCTCTCATTTGAAAGGTGACTTTTGGCTATTGATACACATCATCATCCCATTAACAACTTACTGCAAAATGAAGCAATGGGTATAAGTTATACATGCAGATTGCAGGACTGCCCCTCATGGTATCTTTAAGAAGTTAAGTCTAGAAAATTTCTCACATAAGAAATGTAATTGCAGTCTAAAGAAAGTGGAAATTGCCCTGAAAATTCAAAAGGTTTAGGGACAAATATCTCAAGTGTTAATATCCAGCTAATTCTTTGCCTGAAAGCAAATGACAGGAACCACTCAAAAGCTGCACTCAACCAATAATGTATCCCTGGCTTAAACTACCCCTACATTATATTATTTCAATGTATTTATTTATAAGACTTATATACCACACTTCTCACAGTACTGAATAGCTTACAAAATAAACACAACAGCCAAATAGAGGACACAATGACAGAAACCAAAAAAAAACCTTAAAATATTTTTTTTAAATGTCAGCATTTTCAGTGCAAACGATTTGATTACAATCCTTCAGACGAAAATGTTCCACAAGGCAGATAGACCTTCACTTTTATATAGAATATGAAAAATCAGGCAGACCTAATTTTTCCAGGAAAAGAATTAGTATATTTTCATCCAACCTTTAGGAAAAGAATTCTAAATACCTGGTGCATCCACTGAGAAGGTTCTCACACAGGTAAATCTGTTTGCCAGCCTTCCCAACAGAAGGCACCAAAAAGGTATGCTGACTGCAGGCACAGACGGAACACATGGAGGTGTAAGGCTGCAAAGGTGATACTAAATAATCATAAGACATGCCATGTATCAAGTTAAATGCCAACATTGCTAGTTTAAGTCTAATACACAATTCTATAGGCAGCCAATGTAACTGTAACAGACATGGAGCAGTGTGTTCAAAGCCAAGTTCTTTTTAAAATTATCCATGCAGTTACATTTTGATTTAGTTGCAGAAACCTTAATAGTCAAAACTGGTAAGTCTACTAAAATAATACTGCAAAACTCAAAACATGACAAGATTATAGATTGGAATATAATATGAAAATCAGAAGGTTCCAATGAAATGATTCGGTCATCATAAAATACACATTTTATAAAACATCATTCTCACAAGAGAACTCACGTGTGAATTCATCAACTCTCACGTCACAGATCAGACACTACACCCAATTGAACAGAGTCAGGCCATATATCCTGGAAGCTTCTAGAAAAGATCTGCAGCTCAGTCATATGGGCATTAATCACCAATCCATGCTTGGTTAACCAATCAATTATTGTTTCAAAACAAGTAGCCATACTAGTGACATTATACCAATATTAAACCCATAATGTATGACTTTTATGGGCAAATCTGTAATGTGGGTGCCTGCGCTATATATCATGCCTAAAAACTTGGTGTTGAAAAAAATACACCTAGGCATATTCTATAAAGAATGCTTAAATTTAGGTATACTTTTTAGAATACGCCTACATTTCCATGCAGTTTATAGAATACTAGTAAAAAAGGCCCATTTCTGAAGGCAAGGAAACGGGCGCTAGCAAGGCAATCCCCCACCCTCCCTCGCTGTGTCGCTCTGTCCCCTCCCAGCCTCCCTGGCCTGCAACCCACCCAGTTCAAGCCCCCTCACACCCCTCCCACCGAGTTCCAGACTCTGCCCTCCCTCCATTTTCAACACCCCCCTCCGCGTTACGGACCCCTGTACCCCCCTTCTGCGACCCTGTTGACCCCCCTTCTCGCCGAAAACCATCCCCCGCTGCCGTCGAGTACCTGTGCTGATGGGGGACCCCAACCCCCGTCAGCTGAAGTCCTGTTCTGGCCTTCACGGAGTTGCTTCCTCAATGATCTTGTGTTCAAGTTTCTGTGCATGCGTCTGACGTCAGACGCACGTACAGGAGTTGGGGAGCACTTACTGTCACCCACTGAGGTGGCAATAAGGGCTCCCATGGTAACTGGGCAGTGTGCAGTACCTGCCCGACTATCGCTGAGTTTGCGTTGTGGTAATTCTAAAAATATTTTCCACCACATTGGAAATGGTGTGTGCTTGAGCCAGAATTACTGCCGACAGCCGCGTTGGGCCGGCAGCAGTTCTGGGTTGTCATGCGGCAACCAGGTGTATTCTGTAACAACGCGCGTAGATTTTTTAAAAATGCTGACCCGCCCATTCCACAGCCATGGCAATGAACCCTTTTCAATTATGTGACTTACAATTTATGCACATCATGTTGCTGAATATGCATAGGGCCCTGTTTACTAAGCCGCATTATAGGCACGTTAACATCTTTAACGCACATCAACCATGTATGTGCGTTAACCATTTACACACCTACAATATCCCTATAGGTGCCTACACGGATAGCACGCACACTAATTGTAGGCGCATTAAAAATGCTAACGCATCTTAGTAAACAGGGCCCTTAGACTGTTGTGTACATAAATTCTAATTAATGTCAATTAGTGTCAATAATTGCTTGTTAATTGGCAATTATTGTCACTGACTGACTTGCTAAGCTAATTAAGTTGTGTGTACAAATCCAGAATATGACCAGATTTTCACATGCACTTTAATTTGTGCGAAACAAAATCCATGAGTAAATGTTTAGAGTTCTAGCACTTACCCACAAAAGTGCTAGCAGGGGTTCCTCAGTGCTATTCTGGAAACACCTGCTTAACTTAGTGCTGATTTTTTTGGCACAATATATAGAATTCACCTCTATCCCCCGGATTCTATATATGGCATGCCAAGTAGTGCACGTTAAATTATACTTGTAGCCAATTTACGGACACTACTCAATTAGTTAATGAGCCTGTTAGTGTTGATAATTGACTGATAATGACCAACTATCAACATTAGTTGGCAATAATTGGAATTTACATACGCATCTTTTTAGGCGTGTTCTAAAAACAGGCACATGTAAATTCCAGCATGCATAAAACAAAACAAGAAAAACCTCTCATTCCTGATGTAATAAACTAATGCAATGTCAATTACCTCTATATTAAAAAAATTTGCACTGTATGGAGAATATAGCACTTACTGCTGCAGTAAATATGTAGTTGTTTACAGCATTGAGAGTAAAATGTCTCCCAGTGGGCACTGGCCTGAGCACTTACAGGAAGGGAGACATCCAAAAAATAAGTTGTCTGGATTCCACGTTCCGCAATCCCAAACCCCATTTGGTTCTCCCACTCTACAGAATTTCTTGGTCGGCCAAGTGTGGCCCATGGACAGGGACCCCACAAAGATTACCATCTGGTGGCTTCCCAAGCACTGTAAAATAAATCTCTAGTGGTCCATCTCCACCTAAATCTAAAGGTTGGAAGGCAGGACTGATGCCCACTGCTCAAGCCTCCAGCACTTGACTCCATATCCTTATTAGGTACAGTGAGTAGGCATCACGCCTATTGTCCACTGTGTAGGGGTGGTCTGGTGGATTGAGGGTCAGCTTAGCCCTCCAGAAAATATTTTTAGGGAGTGGGGTGTCCATTTGGACCACCAGGGAATATTTGTTTTAGGCGTTGGGTCGCCACTTGTGGCACTTCACCTTAAATAAAAGATCCCTGGTGACCCATTTCACTTCAGGTGACCTTTTTGCTCCTAATTGCATTGGGAGTAAGACTAGCATGGGAAAATCAAGAGTGAAATGCTGCATTAATGGGTAGCATAGATTATTGCATGGAGTCTAAGTTTGTACATGAACAAGTGGAGGAGTGGCCTGGTGGTTAGCGCACCGGTCTTGCAATCCAGAAGTGGCCGGTTCAAATCCTGCTGCTGTTCCTTGTGATCTTGGGCAAGTCACTTAATCCTCCATTGCCTCAGGTACAAACTTGTGAGCCCTCCTGGGACAGAGATATAACCAGAGTACCTGAATGTAACTCACCTTGAGCTACTACTGAAAAAGGTATGAGCAAAATCTAAATAGATAAATAGCCAAAAGAGAGGCACAGCAATGAGAGGAGTCTAGGCATGCCAGGGCCAATCAAATCTGTGCATGTTTACAGAATTCAGGGGAGTGTGCCTAGATTTAGGCACCGGCATTTACATCAGCTTTTCATGAGCATAAGTGGCTGCACCTAAATCTAGGTGCACCCACCTGGACTATATGCCAGGGGCGTAGCTAGGTGGGTGCAGGGGCCTCCATAGATTTGGCCATGCCCCCCCCCCCCGCTGCCAATCCCTTTGATCCCGCTGTCTTCGGGTACCTTTGCTGGCGGGGGTCCCCAATCCCCACCAGCCGAAGTCCTCTTCTCAGGCGTGGCCGCGTTGCTGATCTACTACTACTAATAGCATTTATATAGCGCTACCAGATGCATGCAGCGCTGAACACTTGACATAGAGAGACAGTCTCTATGTCTTCTGTTTCTGTGCAGGACGTCAGATTCACAGAAACAGAAGCCTGCCCTTGCAGATCAGCAATGCGGCCATGCCGGAGGACCTCGGCTGGCGGGGGTTGGGGACCCTCGCCAGCAAAGGTACCCGATGGCGGGGGAGGGTTGGCGGTGGTGGGAAGAGGGGGTCAAAAGGGTTGGCACCGGGGGGGGGGTCAAAGGTGGTGGTAGCACAGGGGGGGTCAAAAATGGCAGCGGAGGGTTAAAAATGGCGGGGTGGAATCGGCAGTGCTGGGGGGCTAAAATGTGCCCCCTCACCTCGGGCTCTGGACCCCCCTCCTGCCGAAGTCTGGCTACGCCCTTGCTATATGCTATTCTATAAACCACATCTGAATGTAGACGTGGCTTATAGAATACCGCTAGGTGCGTAAATCGGGTGCGCCTAGATTTTAGTTGCCATATATAGAATCCGGCCCTATATACATAAGACATTGTTAAAATCTTTAAATTTAAATCATTATGTAAAATTAGAATGTGACATTCTAATCATTATTGCCCATTTAATAGTTAAAACTCATTTTTATAAAAACTAATTTTTATGTGCTCATCTACTGCACAGGCAAATTGCAAAGGGCTTGGGATAATTCTTATTGGATATGACATTTGTCTGATGATGTCAGCTCTTAAAAGAAAGATTCTGAGTACTGCATTCTATTACAGGGTTTTATTTAATGTTTGAACAATTCATGTTTTTTAAATTTTATTTTAGCCAGCCACTATTATTCAGCCATCCATCTCTCCCTCTCACCCACCCAGTTTCTCACCTAACCTACTCCACCCTCTTCCTGAAGACAGTCATTGGAATGCTTTTGTGTTTCACTTATATATTCTGATATTTGCTTATTTCCGATCTGAAGAAGAAGGGTTACCTTGAAAAGCTAATCAAAAATATATTAAGCTAGTCCAATAAAAAAACACCATCTTATTTTCCTCTCTATGTTTTGATTTATTTCTATTTATTACTTTTAAAAGTAGACTAGCATGGCTACCACACCATTTTATTTAATTGATATTATGTATGTTTTATTGTTACCCGCTTTGGGATAAGGCAGGATATAAATGTAAAAATAAATAAATACATAGGTTTCAGTTTTCAACTGACACAGCAAATGACATGAACAACTCACCGCAAGTTTCAAAAGCACTGGAATTCAATTTGACTGCCTTCTGATCCCAGCAGTATATGTCAGAGTCTGAGGTTCATTATTCCAAGGGTCACTAAGCCTGTTTTAATGGAACTCTTGCACTGGACTATAGGATTATTCTTGCCCACTGTACAACAAACTGGCCAAGGATTAAGAAGTATCTGCTCAGAAAATGTTGCTTTTAAGATATTCCTACAAAAGGTTGTACCAGGTCTAGCTGTAGCTGTTCTGCCACATCAAGCAAACAAATTTTGATCACTTCATGCTATGAAATTTTTCTTTGTTTCTATGCATTACAGCACTTTTCAAGTTTATTTTGTATGCATTTGAACGTTTTAATACATACAGATCAGATCTGCACATGTTAATCCATAGATTAAAATACGTTCCATTGATTTTGCATGCACTACAATTTTTAAGGCACATTATCGAACCAAATCAACATTAACAAATGTACATTCCTAGTCTTTACTTGTCAAATGATGGCTGGCATACTGCCCCTGGATATGTGCTGCCTCAAGCATGTTCTTAATTTGCTGATGCCTATAGCCAGCCATGGGTAGGAAAAAGTTTTGCTAAGGGAAGGGAAATGGGACTTGATATACTGCCTTTCTGAGGTTTTTGCAACTACATCCAAAGTGGCTTACATATATTCAGGTACTTATTTTGTACCAGGGGCAATGGAGGGTTAAGTGACTTGCCCAGAGTCACAAGGAGCTGTAGTGGGAATTCAACTCAGCTCCCCAGGATCAAATTCCACTGCACTAACCACTAGGCTACTCTTCCACTCCTAAAAGAACTTTATGTGGTCGGGGCTAGTGCTGGGCAGACATATACAGTCTGTGCCGGGGCTGGTGGGTGAGAGGCAGGGATAGTGCTGGGCAGACTTATACGGTCTGTGCCAGAGCCGGTGGTGGGAGGCGGGGCTGGTGGTTGGGAGGTGGGGATAGTACTGGGCGAACTTATACGGTCTGTGCCCTGAAAAAGACAGGTACAAATCAAGTTAAGGTATACACAAAAACTAGCACATATGAGTTTATCTTGTTGGGCAGACTGGATGGACCATGCAGGTCTTTTTCTGCCATCATCTACTATGTTACTATATTACTATGATATTCAAAATGACTTAACTGGCCAGACACAGCTGCTGACCGGTGAAATCACTTGTTCAGTACTATCTGCTAATTTTCTAAATGTAAACTTGTTATTTTGGGGGGTGTTATGAGGGTAAAGTCAGCACTTGGGGGGCCCTTTTACTAAGGGGTGCCAAAAAGTGTCCTGTGCTGTTTTAGGTGCGTGTTTTGGATGCGCATCCAAAACACGCACCCAAATCAGCGTGCCTGGAAAAAAAGGCATTTCCTACCTCGTGTTTTGGGCACCCGTCAAAAATGGAATTACCACCTGGGGTATGCTGTAGCTGGGCGGCAGTGACAAATCGACGCACATTGGACGCACATAAGCAACTGTGCGCCTTTGTAAAAGGGCCCCTTGGTTGGTTAAGTGCCAATATTCAGCTTTAACCAGCCAGGGAATCGCATAACTGGGATATAATAAAACGCAGTCATAAGTACATAAGTAATGCCACACTGGGAAAGAACAAGGGTCCATCGAGCCCAGCATCCTGTCCACGACAGCGGCCAATCCAGGCCAAGGGCACCTGGCGAGCTTCCCAAACGTATAAACATTCTATACATGTTATTCCTGGAATTGTGGATTTTTCCCAAGTCCATTTAGTATTGATTTATGGACTGTCTTTATGCAGCAACCCATGGCCATTTAAGTTCTGAATATCGACTCAGCCGGTATCACATAAACCAGATATTCATTGCTTAAGCCTGGACATGGCCTGGCATTGAATATTTATTTACAGTGCTTGATATACGCAATGTATGCATCGATGGTATCTATGCAGTATACAACAATAACAATAATTAAATTAATTTAAAAAACAAAATAAAATAAAGAGGGGAGAGAGTGGATGGGTAAAGAAAGGAGGTAAGAGAATAATAGGCCTCAAGAGGGGGAGAGATTTAAAGCCTCACGAAAAAAGAAGGTTTGAGAGAAGATCTGAATTTGCGAAGGGAGGGTTCAGACTTGAGCAAGGAGAGAAGAGAGTTTGGGGCCTAAATAGCTGAAGGCTGTTTTGCAGGAAATGATGAGATGAAGAGAAAAGAGAGAAGGAAGTGCTAACGGAATGTTAATGGAGTGAAGTGTTCGCCCGGGAGAATAGGGAATTAAGGGCCTCTTTTATCAAGCTGCGCTAGTGGCTTCCGGTGCGATAATGCCGACAAAGTCCATTCATTTTGAAAGGGCTCTGTTGGCATTGCTGCAAGGGAACCGCTAGCATAGTTTGATAAAAGAGGCTTTCAGAGATTATTGATATAGGCTGGTACAGATGGATAACGGCCCTGAAGACCAGGTCAAGAATTTTGTACTTATTTCAGTAAGAAATGGGAAGCCAGTGTTTAGAGAACAGAAGAGGTATAACATGGTCAAAACAATTAGCACAGTGAAGGAGTTTAACAGTAGCAGACTGAACCAGTTGGAGGTGATTGATGGATTGGAGAGGAAGCCCAGCATATAGGGACCCTTTTAAAAAGTGCGTAGGCACCTAAGTATTCCCAACGCATGTCAATTTGGAGTTACCACCTGGCTACTGCCTGGCCCAGGTGATAATTTCATTTTTTACGCGCATCTGCTAAGCGCAGGAAAATAATTTTTATTTTCCTGCACGTGGCAGAAACCGGGCGGTAATCATCATTCTACGCGTTTAGATGATTACTGCATTGTTACCACGTGAGACCTTACCGTTAAGTCAATGGGTGGCGGTAAGGTCTCAGACCCAAAATGGATGCGCGCCAATTTTTATTTTGCCGCATGTCCATTTTGGGCAAAAAATTTTTAAAGGCCTTTATTACAGGCGCTCTGAAAAATGGATCTGCATGCACCCAAAACACACACCTACACTAGCACAGCCCATTTTTCAGCACACCTTAATCAAAGGACCCCATAGTGAGTTGCGGTAATCAAGATGAGTAATGACAAGGACTAGTAGAAGAGAATGAACCAGGTGAGATGGTAGAAAATGGAGAGAACAGACACAGTGTAAAGCAAAAAAGGCTGAGCGGATGAAGGAATTAATCTGAGGTTTAAAAGTGAGTTGGCTGTCAAAAATGAATATCCAGGAATATACCGGTGGCGGTCAACAAAATGCTCACTTCCACTGGCCAAATATTTAAAAATTTTGAAATAAAAACATAGGGATAAAGATAATTTATTTCTGAACAGTTCCCACTGGGTTCCTTTCTGTTTTGTCAGTGCATATAAAATATATTTATATCTTTTGTTTCATTCTTGTTGTTTAGCTGGTAGGCAATCCCTTTCCATAATACCAAAGTAAGCTCAACTTGTAAATTGAGAAGATCAGAATTGTCTACTAATGTCCAAATCAAAAATGTACTCCCTGTAACTTATTTTTTTTTACTTGTAAGGTTTTTTTTTTTTTTTCTCCTTTGAACTTTCAACTCAATAAAAGCCAGAGGTTGGGCCACTTTTCCCTCCAAGCTGAGCAGGTGTCCTCCAATTGCATTGCTACCAGTAGGGGTGGTATTTCCATATTGTGTTTTCAATCTCTAGGGACAGACAGGTTCCCTGAACTTCTGCAGAATTTGCCTGTTCCTCACTATTGAAAATGTGATAGTGAAACAGTACCTCCCCCCTCCCATTGGGAGGGCTGTAGATGGAGGACTCCCACTTAGCTTAGAAAGAACAATGGGTTGGGCTCTGGCATCATTAACATTCCATTCATAACTGTCTGGGGAGATCTCCTGCTATTTATATCTACTCCTAACTGATTTTAGTACAGTCATTGCACTGACCATCCTCATCCACGTGCTGTGCACAATAGCTACAGCAGCAGGAACTCTGAAGACATAGGACCTATATCTACCCATTAGGAGACTATTTTTAGGCACCAAGAAACTACCTCTTGTGAAATACCATCCAGCATAAAAGTATGTAACTTGTGATCATGGTGCATATTTCCGTATGTAGCATGCATGGGCAGATATTGATTTTAAATAATATATGTCACAAGCATATCTGCAAAATGTAAGCATACTCATTTATACCAGTTCTAGGGCTTAAATGTCTTAAATTTAAGGTGCATTTTTGACCTCTTACACTAGCTAGTATTTATGACTGCCTCTGGAAAAACATGACTAAAGTCACCAGAAACAAAAAATGAGGTTTTAATGAATTCTATTAAAGCAAACAGTCCAAACCTCATCCTTTTATGTGAATAATAAAAAGCAGTGTCGTAGCTATGGGGTAGGGGGGCATGGGATCCTGGGCCTCCCAAATTGACTCTGGGGCCCCTGGTTTGGCTGGAGGGGGTCCCCAACCCCCCCATTTGTCCAGCGCTGGTCTCCGGCTCTCTGCCGCATTGCCTGCCCTGCTCTTCTCCTCACGTCACGTGCATGTTCATTTTAGCGAAGTGTCACACATGCTCAGTTTCACTAAAATAAGCATGCACGCAATGTGAGGGGAAGAGCAGGGCAGGCAATGTGGCGGAGACCAGCGCTGGACAAATGCTTCAGCTGGTAGGGGTTAGGGACCCCCGCCAGCCAAGATATGTGAGGTAGCGGAGGGAAGCAGCAGGGAGGTGGGCCAAAATGTGCCCCCTCCCCACTTTGGGCACTGGACCCCCCTCACATTGAGGTCTGGCTACACCACTGATAAAAAGGTTACAGAAGTTCAAACATGTTCCTGCTTAAAATCATTGTTAAGAAATCGAACATTAAAGTTCAGAATAGATCCACTCCTTTAGTCATGTATTTCCAAAGATGGTTACATTTTAGAAAAGTAAACATCTACTTCTTTTAACAGATGAACTTTGACTGCCTTAAACTAGGTGCCCAGTTCTAAAATTATCCTCTTAATGTCACCATGGTGTGGTCACTAAGGGCTGTGGACTTTGTCTTTGCGTCATTTACAGCTCTAGCCAACTCTGGGGTCCTTTTACAAAGGCACACTAAAAAATGGCTTGTGGTAGTGTAGGCGCGGGTTTTGGGCACGCGCCGATCTATTTTTTAGCACGCCTGTAAAAAAGGCCTTTTTAAAAAAAATTTTGTCAAAAATGGACGTATAGCAAAATGAAAATTGCCACGCATCCATTTTGGGTCTGAGACCTTACTGCCAGCCATTGACCTAGCAGTAAAGTCTCACACGATAACTGGGTGATAATGACCTATGCGTGCCAAATGCCACTTGGCATGCGTCCATTACACGTGCCTGAAAAGAAAAAATATTTTTCAGATGCACGTATCGGACGCGCGCCAAAAATGAAATTACTGCAAGAGCCACACAGTAGTCGGGCGGTAACTCCATTTTGGCGTGCGTTGGGCGCGCATAGATGCTTACACGGCTTAGTAAAAGGACCTCTCAGTGAACAAATACCTGGACTGGTTATCAAACTGAGATCCCTTTGTGTAACATTATGCAGCATCTCCACTGAGGTGCCAGGTCAACTCAATCCTGAAACATTTTACTGTATTATTTCACCAGTACTGTAGGACATTTTATGGAAAAACTGACTGTATTCTTGGATAAGATATTTGTGTTTTGGTCACTGCACTGAGACTTCTTTTGTGGCCTTAGTGAACAAAATAAGGCAGTGATATTGCTTCTCCTCATCTTAGCACCACTCTTGACCTGAATTATGATTTTCTGTTCCACTGACTGATTAATCTGGGAATTGGGGCTCAGTTCTCAGGTGGTTTAAACCCTACTTGGAAGATAGATCTTTCCAGATAATCTGGAAAGATCTATCTTCAAATATCTGTTTCCTCATCTCTGGGATGCCCCAGGGATTTATCCTGGCACCTGTTCTTTAACCTTTTCATCACCCCACTTTTTATATTTATTCAGAGTTTTGGTGTCATTTAGTATTTCATGTTGGTGATATCTAGATCTTAGCCTACTTCAGCCCAGGGATTTTACATCTTAATTGTGCTAACTCTTCCCTTGACGTCACTACTCTCAGATAAGCACAAATTGAAGTTTAATCCACAAGCATGAGATGCTATATAGCTCTCTATATATATTACAAAAACAACAACAACAACAACAACAACAACCTAAGCTCCTATTATTGCTCCAGTAATTTGGGGTACTGATATCACATTCAAAGACTATGTAATCATTGTTGGTGTTCACTTGAATTCATACCTTTCTTTTGGTAGGCAGAATTCTCCTCTGGTGCTCTCCTTTTTTTCCCTTACATCAGATTTGTGCTATAAACTATGTTATTGGATTAGAAGATATTTTAGGGTCTTTTTACTAAGCTGCAGGAAAAAGGGCCCAGCAGTAGCGACAAGGGCTATTTTTACCACACACCAGGGCCCTATTTACCGAAGTGGGTAAAATGCACCCCCCCCCCAAAAAAAAAATGGCCACACAGTAAGATAACCCTTAAAACATGGTCATGTGGTGGAGTAGCACTTACCGCCTCTCATTGAGGTGGCAGTAAAGGCTTCCACGGTAACCCAGGGGTAACAGGGCAGTGCACCGGGTTAGCGCCGTGCTAAAGAAAAAATATTCCGGAGCACCAGAAATGGAGCACGCTTCAGCCAGAACTACTGCCAGCGGCTGCGTTGGACCAGCGGTAGTTCTGGTTTAGCAAGCGGTAAGCCCGCATTGGGCTTACTGACGCTTTGTAAAAGACCACCCTAGTGTGTAACCATCTGGTCTACTGCAGTTCTCTTTACCGTAATTTGAGACCGGCCTCTGTTAGGAGATTGTAGACTAATCTGACTATTCAGTGTATGAAGACTTCTCTCTAAAGCTACCAGATAAGATCATGTCACACTGAATTCCAGTTCTCTCTGGAATGCATTTGAACTGTACTCTTACGGGTCCTTTTACTAAGGTGTGCTGAAAAATGGCCTGTGCTGGTGTAGACGTGTGTATTGGACATGAGTAGGTCCATTTTTCAGCGCACCTGCAAAAAAGGCCTTTTGGGAGGGGGGAAATGAATGTGCGGCAAAATAATAATTTGTGCGCATCCATTTTGGTCCTGAAACCTTCCTGCAAACCATTGACTTAGGGGTAAGTTTTCATGCATTAACTGGGAGGTAATGGCCTATGTCCATAGAATGACGATTACCGCCTGTTTTCCCCTGCACGCCGTGAAATAAAAAAATTTTTCCAGCACACGTAATGGACGCACATACAAAATGAAATTACCACCCGGGCCACGCGGTAGCTGGGCAGTAACTCTGAACTGACGCGCATTGGGCATGTGTAGGTACCTACATGGCTTAGTAAAATGGCCCTTTAATGTGCCATACCTTTGGTATTAGTTCTCCATTGTATTTTTCCTCCCTTTTACTTTATACCTCCTCATGACCACTGGGATACTAAGAAAAATCTACTTTGACACGCAGAACATGCCATAGTCCATTTTGAGATCACAAATCATTCAGGGAGAGGGGGTAAGTCTATATATGGTGCCAAAAAAAACCACTATTCTATAAGCTGTACTTAAAGTTAGGAACAGTTTATAGAACAGCGCTTATGCCCGGAAATCATGCCTATCCTTAGGCATGGTCATTTGCACCAGTGAAATGTAGTGCAAATGTATGCACCCATTAGGCACATATCCCTCCTCGTTTAATGTGAGCAAGTGCAAAGTGATGCATGTGGGAAAGAAGAACCCGAATTATAGCTATGTCATTGCAAGGTTTTATGTTAGGAGTCACAGATCAAGAAAAGGATCTAGGTGTCGCCGTTGATGATACGCTGAAACCTTCTGCTCAGTGTGCTGCTTCGGCTAAGAAAGCAAATAGAATATTAGGTATTATTAGGAAAGGAATGGAAAACAAAAATGAGGATGGTATAATGCCCTTGTATCGCTCCATGGTGCGACTGCACCTCGAATATTGTGTTCAATTCTGGTTGCCGCATCTCAAAAAAAGATATAGTGCAATTAGCAAAGGTGCAGAGAAAGGCGACGAAAATGATAAAGGGGATGGGACGACTTCTCTATGAGGAAAGGCTAAAGCAGCTAGGGCTCTTCAGCTTGGAGAAAAAGTGGCTGAGGGGAGATATGATAGAGGTCTATAAAATAATGAGTGGAGTTGAACGGGTAGATGTGACATGTCTGTTTACACTTTCCAAAAATACTAGGACTAGGGGGCATGCGATGAAGCTACAATGTAGTAAATTTAAAACGAATCAAAGAAAATGTTTCTTCACTCAACGTGTAATTAAACTCTGGAATTCATTGCCAGAGAATGTGGTAAAGGCGGTTAGCTTAGCAGAGTTTAAAAAAGGTTTGGACGGCTTCCTAAAGGAAAAGTCCATAGACCATTATTAAATGGATTTGGGGAAAATCCACTATTTCTGGGATAAGCAGTATAAAATATTTAAGGCTAAAAAATGCAGGATCATGAATTTGGGTCAATCTAAAAGTTGAGATTTGGGCGTCCCCGACTGTATTATCAAAACGAAAGATGGACGCCCATCTTGTTTTGATAATATGGGTTTCCCCGCCCCTTTGCAGGGATGTCCTGCGAGGACGCCCTCAGGAAAACTTGGGCGACCCATTTGATTATGCCCCTCCACAACAACTAGTTAATAATGCTTGCTTTTCTCTCTCTCTTTTTATTCCACCTTAATACTAAACTAGGTCCTGCTTGCTTTTCCCTCTCTCTCTCAGGCAGATCAACTCAGGTGCCAAACATTTTCCACTCCAGTGCATCTTTGCTGCTCTCTTCTTCAACCTGGCCTCCATTTGGCATTTTCATGAGCCGTCAACTTGAATTTCTTTCATCTCAGCCCTTATCCATGTGCTATTCTTTTCCCAAGGGACATTTGCTACAGGACCTCCAAAATCTAGCAGCGATGCATTTTGAAAGAATTTAGGATGCAAAGGTATGAATGGAGCAGAAGGATGGAGAATAGGGATTCAGCACAACTGGATGACAGATTTTGTATCCACCTAGTGCTGTAAAAAACACCAAACATGATCCCTATCTCTACAATGAAATACCCAATAGCCAGCTGTTATCAGCAACAACACTGTTGGCATCAGCAGTTTGGACCTGAGGATAAGGACCGTACAAGGTATATGTTCACACTCCACAGGGGGCCCCTTTCTCCAGTACTATGGGTTTCCCCTTTCGGCATTATATTGATAGAGAGTGCAATACCGTAGAGATTATAGACAAATGCTGGCTCACACTTTTCAAGCTTACATCCAAACTGTTATAGGTTTGACTGCTAATAAGTTGAGTTCTGAGCACTGTGTTTCAGAGACACTGCTTTGAAAAAAAACAACAACAACAACAACAAAGGATTGTGCACAGAAAAGGCATGATCATGCATATGGTGGTCTAAAAGTCAACATTAGTGACAGAGAGAATAGGTAGAAGGTGGAATGCACTGGCAAAGGCAGGCAGAGTAGGGGAGGGGGCTGCAAAGAGAAGATTTTTCCATCCCTGATGGTGGTCTTCAAAGCTTCTTTTGCAGCACCAACCCTGGTCCTACCACTACACCTCTACTCAGGAAATCTAGACTACCCCAAGTTGACATTTCGTCCTTTAGATTGTAAGCTCCTTTAAGCAGGGACCGTCCTTCTTTGTTAATTTGTACAGCGCTGCGTAACCCTAGTAGTGCTCTAGAAATGTTAAGTAGTAGTAGTAGTAGTATTTTGCAACCAAAGCTGAGCCATAGCCAAAGAAAACAACAGAGAACATTTTAAGATCAAGTGATGAATTCTACCTGGCATCATAGATTTACAATTCTAATCCATGCCCACAGTTCCACTTTCAGCATTAATCCAAGTACATGTGGGTTTACAAAAATATATAACAATGAAAGAACTAGTTTAGATTTGATTAAAGTTTCATCTGATCTGAGCAGTGTTTAGTATAATCTAAATTAAAGGGCTGGATAAGGGGATGAACTAGTGAGGTACTGGCTCAGGGCACTGAAGTTTATGGGCACCCAAAGCCTAACTCTGTGATTTGGTGGGAGCTTGTTTCTTCACTCTCGTCACTGTGCCATTCCTCAGCATCCTCTGCTGTTGTCAGCACATATGATTTGAAATACTAGAAAGGGTACTTTTTGTTTCTGGTGGCAGACAACGCTGAACAATGGCACTGCAGCTGGAGTCAAGAACAAACTCTCATCACTGTATCCATGATTAATGGCAATGCTAGGGGCAGGTAAAAGAATAGGGCTGAAAGGAGGCGACTGATCTTGATGCTACGGTTGGGGGCTTGAGCTAGGGCTGAGGCCTGTGCTTGGGAGAAGGGATTGGAGGACAGATACTGTGTTGAGAGGGCAAGAAAAGGCATATGAAGGGGAAAGTGGGGAGGGAAGGGCAGATGAATGGAGACTGGGATAAGCAGAGGGAAAAGCAGGAAGGTCAGTGAATATTGGAGAAGAATGTAGATGGACAGATGCTATAGAATGGTAGAAATAGGTATGAGGGAAAAGAAATGGGCAATGAATGATTAGGAAAGGAATGAAAGAGACAGGAAAGCAGATAATAGAGACTTAGGAATACAGCACAGCAGGCACTAAAATATAGACAGAGGACTGGGTGGGGGACCAGATGAAGACAGACACTAAATCTGGGAGTGCGAGTGGTGATTCAAGGCTTGGGTGAGATTGTGAGTGAGAACTCAGGGATTCAGTAGGGTTAAACAGGGGACTTAGGGATTAGGTGGGGGACAGCGGAGACTAAGAAACTGAACAGGTAGAATTACAAGCAGACTAGGTGTTTAGGTGAGCGATATCATTAAGGCTGTGAGACAGTGTAGAAAATTGGGGGAGGAGAGACAATTTGAAGGACCTGGGGTTTGGGGGAGGATTGAGAGACAGTTGAAAGGGGCAGAGAGCTATAGAGAGGGGAGGAGAAAGGAAGAGGGCATGCATTTGATGTTGGTGAGAGAGAATAGAAATTGGAAAAGGGGGGATGGAAGTCTGGACAGGGGGCACAACAAAATAAAAGGAACTGGAGATGGAGAGTGGATGAGTGACAGGGAAGGAGTTAGGTCTGGTGAAAGAACAAGGCAGAAGTTAGAGGAGGCTGTGAAGGAGATAAGTACAATTGGAAGGAATGGGGGACTAGAAAGTAGGTAAAGGACAAAGGAAAGAGGATGCTGGGGGGAATGAGGAGTGAGAATTGGGAAATCTAAGGAAGTAAGAGAAGGAAATGGGAAAACTAGTGAGAGAGGGGTAAAGAGGGAGAATAAGACTGAAGGGGGGACAATGAGGAATGAAATCCAGCAATAAGCAGATAAAAAGGCAGATGGAGAGAAATGAAGAAAAGATGAAAAAGAAGATTCAACATTAGAAACGGATACAGAAGAGGAAGGGAAGAAGGCAGAGAGAGTTGAAACAGAAAATAGAAATGAGAGCCTGAAAAAGGACTTAGGAGACTGCCAAGAAAAACAATCCAATCCAACAGGAAAAATAAAGTGATCATACAAAGGCCAAATTAAGCTAAGTCCCATTTTGCTTCAAATATATTAGGGTTGATATTCAGTGTGGTTTTCATGGACAGGAAAGATTCCTGCCCTCTTAAACTAGGCAGATTAGGACAAGAACCAATACTCGGCAGCACTTCATTGGACTGTGCCACTAAATATCAGCTGTCGAGCAGAGTCAGGGAGGAGGTGGGAGTTATGTGGGCAGCGGTGCTATTCAATCCATCTCTACCTGTTTTCAAATCTATGCTGAAAACCCACCTTTTCACTGCTGCTTTTGGCTCCTAGCCACTACTCATTTGCCTCCCCCCTTGTTCCTTCTCACCCAGTACTTCCCTCGCCCATAATTGTCTAGTCTGTCTATATTATTTTAGATTGTGAGCTCTATTGAGCAGGGACTGTCTCTCTATGTCAGGTGTTCAGCGCTGCATGCGTCTGGTAGCGCTATACAAATGCTGCTGCTAATAATAATAATAATAATAATAATGTCAACCAAGCAAGCTGGACTGCATATAAGGCAGTCCTAACTTTACTCTGTTAACTATACAGATATGGCATAAATATTGGTCATACCTATATAACTTCCAGGCACAACTGACAGCCCAGATATTTAGTGCTGCTACCCAGATATGAGCTGGCACTGAATATCCAGGTCAGTAGCGGAGTCAGGTTGGCGGTGCAGGGGGAGTGAAAGCGGCGCAAGAGCGGACTTCTGCCTGCGCCGGCACACATTTTCAATGAAACAAAACGTGAAGAAATTAGGTGCCAGAGCCAGCAGAACTCCATTTGGGGGAGCGACCGCTCCCCTGGCGCCCCACCTAGCTACACCACTGATCCAAGTATAATTTAGCTAGTGGCACTCAGCATAAAGAAACCCGACTACTGCCAGATTAATAGATTAATTCTTGGCCCAATTAAAATTAGGCACAAGGAATCTCTACTGAAATTAAAATATTCAATATTGGAGCATGGAAGGAAAAGGATCAATTTCTCAGCAGCTCAAAATCCATACCTCCCCCCCCCCCCCCCAATATTGAGCCGGCATCAGGCTGCGCAGTGACTGCCCGATGCCAGCAGTCAGACCGGATTTTGACCATGACAATTTAACCGGTCAAGCCAATATTCATCGCTAACCGGTTAAGTGCTTCGCAGTTAAAGATAGGCCTGCAATTTACATGGCCTAATTTAACCGCTAAACATAGCCGGTTTAGTGCTGAATATCCACACCTAACTAGCTATGTCGCTCAATTTAACTGGTTCCTGGCTGGTTGAACAGTTTTGAATATCGGTTAGATAGTTGCTGCCTGGAAATCAATAAATTTCATACGAACTTCTTAAAAAACATGCACCATAAGTCATTAAAAAGCCTTCCAATATCTTGAAATTTTACAAAAAGTTTCTCTGCTTTGAGAAACATATTCATCAATTATAGGCCTCTTATCAAGCTGCTCTAGTGGTTCCCGTAGAGCAATACTGTTAGAGCCCATTCAAAGTGAATTGGCTTTGTCGGCATTACCGCATCGGGAGTCGCTAGAGCGGCTTGATAAAAGAGGCCCATAATTATTTGATTTTATTTAAATCTCCACTGATTTGTTAAACTTAATGCTTATCCGTATGGCCACAGAACCATAACTGCAAGTATAGATAGCTCCCATTGATTGGTGGACTGTGGGGTGACCCTGAGTTCACTTGATCCTGGACTGCACTACCAATGCATAAGTTTGAATGATTGAGCTCTTGTATGTTTGCTTTCTATCCTATCTATGCCTGGAGTTCCCTTTCTGCTTCCTTTTAATATATTTTTTAATTAGTTTTGTGAACCGCTTTGACCTATTTAAAGTAAAGGTGGTATATCAAATAATAAATAAACCTAAACATATTACCTATTCAGACTTTGTTTTGACGCTGGCAACATTTCACTATTACTGTATGAGGGAGCAGTTCTGGCTCTCATCCTTTCACTTTCAATGTCCAAGTCAAAAGATGAAAGCCAGAACTGCTGCTATGAAAAAAAAAATAGTTTCCTTCCATTCTTCAACTTTGAATATTCTAATTCTAAAATATTTCAGTCAAGCTTTTTTGTGCCTAATTTCAATAATATTTAAAAGTTAGTGGGATTTAGTTTGACTTGGCTGTTACTAGTTTTAATTCCATTGTTTTTTTTTTTGTACTGTTTTTGGTTATTCCACATGACAAAGGTATTTTCCAGTGTGGGGGGTCATTCTTGCATGATGATCCCTGACATTTGTATTGTTCACACTGCAAGACTGGCTCCCACGAGGGGAACAAATCAAAAGTTGGCTCAGGGTGCCACAGCCTCTTGAGCCAGTCCTTCTAGATTAGCCACATCATAGCTACCCCTCTTCAAGTCTGACTTAAATTAAAGCATGAGCTGTGTTACTCTGGCTGTTCAGTCTGAAACAACTCCAGTTCAGCTCCTTGTCAATCTGGCTCATGGGTCTGGATGAGAGTGATCCATAAACCACGTAACATGTTCATATCTAACAGCCTTAATATTGCTGGAAACATCTGAAACCATGAGAAATCAATCACTTTTTCCTTTCATCTTCCCACCTGATTAGCTGTGAAAATTTGAGTATGTCACTATTAAGAAAACTAACCCAACAAGCATATTTTAATTCTATTAAGATTAGGGTAAAAAAAAGTTCATGCTGGCTCAGAGAAATCATATTTTCATGTGAATTGGTTTTAAGCCAGTTTGCAAAACCAAAAATATGTGAGCTAGGTATGCTTCAGCAGAATTGTCAATCAACATAGCCCTAGGCTGCCTCTTTCTCTGCCATTAAAATATTTAAAAAGGTCATATCAATTACACATGCCCAATTCTTTTACGAACTGTATGTCCTATAAGGTGATAGGTTGATATACACATGGAGAGGGACCTTGGGGTGATGGTGTACGAGGATCTTAAAATGACAAAACAGTGTACAAGGTGGTGGCCGTAGCCAGAAGGATGCTAGGCTGCATCGAGAGAGGCATAACCAGCAGAAGAAAAGAGGTGTTCATGCCCCTCACCTGGAGTACTGAGTTCAGTTTTGAAATCGTATCTTACTAAGGATGTAAAAAGACTAGAAGCAGTGCAGATGAAGGCAACAAAAATGATATAGGGCCTACGCCATAAGACATATGAGAAGAGACTGAAAGACCTGAACATGTATACCTTAGAGGAGAATAGGAACAAGGGAGATATGATACAGACATTTAAATACTTGACTTAAATACTTGAATGGTATTAATATACAAACAAATCTCTTCCAGAGAAGGGGAAATAGTAAAACTAGAGGACACGAGCTGAGGTTGTAGGGTGGTAAACTTAGAAGTAATGTCAGGAAATACTTTTTCCCGCAGAGGGTGGTTGATGCCTGGAATGCCCTCCTGTGGAAGGTAGTAGAGACAACAATGGTGACAGAATTCAAAGAGGTGTGGGATGAACACAAGGGATCTCTAATTAGAAAATGGATAGTATAAGAAAATACTTAAATGGCTGCAAGTGTGGGAATATGCAAGTGGCACTTATATGGCAACTCTGGCTGTGAGAAACTAAGGCCGGTGCCAGGCAGACTTTGTAGGTCTGTGTTCTGTATATGACAATTCAGTTTAGGACGAGCTGGAAAGGGCATCAATGGCAACTTCAGTAGCTGGATCAAGGACAGTGCAGGGCAGACTTTTACAGTCTGGGTCCCACAAATGACAAGACAAATTTGGTTAGGCTGGAGTGGGCTTTGACAGCAACACCAGCAGTTGGAACATAAAAACCGAGATGGGTCATTGTCCCAGAAACGCCATGATCAAGTATATATCATCACGTTTATTGCTCATTTAATCATGAACTGGTAATGAGTGTAACTGTTGGGCAGACTGGATGGACCGTTCAGGTCTTTATTTGCCATCACTATGAAACAGTAAAGAAACAAATGAAAGAATGGAGATGCTGTGATTACGTACCATCAAGCACTCATATTTTTATCTAAATTTAGACTCATGGCACAAGATCAGTTATAGAATTAATATGAAGATGTACCTTTTATGAACATTCTTGATCGAATGTGGCTTCCAGGTTTGATACATACATCAATAAAAGCAATTATATCATTTGATTGAAAGCTTGGCGATGAATCAGAAATGAGGAGAATGATTAAACAAAAGTGGTAAAGGAGGAAAAAAAGATTAGAAAGAAACATGCTATTGTCAGAATAAATTGGACTTTTGGAGAATGCAAGTAGAACAGCATACACGATCTGATGACCGGGGACACCGAGACCATGACTTATGCCGTATAAATTTACACCCGATATCAATTTGTAAAAAAACAACAGTCACGTCAAAAGGTATCCCATGTTTTGTATTACTCAAGGTCTGAAAAAAGCAAGCTACAGGTTCTATTAACTGTTCTGTTATCCTTTCATTACATACCATAATTAAGTGGAAAAAATTTTGCATAATCTACTGGCAGGATTTAAAGGAGCAAATGTACTAAAGAGTCTAGACACAGGATTACCTATGTAAGGGACAGCTGCAATGGACTGAAACAGTAGAAGGCAGCGTGTTTTCTTTTTTCATATTATCATTTGTTGCTTTGTACCAGTGGTTCAGCAGGATACACAAAGGGACAATTCTGTAAAGTAGATGCTAACATTTACACACCAGTTACGCGTGTAAATGACCAGAATGCTAGTCCGCATGTTTTCCTACTCTGTGGCCCCATTCAAATGTAGGCTGAAAGCCCACCTTTTTGAGGCTTTTTTTAATTGTTAACCCTTTATTCACCTTTCAGTACCCATGTTATTTTAATCATTCTCCAATATCTTATTTGGAGATATTATCTTGTTTGTCTGTCTTAAAGAGATGGGAAGCTCTGTTGAGCAGGGACCATTTGTTATGTGGTTATGTACAGTGTTGCGTATGTCTAGTAGTGCTATAGAAACGATAGTAGTAGTACATACATGCTGTATATCTGCCTAAGTGCTATTCTGTAAATACATGCATATCTTACATAGCACGCATTTTACATTTTAAATGTGATCCCCATCCACACCACCTATGTGATCCCCATCCATATACATAGGTGGTGTGGATGGGGTTCACATTTACATGCACAATTTATAGAATGCTATAAGCTATGTGTGTATCACTTTCACTTGGGAGTGAATTCTATATATGGTGGCAAAAAAAATAAATGCTGAAAAAATGCTATTCTATAAGCCGAGCTTAAAGTTAGGTGCGAATAGCACTTATGCCTGGGAATCATGCCTAACTTTAGGCACGTATCCACCCTTATTCTATAACAACGCATGTAAATGTTAGGAACACACCTGTTCCTCCCATGACCCTCCCATTTCTGTGCCCCCTTTTTCAAGTTGTGTGTAAAATGTAGGCACAGATCCCGCACTTACATTTACACAAGTAAATACCAATTCAATCTAATTAGTGCCAATAATTGGTTGTTAAGCCAATTATCGGTGCTAATTATCTCATTATTCAATTTAATTGCTCATGCAAATTGGGCGCACACTCAAATTTTCACACACAATTGTTACTGAGTTTTATAGAATTGGGGGTTTGATGCACACACACCAGCTCTATGGCTGGCATAAGTAATCATGCCTAGAAACATACATACATACTAGTGGGTTATGCTACTATTCTCAAAAGGAAAGTATGTGCCTGCTCTGAGCATCTACTTCTACATGCACCCCAAAACGAGCAGATTTCATGAGGACAGACAGAAACACACTGTCATTGCATTTACTGTAGCCTAGTGGTTAGAGCACCAGTCCTGACATCCAGAAATGGCCAGTTCAAATTCCACTGCTACTCCTTGTGATCTTGGGCAAGTCACTTAACCCTCCGTTGCCTCAGATACAAACTTAGGGGATTGTTTACTAAAGCTTAGCTCAAGTTATCTGAAGCAGGGCCCATAGGAATAAAATAGGCCCTGCTGCATGTATCTTGAGCTAAGCTTTAGTAAACAACCTTCATAGCTTGTGAGCCCTCCAGAGACAGGGAAATACCAGTGTACCTGAATGTAACTCACCTTGAGCTACTACTCAAAAAGGTGTGAGGAACATCCAAATAAATAAATATTGAAAAACGGCAGCGAGCATTATAAGCCTCGCCATCACTTAATTTTCAAATAATAATTATGCGAAAAGCAGCTAAAAGAATCACTTGTGTTAAAGACACTTTTAAAAAAGAAATGAAAAGTTCAATTACACGTTGTTGGTGTGAATGAGCTGGTTCGTGGAGCTCCTTGGGTCGTGGGTGGAGGTGGCATCGTGGGAGGCGTCAGCCTGGCTTGTGTTTTCACTTCCACAGGAGAGTCTGGCATTGTGGAGTGCTTCTCAGTGCGATCTGTAAGACAGCAAGACAGACACACTTTTACTTCACACTGTACATAGACGTGCTAAAAGGATTTAAAAAAAAAAAATCATCACTGTATACAGAGCAGCTAAAAGCACACTTAGCCACTTCAGCTTGCCTTTGAGCTATGAATCAAATCTCTTTTGCTTTCAAAGGAGCACCACAGATGGTAGCACAGCTCTAATAATGGGCTCCAGTATCTTCTATTTTTCTTTCCAACATGTACAGATGTTACCTCTGTAGCAGATCAGATACAATAATGCCACCTTCCTTCTAGGCCTTAACACGAGCAAGAAAGGAGAAAACAGATGAAGCAGTAGGAAAGTAATGAATCCCCTCATGACATCCCCTGGTAGAATTTCAACCTGATGCTCTGTTGTACAGGTGAGACACTGGTAGGAGTTAGCAGCCCTCCTGGTGACTGGTCTGCTTTATACCACCTGCTGCCCTCTCTCCAGCCTTTGTTTTCACTCCCCATGTCTCTCAGACATCTTCCCCCTACTTCCCTAAACCAACAATGGATAAATACCGTATGCCACATAGTTAAAGGCACCTTTGTTTACTCAGGGGTGGAGATGTTTATATTGTTGTGTTGCAAACTTTTTGTACAATTGTTCTGCTTTACACTGTAATTCACAATCAAGGGTTACAAGTGGCCTCTTACTTCTGCAAACCTCAGCACACAGCAGCCTGCTTGCACCCAATGCAAACTCTATTTTTGTCTACAGAAGAAAGTTTATCACCACAAAAGTCATGGGCGTAGTTTAACTGTTTCATTCGGAGGGGGGGGGGGGGCGAAAGGATGGGGCAGGGCATATTAGCATATCATTTGCATATCTCATACATATTCATTATGGTTATTCGCAAAAAAGCCAGCTCTTTCTCCCTTCCTTCCTTCTTTCCTTCTCTTCCTCTCCAGTAGTATTTCCAGACCCCCTTTCCCATACCGTGCCAGTGTAGACCTTAGAAATGCATAAGCTCTATGTAGATCCTTCAAGAGGTAGTGTGTCATAATTTAGGCTCTACACCCTTTCTGATATTTTGGTGCCACCTCAGTAAGGCCAACACACAATCTCTCCACTGCAAAACACTATACACAAACTTGTGCAAAAACCCACTCATAACCTTACCAAACCATAACAGCACTAATTCCAAGGACAGGATGAGCTACATCTTTATGCATGGAAAGGCAGCACTGTAAGTACACCGGGCTCTAAAACACCAGTACACTACCTAGTGACAAAAATAAATAAATAAATAAAAAGGGCTGCAAATGCTACACACTAGCAGAATACTGCACCTTGATCGCACATAAAAAACACATGACACAACAGATATGACACAAGGAACTAGAAATAAAAAAAATATGAAGGCAAAATACTGAACTGGAAAGTTACCTCAAGAGCCAATTTTGGGCATCCTCAACTGCTTTCCGTCGCGGGGATGACCAAAGTTCATGGGGGCATGTCAAAGGCAAAGCGAAGGCGGGACTGGGGCGTGCATAACACATGGACATCCTTGACCGATAATGGAAAAAAGAAGGGCATCCCTTACCAAGCCACAAAAATGTGCCCTAAATGACCAGATGACCACCGGAGGGAATCGGGGATGACTTCCCCTTACTCCCCCAGTGGTCATCAACCCCCCTCCCACTCTCAAAAAATTTTTAAAAAATATTTTTCCAACTTCTATGCCAGCCTCAAATATCATACTCAGGTCCATCGCAGCAGTATGCAGGTCCCTGGAGCAGTTTTAGTGGGTGCAGTGCACTTCAGGCAGGCAGACCCAGGCCCATCTCCCCCCCCCCCACCTGTTACATTTGTGGTGGTAAATGTGAGCCCTTCAAAACCCACCAGAAACCCACTGTACCCACATGTAGGTGCCACCCCTTCACCCCTAAGGGCTATGGTAGTGGTGTACTGTTGTGGGGAGTGGGTTTTGGGGGAATTTGGGGGGGCTCAGCCAGGGGCGTATCTGCATGGGGCCACAGGGGCCTGGGGCCCCGCAGATTTTGCCCTGGCCCCCCTCCCGCCGCCAACCCTCCCCCGCTGCCATTTCTTACTTTTGCGTCCGCTTCCTCCTGCACCTTTAAAAATATTTCTTCAGCTGGCGGGGGACCCCAACCCAGCCAACCCGAGGTGATGTCTTTCAAGTTCTTCCTCCGCTGTGGCCAACGTGCTGTAGTTGAAAGCGGCTGAATCCAGCACGTTGGCCATGGCGGAGGAAGAACTTGAAAGTTGTCACCTCAGGTTGGCTGGCGAGGGTTGGGGTCCCCTGCCAGCTGAAGAAATATTTTTAAAGGCGCAGGAGGAAGCGGACGCAAAAGTAAGAAATGGCAGCGGGGGAGGGCTGGTGGCGGGACGGGGTTGGAGAGAGTCGTTGGTGGTGGTGGGGGGTCCGGTAATGGCAGACGGGGGGCTGGGGGGGGGCTAAAATGTGCCCCCTCCCTCTGGCTCTGGCCCCCCTTACCGCTAGAGGCCAGATACGCCCCTGGGCTCAGCACACAAGGTAAGGGATCTATGCACCTGGAAGCAATTTCTGAAGTCCACTGATTGCCCCCTAGGGTGCCCGGTTGGTGTCTTGGCATGTCAGGGGGACCAGTGCACTGCGAATGCTGGCTCCTCCCATGACCAATTGGCTTGGATTTGCTCGTTTCTGAGATGGGCGTCCTCGGTTTCCATTATCGCCGAAAATTGGGGACGACCATCTCTAAGGTCGACCTAAATTTCGCGATTTGGGCATCTCTGACCGTATTATCGAAACAAAAGATGGACACCCGTCTTGTTTCGATAATACGGGTTTCCCCGCCCCTTTGCCGGGACATCCTGCAAGGACGTCCTTAGGAAAACCTGGGCGCCCCTTTTGATTATGTCCCTCAAAGTCTCCAGGCACAGTGTTTAAATATATTATCCAAAGATGCGCCATATTCATTAGATGGGTATTCATCGAATAGCAGTTGGACAACATACTAGCGTATTCATGTGTAAGTAGTCACATACTCATCTATATATATTAATATTCAGAACATTTACACCTTTTACAAAAATAAAGCACCTCTTGCCCAACCAGGTCCATCAATCTGAATGCAAGTAAATCAGGGAAAGGGTGGGGGAACACAACAGAACCGATCAACATTACCCTACCCCTCTTAGCACTAACACCAATAAAACATGCAAATAGAGAAATAGATAAAATCCAGATACCCCAGATCCATCAGATCCAGTCTACATCACCTTAAATCAGGCTTCAATAAAGAATCAGGCTTTTAACCAGTCAGCCACATCCTTAGATCTCTATAGTAGTAATTAGTTCTAAATCATAATCAGTATATCATTTGGAGGGACTCCCTGTATTCATGCAAAAATGTTTTCACCTAGTAAAGAGCCACCAAAATAGACATCATGTTATAAGAACCAGGTGCTCAACAATCCTGACAACAATTCATAGGTACAATTTATTTTATAAACATTAATTATGTTGAAATCTGGGAGCATTTGACATCCTTTTTTTTCTGTGTATACATCTAAAGAAAAGATGGTATATGGGAGCTTGCTCCTTTGGTTTTGTGGAATGCAGTGGTATAGTATAAAAATGCATTTGCTTTTATTTTTATTACTACTATATCACAGAGAGATATTGAATAATGAGGGAAGGGCTTCCTGAATGCAAAAGTGCTGCCCAGGGGCAGTGTAAATGTGCCAACATTGTCCAGTTCAGAACACTATTAGCTGTAAAATTCATACAAAGTTAATTATGTTCAATGGAAAATAAATCCGTTGGCCCAGGCTACTTCCTATGTGAATACTCTATCACTGTCTCATTATTGCTACCAAGTATTACATATTATGAGCATTTGCTTTAAAATTTGATTGGTTTAATTCATTTATCCAGACTTTACATTGTTTTTTAAACCAAAAAGTGAATCCTAAGAGTGGTTAGGATTAGGTATAAACTGTGTTGTTTCTGGCTTTACTTATTTTGGACTGCTTTGGGTCCTACTGATCTGTACATCTGCTGTCTAGAATTTTGGAAGATGGAAATGAGAAAATAAAACGTTTTGGATGTACTCTGTAAAAGTTGTTTACTTTTGCAATGTGTATATGGATACCTGTTCTGGTGTGTGTGTGATAATGTTTGAATAACTGTCTATACATATGGCTATGATTTCTGAACATGCAGCATCATTAAAGGACAGACTTTTAAATGCCCAGCTGGGTACATATATGCTCATCTCTACTTTGTTGCATGTTTCAGAGACATCCATCTACTTGCTCCCATGAAGTTACTGAATTCTATCTTTCTGTCCCACTGTATTTTCAAATGTAAGCCACATTGAACCCAAGTTTACTTGGGATAATGTGGGATATAAATGTTTTAAAAAATTACTTTATCCTCCACCTTTTAAGGCACTGCCTATCTAACTGGATGGTGATGGCACAAGGAAAGTAAGTTTGGTCCAGTGAAGACTAACTCAAAATAACCTGTTTCTTAGCTGGTCCCTAGTATTACCATATTTAAAATGCTACCATGTCATGCCTTTCTGGTTATGTTAACTCGGCTTTCTTGAAAGGATTATATAATCTTTGGATGCATGACTAGGAACACAAACATATACTTACGTATTCAATATCACAATTCCTCATGTACAGCCACAAAGCAACATTTTAGGGTGGATAGTGTTCACAATGAGCTCCTTTTTTTTATTGACCATTTAGAAGAGATAAGAGTCTTCAGTTTTGGCACAGTATAAGTTAGCACAAGAACAAAATATAAGAAAACCAATGGACTGCATTAGGGGCTTACAGCCCATTTAGTTATGTTTAAACAAATGAGAGATCTGCATGAAACACAATATTTATTTTGATTTTGATTTATAAACTACTTATCCCTGAAATACGCTCAAAACTGAATAATCCATTTGTGTATTTAAAATATAGATGAAGTGAAAATATGATTCCATGTGCCCCAATGAAAGGAGAGTTTAATTTTACTTCTATTTATTTTCAATATATTCCATCTTTATAACACCAGGCTTCCCAAGGCAGATTACAACAACAGTTAAGATGAACCCATCAGGAAACAGGATATCCTCACTGAAATTTGGCCATCGGTGTTCTATAGAACAGTGTAGAAAAATGAGCACAAAATACAGAATTTATAACTGCTGTTTATACCAGCTACAGTAATTTTTAAGCTGTTGGTATTCAATTTTTATTTCATGATGTTTATATCTATGACTAGTAAAAAGGCCCGTTTCTGTGAGCAATGAAACGGGCGCTAGCAAGGTATTCGTGCGGCAGTGTCGTGAGGTGTTTGGAGGGCAGCGTCGGGAGGGCGCAGGACGGCAGCATCGGGAGGGTGCAGGTGGGTAGTTTTTTGTTGAGGGTGGCAGCTTCGGGGTCCCAGCGGATCAGGTGTTCGGACGGCACTCCTCCCCTTGCATAGCGGTGTTTGTCGCTGTGCATCGGCGGGGTGGAGGCCCTGCGTAGGTCGCTGTTTCTGGCTGTGCATCGAGGGGGGGAGCGTCGGAGGGCGGTGGAACTGCCGATTGGCTGTCATAGCCCCGCCCTCCACGTCATCATGGTGTGACGCGAGGGCGGGGCAGACAGTCATGGGATCTTGCAACTACAAATTTACATTTAGAATGTTGGGGTTGTGAATTATGTGTGGATGGGGCGTGGCTGAGGGCGGGTCTATGAGTGAGAGTGAGTGATGATGACAGCCTAGAAGACTACAGGGCTTCAGTGTTTCCCTGCCACACAGTGAGGTTCAGAACGTTGGAGGTGAGAATTATTTATATAGATATTTATATCTACATATGGGAAGCTTTCAAATAAATAAATAGAACGCTGTCCAACAAGTAAAAAAAAAACTTTTGTCCTCCACCCTTTAAGGCACTGCCTATCCAACTGGAACAGCTTTTGATTTTTTTCAGATGGACCAGGCATAGGCAGTCCCTTATTTCTAATAATCTTTTCCTATTGTTTTGGGTGGCTTCAGTCCAAATAATGGGCTAGATAGGCTCATACCATCTCCTGTTCTCAATCTAACCATTTTTCAGCACACATCTCTCCCTCCCACCTCCCCATCCCAACCTAGCACAGTAACACTTCTTTACTGGATCCAGCACCCCTCCCTCTCCCTCCCCGCAGCCTTTCTACCTTGCCTCCATAGTGGCACCGTGTGACTGAAGCAGGGCTGCCTTGGAGCATACCTCTCTCTCCTCTGATGTCACTTCCTGTTTCCACGAGGGCGGGCAGAAATGAAGTTACATAAGAGGAGGGCAGGGTATGCTCCAGGGAAGGCCAAGGCTCTGAGGTAGCTCTGCCCTGCTTCAGTCACTGTGGTGCCGCTACAGAGGCGAAGTGAAAGGACCGTGGGGAGAGAGAAGGGGAGACGCCTGCATTGGGAGAATCCATGGAAAGTCAGGGCAGGAGTGCAGTGCACGAACATGAAGGCACCTGGCTGACCACCATTGTTGGGGGGCCTGAGATGGGAATGGGGGGCCTGGGCCCCCAAGGACCCTTGTAGCTATGCCACTGGATCAAGCATGTTTATTTATCACTTAAAAGATATACATCAGAAACCACAGCAAATGTAAACATAAGAAGGACCCATGATACTTTCTTAAATAATGCATTTTAAAATAACTGGACAGTAAATCCACCAAAGTGATGTCATAGGTGATTTGCTCACTTTCCTTATATTTTGGGACAAATTCTACAAATGGCACCTTACAAATTAGCACCAAAAAACCACATATTTAGCACAATTCTATAAACTATGCCTACAACTAGTAGTAGTTTTAGGCACACCCATTTAGACCACCTAAAACCAGGCTTAAATACCTGTGCCTAACTTAGACGCAGATCAGGTGTATTCTATAATAGTGCGCACAACCTACCTGCAACCTTCCCATTCAATGCCCATGGCCATGCCCCCTTTTCAGCTGCACGTTAGAATTTACATGCACCACATTATAGAATATGCCTAGCACGCTCTTTGGCTTGTTAACCAATTAAGTTTTGTGCACAATTTGGCCATGTAGCCAAATTATCGTGTGAAACTTAAAACACCATTTATAGAATTTGGGGGTTTGTGTATATATATCATTTCAACCACACTCAGGACAAAACTGTTCTCCCTTGAGCTCAAACCAAGGCAACAAGAATGCCATAAAACAGAACACAAAGAGACCTGTCCACTTAAGTCTTCGGTAGGCTAGAATTTATCCAGCATTTTAAAGTTGTTCATACAAATTTTCATACTCAATGAGCAGGAAAGAATTTGACTATGATATTTAAGAGAGATCATAACACTTCAAAATGATTGGGGTGCCAAGCACAATACAGATTACCCCTCCCATGGCACAATGAAGGATCTTGCTCAATACTGCGGGTGCTCAGCAGTTGACTGCTATGTTGTAATTCACTACGGGGGTCTTTGGGCTTAATGGGTTTAAATCCAGGATTTTAACGTGCAACAAACCAAAAGTAATGCTGCACCAAGAAGGGGTGTTCCCAGTATTTTTTTTTAATGCAGGTTATGTGTTAATGTTCCCAACACGTAATACATGCTGAGAGTTAATGCAGGATCACTTATCACCTCCTATTGAAGGTTTGAAATGATCATGGATAAACATTTTTTAAAGTATTTTTGAATATATTAATTTTGAGAGTTATATTTAATATTGAATGTTTTTGGGTTTCTCCACTGTAATTTTGGTGATCTTTAATTAAGCTGAACAACAGAGTGGTATATATTGAATTTTGTTTAGTTCATGTAGGGTCCCTTACTAAACTGCGCTAGCGATTCCCATGCGGCAAATGAGAGGAAACCCATTCAGTTCCTATTGGATTCCTCTCATTTGCCGTGCCGGGAATCTCTAGTGTGGTTTAGTAAAAGAGTCCCTTAGCACGTTCCTCCAAAATGAAGCAAATGGCCAATAAATTTTATTTTATTTATTTTCCACATTTATATCCCACTTCAGGCCAAAGTGGGGTACAAACATATATAAAATCAACAAAAAAACAGATCAAGAGCATGTTCAGGGGTGCTGGCAAGCTGCAAGTAAGATGGCTGCTTGGCGCATAAACTCCCAAAGAACCTTGTTTATAAGATTACTAGCCGTTAAGCCCGTTAAAACGGGCAAGTATTGGTATGTTTTATTTTGATGTGTAACTCCCTCCCTCCCTCCCAGCTCCAAGGCCCCATTCCCTCCCCCTCCCCTCCCAGCTGCAAGGCCCCCCGCCCTTCCTCCTTCCCTGCCAGCTCCAAGGCCCCCCTCCCCTCCCTTCCAGTTCCAAGGGCCCCCCTCCGTCCCTCCCTCCCAGCCAGCTCGAAGGCCCCCCTCTGTCCATCTCTCCCAGCTCCAAGGCCCCCCTCCTTCTGACCTCCCATGTCCAGCATCCTCCCTGCTTCCCTCCCAGCTCCAAGGCTCCCTCCCCTCCCCTCCCCCCTCTTCCCTCCCAGCTCCATGGCCCCCTCCCCTCCCAGCTCCAAGGCCCACCCTCCTCCCAGCCAGCTCCAAGGCTCCCCCTCCATCCATCCCTCCCAGCTCTAAGGCCCCCCTCCTTCTGAGACCTCCCATGTCCAGCATTTCTCCTGCCCCCCCCCCCCCGAGGTGTCCGCTATCACTACCCCCCCTTGTGGTCGCCGTCGCCCTCGTGTGACGTAACGTCGGTGAGGGCGGGACACAGGCAGGGAAGGAAGGCCGATGGGAGCTGATCTGCCTGCTTCAGTTTCGGCACTGTAAGTTGAATGGAGAAGAGAGGGCCCGGCCCGGGTGGAGGGGGTCTGGCGGTGACCCCCGGGGGGGGGGGAGCGGTTCCCTCCTCAGCGCAGTTTCCCTCTGTTCTGTCATCACGTCTTGACGCGGGGGCAGGACAGAGAGGGAAGTCTCTACTGTGCATTTGCAAGTGAGTCGGTCACTTGCCATTTATATGTTTGATTGTATTCGACCTATAATTCTGTGCAGCTCAAAGTGTGGAGGAGTAGGTCTGCAGCAAAGCATGAACCACCATCTTCCCAGGGTGATATGCAGGGCTACAGACTCCAAACTCATGCTGCTATCCTTCCCTGATGAATGAGCTATTACAAGTTAAGATCTTACTGAATGAGATAAAAGAAACCATGAGGAAATTACTGGCTTTTCTGTAGAAAATTGGATCTGCATTGGAGAAAACTGTTGTTGTACAGGAGAAAGCAGACCTACATGCTGAGCAAATATCTTCTTTGCAACGCGATGTGAAAGCCATGACAGTTCTGGGAAGAAGCCGTGAGAATCTTATTAATTGTTCTAGACAGAATAATCTCAGCATTTCCAGTTCCTGGATTTATCATTTGATCACCTATTGTGAGGTAGAATGAGCACACAGAAGACCATCTCACAGAACCCTCAATTCAAAGTACTGAACAGTAGTGATTGTTGATAAGCTACTTCATTATCCATAAATCCTAGCAATCTTAGACGTGGCTAAGACAAAAGCACTGTTTAAATTCTTCCAAATTTAAAGATACTGCCCCTAACATCAAGTAGGGTCAGATCAGGTGGCCTGGCTGCATCTGCTCCCTAGGACCCCGACTTACCTCTTGGCATCCGTGGAGCAGTGTTGGGGGGGAAGAGCGAGATAGAGCCAGGTCGACCTAAACTGCCTCAACATGACCTAAGGGGCTGAACTTTGGCAAGGAGGCAGAATTTCAGTGGGGATGGGGGGGGGGGGCGTTATTTTTCTACATTTTAGCTCCATATTGGTGCTGGGGGGAGGGACTGTCCAGGTTGCTAAGCCACCAAGATCTAGGAGAACCAGTGGGACCTTTAATTTTCTGATACCTCAACCTCACAGAACACGACTTTGTATAATGCTTACATCAACTTGTTAGTTATTGCTTTAGGGGCCCTTTTACAAAGATGCATTAGGCTCTGCGTGCTTGCAGCATGTGCCAAAATGAGACTACCACCAGTCTACCATGCTCCCTTTTTCAGTAGCAGCTCAAGGTGAGTTACATTCAGGTACTCTGGATATTTCTCTGTCCCAGGAGGGCTCATAATCTGTTTGTACCTGAGGCAATGGAGGGTTAAGTGACTTTCCCAAGATCACAAGGAGCAGCAGTGGAATTTGAACTGGCCACCTCTGGATTGCAAGACCAGTGCTCTAACCACTAGGCCACTCCTCCACTTTTCCATGCTGCCTGTTATTGTATTCCTCGTATTGTACTAACAGTTATTTTTCTGTTATGTGATGATTCTGCAGTGCTGTTAAATATTTATATATCTGATATTGCTTCATGTTAGTCCTATTACTAGGTTTCAATTTGTCATTTTCAAGTTTACCTGTATTTATGTTTATATCTGGTCATTTGCTATTGTTATGCTGTTAACAAAAATGTAAGTGTTGTTCAAACTGTATCTGCTGTATACCGCCTTGGATAAATCTCTTCATAAAGGCAGATAATAAATCCCAATAAATAAATAGATTTATATGCACTACTTCCATTGTATGCTAATCTCTCATACAGATTCATAGTGGGTATGTTGAAAACTTGACTGGCTGGGGTGTGTCCCGAGGATTGGGTTGAGAACCACTGGTTTAAACTATTCTTCTTTGTAGAATTACTACATAAGTATTGCCATACTGGGACAGACCGAAGGTCCATCAAGCCCAGCATCCTGTTTCCAACAGTGGCCAATCCAAGTCACAAGTACCTGGCAAATCCCCCAAAAGTTCAATACATTTTATGCTGCTTATCCTAGAAATAAGCAGTGGATTTTCCCCAAGTCCATTTTAATAATGGTCTATGGACTTTTCTTTTAGGAAGCTATCCAAATAATTTTTTAACTCTGCTAAGCTAACTGCTTTTACTACATTCTCTGGCAACAAATTCCAGAGTTTAATTACACGTTGAGTGAAGAAAATTTTCCCGGATTCATTTTAAATTTACTACTTTGTAGTTTCATCGTGTGCCCCCTAGTCCTAGTATTTTTGGAAAGAGTAAACAAATGATTCAGGTCTACCCATTCCACTCCACTCATTATTTTATAGACTTCTATTATATCTTCCCTCAGCTGTCTTTTCTCCAAGCTGAAGATCCCTAGCTAGCTAGTTCAGCCTTTCCTCACAGGGAAGTAGTCCCATCCCCTTTATCATTTTCGTCGCCCTTCTCTGTACCTTTTCTAATTCCACTATCTTTTTTTAGATGCAGCAACCAGAATTGAATACTATATTCAAGGTGTGGTCGCACCATGGAGTGATACAAATTTATCGTTAAACTGTTCAGAATACAGAATCTTATATGTACAAACTCTCTGATGTGGCAGCCAACTCCATCTCTACTAACATTCTTAAATAGAACCATCTTGATCCTTAATTTTCCTGATCTGATTTCTCCTTATACAATGGGTATTAAGAAGGATGAAATACTGGATTACCTTTGGGGAGAACAAAAAAGACATAATATTCCTCAAGAGACACAACAGATTTTTAAAGAAACTGGTGGATAAACAGTATATAGTTATCTTTTCTCCAGCTCAGAGCAAGAAATATGGAGTGGCAGCACTTCTTAGAAAGAATTTACATTTTAAAATTGTAACATAGGAGTTGCTCATTTATAACAGCTCAGAGACACTCCAGCAATTTCAAGATTATTAGACTGCATTACGGGGCCCTTTTACTAAGCCACAGGTTAAAATGCAGTACTGCAGGGTGTGCTCAGGTGACCCGCGGTAGTTTTTGCCTGTGTTTGAGTGTGGAGAGTGGGCACAGCTATTCTAATTGGTCAGCATGTGGGCATTGCTGTGCACCAAGGAACCCTCTTACTAAGCTGTGGTAAAAGGGGGCCCTGTGCTAGCGGGGATGGCTGTTTTTGCCACACGCTGAGGCCCTTTTTACTGAAGTGGGTAAAACAGCAGAAAAAAGAAATGCTCATGTGGTAAGATTACACTTACCGCATGGCCTTGTGTGTGGGAGCGCTTACCGCAAGGGCTCCTGGGCTAACCCGGTGGTAACCGGGCAGCACAGATTACTGCCAGGTAACCCCTGTGGAAACAATTTTCAAATATTTTTACTAGTGACGGAAATTCAGCTCACTGGCAGTAGTTCCGGATTGCCACACGGTAGTGGGCTTACTGCTGCTTTGTAAAGGGGCCCCTAACCAGGGCCGCCGAGGGGGGGCAGGGGGGACAAAATTCCCCGGGCCCGGGCCTCCAAGGGGGGCCCGGCGCTGCAGCCCCCCCCCCATCCACCCCCTCCGTCCACCACCAGGCCAGGCCCCCCTGAATTCAAATCATAGCGCCTCACCTCGACCTCGCTGTGTGAAAGAAGCGCAGCAGTGGCAGTCTGCAGATCGCCTCCCTTCGGGCCTTCCCTCCCTGTGTCCCGACCTCGAGAGCGGGACACAGGGAGGGAAGGCCCGAAGGGAGACGATCTGTAGACTGCCGCTGCTGCGCTTCTTTCACACGAAGCGAGGTCGAGGTGAGGCGCTATGATTTGAATTCAGGGGGGCCCGGCCCAGTCGTGGACAGAGGGGGGACGGCGACAACAACAACCTCGGGGGGGGGGGGGGGGGACAGAGGCAGCGGGGCCTCAGGGGTGGCCCTGCCCCGGGCCCAGCCCAGTCTCTCGGCGGCCCTGCCCCTAACTGATTACTGCAGGATTAGCCTGTGAGTTCTTACCGACAACAAAATAGGTGTCGGTAAGTACCCACACACTAATGGCCATGCGCTAATGGGAAAAGTGCATGGCCATTATTGCTGAAATGTCAAAATTGGCCATTTACTGGCAGCGTTAAACATAGAAAAATGACGACAGATAAAGGCCAATTGACCCATCCAGTCTGGCCATCCACAGCATCCACTCTCTCCTCCTCACCCTAAGCAATCCCACGTGCCTGTTCCAAGTTTTCTTGTATGTAGATAGAATCCTCTCCACCACCTCCACCGGGAGGCTAATGTGGCCTTAACGCATGGGAAAGACCAACACTGGGGACAGCATAGGCCACTTTTCAGTGTTGCTTAGTTAAAGTGCCCCTATATGCTGTTAAAGTCCACTTTTCCCCTGAAACAGAAAGTTTCCTCAGAGGTGGGCTGCAGTCGAAAGAAGGGGCCGGGGACAGCCTATGAGAATCGCTGCTGCTGTCACCACAGCCTTTGAAGAAACAAGAAAAGGAAAGGTAAATTCGGGGAAGAGGGTTGGGTAAGGAAGGGGGGAGATGTCAGATCGTGGCATGGTGGGCAGGGCGATGCAAGGAGATTGCTATTTGCACAAATAAAAGTCTATGTTTATCTATTACTGATCTGCTTTTATCATTTCCACCATGGTGGGCGGGTGGCAGGTGGGTAGGGGTGGCGGTGGAGGAGGAGGAGGAGCCAGGGTGGCATTTTTAGTATGCACTACTAATTAAGACGCGCTAAATGCTAGAAATGCTCATATATTCCTATTTATATGATTTAATTATGTCCCAGTCACCCACAATTCTACATATTTCACAGTTCAATCACCCATATTCAACATATCTTTAGTAATACATAGTCTATACTTTTTTAATAAAACGGGGATCTTCAGAATATTCAACAGCAGTTCCCATCTGGGCACAGCATCCCATATACTTATGGCACTGTGTACATCTTAATTGATCAACCCGATTTTTCAAATTCTTTTTTTTCTTTTTTTCTTTTTATATATCTCTAATCTTCAACAGTCATATTCCACAAGCATTGATTTTCAGCTTTGAAAATAACAAATAGTAAAGTACTTAACTTTGGCAGCACTTTTACAACGGATCAAACCTCTGCCTATGGGCATTTCTAGCATTTAGCACGTCCTAATCATTAGAGTGCACTAAAAATACTAGTGCGCCTTAATATAAAACCCCCTAAATTTCATCCAATGCCATATCTTTACAAAAGATTAGCAAATGATATAAGTGGAAGATGGACTTGGTGAAATGAAGGAACTTCTCGTAAACATTTGCCTCGGGATCTTAAAGGTCTAGAAGGACGATAAGATTTTGCATTACTCAATAATGCATCATTATGCAAAGCTTAAAAAAAAAACCTAACAACATAATTTTGACCTGAATTTGCCAAATGATGGGTAGCCAGTGTAATTTTAAAAGCAATGAAGTAATATGGTCCTTCTTAGATCTGTGAGAGTCATACGGGCAGCAGTGTTTTAAGCAACTTTATATAGGATAGTAATAGAGAGGTCTACAAAAAGAAAAGTGCTAGAAAGCCTAGAACATTCCATATTTTCAAATCAAGATAACCAGAGAATTTTGAGTTTTAGTTAAATTAAAGGATAAAGAATTAGCTATCATCCAGGTGTATATTGTTTTAATGTAAATATCAACTAGCACAAGGGTGATTGAATGGAATCAGAAACGGGAACAAAAAAACTGAATGTCATCTGCATAAAGACGTTAACTTATACCCAAATCAGCTAGTAATTTACAAATAGGGAACATGAATAAATTAGATAATAATGCTGACAGAGAAGATCTCTGTAGCACTCCTGAAGCCATTTTTACATCCAGATTTTGATCCTTTTAGTCACCATCTGGAATTATTGATCTTCCAAAAGTGACTTAAACCAGTGGTTCTCAAACCTGGTCCTGGAGGCACCACAGCTAGTTAAGTTTTTAGGATATCCACAATGAATATTCATGAGAGAGATTTGCATTCAGTGGAGGCAGTGCATGCAGATCTCTCTCATGAATATTCATTGTAGATACCCTAAAGACTTGACTGGCTGGGGTGTCTCCAGGACCAGTTTTGGGAACCACTAACCTAAAACCAAGATAAAACCTTGCCCGAAACTGCATGTGATCTTAGATGGGCAGTCAACAGGGAGTGTGGTTCACTGTATCAAATGGTGCAGCTACATCTAATAAACACAAGAGGGAATCTTTTTCCTCTAATAAATCTCAAATGAATGTTATCAAACATTGATATCAACAATGTCTCTGCATTATATTTTGATCTGAAACCAATCTAATAAGTATCACAAAAATAATTTTTCTCCACAAAATTTGACAGCTGTCATAGGGCCATTTTTTAAAAATACTTTATCAACAAATGGTAATGAACAAATAGGGAGAAAATTTGGTTTCATCAAGAGAAAACAAAAAAAAAAAACAACCCCAGAATAACAGCAGCTGTCTTTAATAGCAGAGGAACTATACCTTCCTCAAAAGATGTATTTACCATCATAGCAATAGAAGGGGCTGACTCATTCTGTGTTTTAAACACAGAAGTAGAACAAGGATTTAGAGCACAGTTAGAATTGTTCAAGAACAGTATCGTTTCTAAAATCTACTGATTAGTCACAGAATGAACATCTGACTATAATTCTTAATTTAAATCAAGAACGTTAACATCAAATTAGTACCATCTCAGTGCTATGTCAGGGTTGAAACTCTGGCAGAATAATGAAGCAAATTAAGGGTCCTGTTTACTAAGGTGTGCTAGCGTTTTTAGCGTGTGCTAAATCAGGGGCGTGGGCCTGGACGGGCCCAGGCCCAGCCACTTTTGCTCCAGGCCTGCCCAGCCTCTTCTGCCCGCTCTCCCCGTCCATGTGGTCTGCTCACTTTTACTGTCCTGAAGCGCTGTTCTCCCTCCAGCACTGGCGATTCCCATAGCCAGCCTTCTGCCAGCGCGCGTTGTCAGGGCCTCTTCTCAGGCAAGTCCCGCCTACTCTGCAACTTCCTGCGTCCCACCTTTGCGGAAAACAGGAAGTTGCAGAGTAGGTGGGACGCGCCTGAGAAGAGGCTCCGACGACACGCGCTGGCAGAATGTTGGCTATGGGAATCGCCAGTGCTGAAGGGAGAACGGCGCTTCAGGTCAGTAAAAATGACCAGAACTGACCATGTGCAGGGGGCTGTCGCGGGTGGTGGGGGTAGCGGGTGGAAAGGAAATGCGGCGGCGGGCGGATGGAGAGGAAATGCGGTGGTGGCGGCGGCGGGCGGGCGGGGGGTGGTAGCGGGTGAAGAGGAAATGCGAGGCCTGTGCCCACCCAGTCCACCTCCAGACCCATCTAAAAATTAAACTCTGGCTACGCTACTGATTAGCATGTGCTAACTGTGTAGACACCCATAGGGATATTATGGGCACCTACATGGTTAGTGTGCTAAAAAAACGCTAACGCACCACTAGTGCAGCTTAGTAAATGGCCCAAAATAAGATGCGAGTTGTTCAGCTACCACCAATTCCATTATTTTTGCCAGCATGGGTAAATTCACCACTGGTGATAATTTATACACCACTTTACATCAGCCTTCATATCCTTTACAATTGAACATATACAAATCTGTTTCCAAACTTCTGGATATTTACCCAAACCTTGGGTATGAATAATAAATCCAAACCAAAAAGCACCAAGAGCCTTCAAGACCAGAACATGCCCTTTAATTGATAGAAGTAGAAATAATGTACATCAGTGACTCGACACGGGTCATATTTCGGCATATCGTGCCTGCATCAGGGGTCTGCATACAAATTAAAACATATATTAACATTAGAAAGAAATAATACACATTGACATTAAAATATATGTGTAAAACAATAATGATGCAAAAACACATCATGAATATTGAAAAACCTTTACAACATATACAAAGAAAAAAGAGGAGGAAAAACCACCTAGGTGCCTAACTAAGGTGCTCCTTTATAGATTTGCCATCATAATGTTCATGGAGGGGGATTTTTGGTATGACGTTTAAATCCAACTGGATGTATTACTCAAAACATTCCAAATTCAAGAGATGAATATAGTAATTTTCGGAACAGCAAAACACTTATCTTGTTTTTCAAAAATGGCCATTTGATAGATCTTGCTGTACTCAGTGCATCTATCTTATTAGACCATTTTCGAAAAAGAAAAATTGTCCAACTGAAAAACTCACAAAAATCAAGCCATTGCGATGTAGGAGGAGCCAGCATTCATAGTAGACTGGCCACACAGAAATCCCAGCAGAGGGCATTTGCAGTGGACTTCACATAAAAGCTCCCAGTACAACTCTCACCGTTGCTCCCTTATCTGAGCTTTAAATGGGACAAACAAAGTAGATATGATCTGAATAAATCTTGGTTCAAATGCAACAACTATAAGACAGAAAAGATGGAGCCACTCCTATATTTTCAAATGCTTTTCCTGCATCCAAAAAGTGCAACTATTGGAATATCCTGTTGGAAGGCTATCAGGCTTATTTTTGAAAGAGAAGGACGCCCATCTTTCGACACAAATTGGAAGATGAGCATCCTTCTCACAGGGTCGCCCAAATAGGCATAATCGAAAGCCAATTTTGGGCATCACCAACTGCTTTCCGTCACGGGGACAACCAAAGTTCATGGGGGTGTGTCGGAGGTGTAGTGAAAGCGGGACTTGGGCATGCCTAACACATGGGCGTCCTCGATCCATAATGGAAAAAAAAGGGTGCCCCTGATGAGCACTTGAACGACTTTACTTGGTCCCATTTTTCTTACGACCAAGCCGCAAAAAAAGTGCCGGAACTGACCAGATGACCACCAGACGGAATCGGGGATGACCTCCCCTTACTCCCTCAGTGGTCACTAACCCCCCCCCCCTCAAAAAAAATGTTTTTAAATATTTTTTGCCAGTCTATATGCCAGCCTCAAATATCATACCCAGATCCATGATAGTAGAATGCAGGTCCCTGAGCAGTTTTAGTGGGTGCAGTGCACGTCAGGCAGGCGGACCCAGGCCCATCCCCCCCCTACCTGTTATGTTTGTGGTGGTAAATGTGAGCCCTTCAAAACCCACCACAAACCCACTGTACCCACATCTAGGTGCCCCCGTTCACCCATAAGGGCTATGGTAGTGGAGTACAGTTGGGGGCAGTGAGTTTTGGGGGGGTTGGGGGGGCTCAGCACACAAGGTAAGGGAGTTATGTACCTGGGAGCTTTTTCTGAAGTCCACTGCAGTGCCCCCTAGGGTGCCTGGTTGGTGTCCTGGCATGTCAGGGAGACCAGTGCACTACGAATGTTGGCTCCTCCCATGACCAAAGGGCTTGCATTTGGTCATTTCTGAGATGGGCATCCTTAGTTTCCATTATTGATGAAAATCAGAAATGACCAAGTCTAAGGATGATCATCTCTAGGGACGACCTAAATTTCAAGATTTGGGCGTCTCCGACCATATTATTGAAATGAAAGATGGTCACCCATCTTGTTTTGATAATATGAGTTTCCCTACCCCTTCGCCGGGACGTCCTGCGAGGACGTCCTCATGAAAACATGGGCGCCCCTTTCGATTATGCCCCTCCACGGGGCTCATTTTCAAAACTTTCAAATCAATATTTTCAAAACCCATTTTCTAAATGTTTCTCTATGCCGTTCATCTGCAGTGCATTCAAACCACAAGGGAGCGTGTCAGGGGCATTTTAAGGGTGTGATTTGAGCACACTTGGACATTTTTCTGCCATAATGGAACTGCACTGCACTGCAGTGAACAGCATAGAAAAACATTTTAAAATGGGTTTTGAAAATATTGATTTGAAAGTTTTGAAAATGAGCCCCATAGCCTTCCAACAGGATATTCCAATAGTTGCACTTTTTGGAAGCAGGAAAAACATTTTAAAATATAAGAGTGGCTCCATCTTTTCTGTCTTATAGTTGTTGCATTTGAACCAATATATATTCAGATCATTTCTATTTTGTTTGTCCCATTTAAAGCTCAGATATCTCTGTAAAATAGTAATTTTAAAAACAAAGCACCGTAAGGATGTCCAACTTGTCATTTAATACTGTAATTGAACTAGCCATTGCAAAGACCAAAGAAACACAAGGCATCAAAAATAAAACAACTGAGTGCAGATGATATTATGACCTTACAGTTAGATCTATTTCAAAATTATTGTAGACACTAAATTAGTGCCAGATCATTAAGAAGTCAAGTTCATCCATATAGCAAGGGAGCATTTGGAGGGTGGAGGTAGGGGGAGAGACATACATTATTTCACACAGGGAGTCCACGTCTGCAGTACGGAACCCAGATGTTGGAATTTATATCTGCTCCAAGGCATGAAAAGGTGCCTGCTTTAGGGGAAGTGGTAAATCCAAACATTTCAGATCCCACAATGCCAATGCTCCCTCTGAAACACAACCTGGCATCACCCAACCCCTTCACTCAGCAAACTAGAGCCCTCTCCTCTAGTAGACTAGGTCCCTCCTTGGCAGGGAAGGCCTACATGATCACGTGCTCCACATGTAAGAGCCTCCTCTAAACTCCCCCTCCTGGGGCAAACGTTCTCAAAGTGGCCCCCAAGCCACAGGTCCCCACCCCCACGATCCAGTCCCAGGTGTATAATGGGGTGGGAGCAGTGCCCACCTGCTTCTGCCTCATGACCCCTTCCTATCAAATGATTGCCAAGACCTCTAGCAGTAATATTGCAATATTACTGCTAGGGGTTAGGCTTCCAGATATGCCAAGGGACTATGCTGGAGGTGGGGAGACCTGCAGCCCAAGGGCCACTTTTGAGAACCTTGGTTTCAGGGGGGGGGGGGGAGGATCTGCAGGAGGCTGCCACTTGTGTGGCTCATGCCCAAACATGGGGGTCTCTCCTGTCAAGGTGGCTCTTGTCTTTTGGCGGAGGGGACAATGTATTTATTTTAGAAGGAGATCTAGTTTGGCAGGTCTTTTTATTATTATTATTATTATTATTATTATTATTATTTTAATACTACCTAACTGTTGATGTCCTGACCTGGACATCTCTAATGTTGCCTGTAAAATGTTTCTAAAATGCTGCTCTATAGGGGCTCATTTTCAAAGCACTTAGACTTATTATGGAACTTTGTAAGTCTAAGTGCTTTCTTTATAAAACAGACACCTACTTGGTCCTCAAGTTCGAAAATCGCCCTCCATGTGCATGCAAAACTCGTTAGCATGTGCTAAATGAAATGAAATGAATGAACACACATCCTTAAAAAGGAATGGAAAACATAAAAGTTCATACAAAACTAATTTTAAGTGGCTCCTCGTCATAGCTTCTCTGAGTATACCTCTCGAAGAGGCATCTTGATTTTGACTAAGGTCATGGATTGAGAAGCTGCTAAGCTGAAATCAAGGTGTCTTGTCTTGAGTTGTTAGTAGACTGTGAAGATCTGATGAGGTGTGTCTTGACAGGAGATTCTGCATGGAGCTTTACTACGGGCGCTGTTTACAAAGCAACGCTGTAGGTGCGCTACCTTGTTAGAGCACGCTAAAAATTATCGCAAGCTAATGATAAGGACACCCATTATATTCCTATGGGTGTCTCTAACATTAGTGCACACTAAAAAATTTGCACGCCTACAGCACGGCTTAGTAAACAGGGCCCTACATGACTTATCTTCTAATACATCTTTCAAAGTAGCATTGGTTTAGCTTTTGTAATGCTTTTGTTTGTTTTGCAGGATTTTTTGATTGATGAATTAAATTCACTATATTTTGGATTTGTATTTTATAACTGTGAGATCTATGACAGTGAATGAACCTTTTTAACATAAGTATTCCTTTTTTTGTAAAAAATGCTTGAATAAGTGAACTTTAATTAACTTTCTGGATTTCCTTATATTAAACACAAGCAACAAGAGGGAAATGGAAGAGAAATGAAACTTGATATACCGCCTTTCTGTGGTTTTTTTCAATTACATTCAAAGCGGTTTACATATTATCTACAGGCACTTATTTGTACCTGGGGCAATGAAGGATTAAGTGACTTGCCCAGAGTCACAAGGAGCTGCTGTGGGAATTGACCCAGTTCCCCAGGATCAAGGTCTGCTGCACTAACCACTAGGCTACTCCTCCACTAGCAACATTCCATGTAGAAGCCTGCCCTTGCAGATCAGCAACGCGGCCGCGCAGGCTTCTGTTTCTGTGAGTCTGACTCACAGAAACAGAAGCCTGCGCGGCCGCGTTGCTGATCTGCAAGGGCAGGCTTCTACATGGAATGTTGCTAGTGGAATAGTAACATTCCATGTACAATCTCCAATAGTAGCAACAGAATCTCAACATTCCATGTAGAATCTCAAATAGGGAAAGGGAAATGGAACTTGATATACTGCCTTTCTGTGGTATTTTGCAACTACATTCAAAGCGGTTTACTTACTTTGTACCTGGGGCAATGGAGGGTTAAGTGACTTGCCCAGAGTCTCAAGGGGCTGCAGTGGGAATCAAACCCAGTTCCCCAGGATCAAAGTCCACAAGGATCACAGCATTTTTAATCAAAGGTAAGGGTGAAGATATTTAATAAAAATACAAACTAATTTATATTTAGATTTATTTTAACAACATTAAGGCACATTAGTATTGCAGTGTAGAGTATCTGAGTAGAACAGAGATTATCATCGTATTGTGGTAACTTTGCCTAGGACAAAGTATAAGGCCACAAATGAAGTATTCTGTTCAACAAATAAAACTAAAAATAAAAAAAAGAGGTTCACATTGGTTTGTTTCTAAAATCTTATTCAAATAATGGCATTCTATGGAGAAATCACTTGTCTTCTTAATGAAGTATATTGTTTACTCTTCGTTGTTTAAAAAAAAAAAACTAGTAGTTTACTTTCTATAAGAAAAACAAATACAGAAGCCACAGCGGGCTAAGAGAACAATAGAACAAGACTACTGCTCAAATCAAAATCCCTGCGCAAGAATCTTGCAAATTAAAACACGGAAAATTCTCCAATCCTTTTACTTCTATCTGAAAGTTATTATGTAAAAGTGAATGAGGTTCTTAACAGTCCGCTTCTGGCGAGGAACTCACAATTTGTAACATTTTCAATAAGTTGAAGGTTAAAAAAAGCTTGTATTATCTTGTCCCTATGCATTTTCTAAACAAAAAGTTTAAAGGTACGAAAATTACTGCTTATGCTTTCAGATAACAAAGGACCCTAGTGTTTACTGTTTAAGAAAGGGTGGCGTATTTGTGATAATGTTCAACTATGGCTTATTTTTCATAGTGCAAACCTACAGGTAAAATATCTCTGACTTATATAGCTGATATGAACATGCAGTTGTATTTAAGTTCCATCTGATGCCCATACAAGATACTGAAAAGTCGACACAAAATGTTTTCAATGGCAGGATCTATGTTGTGGAATTCCTTTTCACATCAATTAAGATCACTCTCAACATTGTTGACTTTTCGCAAGGGACTTAGGGACCCTTTTACTAAGACACGCAAGTGCCTACGCATGCCCAACGCACACCAAAATGGAGTTACCACCCAGCTACCGCATAGCTCTTGTGGTAATTTCATTTTTGGCGCGCGTCCGATACGCATGTCTGAAAAATATTTTTTATTTTCAGACATGTGTATGCATCGCATGCACACCAAGTGGCGTTTGACACGCGTAGGTCATTACCGCCCAGTTGCCGTGCGAGACTTTACCGCTAGGCGGTAAGGTCTCAGACACAAAATGGACGCGCAGCAATTTTCATTTTACCGCACGTCTGTTTTCAGTAATAATTAAAAAAGGCATTTTTTGTAGGTGCGTTGAAAAATAATTCTGTGTATGCCCAAAACATGCGTCTATACTATCGCAGGCCATTTCTCAGCGCACCTTAGTAAAAGGACCCCTTAAAGCATACTTGTTTAAACAGACTTTTGTTTAGCTGATTGGCAGAAAATGATTTTTGTATTAGCTTTAAAGCACATTTTAGCAAGATTTTTACATGTTTGGTGTTCGGTGTATTGATGTTTTTGTTTTTTTAATGAATGTATTTTGCGAGCCACTTAGACTATTAGATTATGCAGTACAAAAATGTGTAAATAAATAAATATTGGGTTTCAAGGGTAATGTATTCCTTCATGCTTAACACAGACATTTTTTGCAGGTTTCCAAATAATATTCAAATAATATTCCTCAAAGTTTATCCTTTTTATTTTATCAGATGGGGGCAGCAGGAATGACATAATTTTATTAAGTGATACTTTAAGTGTTGAAGATCTGGCTGTGAATTTCCAGTTAAGTATTTAACGATAGAACTTCTTTTCTTAATAACAAGCCATGCATATGCATGAAGTGTCAATTTTAAACCCTATTCTCAGTGTTCTATGATCATGCTCCACTGCACCTTTCCATAGAGACAAAAAGAAGCATATTTTATGTGAAACGATGACTTCTTACAGAATCAACAAGAAAAAAAAAATTAGACTAGAAAGAAAAATCTCTTTTTCATGGCTGAGGTCAGTGTAAATTTATCTTTGTACTGCGCTGCCAAAACATTTGTTACTGTCCAACTGTAACAAATCGTTTATTTAAAAGTAAAGAATTATGGGAATTAGGAACAAAATGTCAAAGAGCTAATTGCTTCCTTAACAGTTAAATTTATCTCACTGCCCTTCACCATCTCTCATACTGTACTCACCTCAACCAACCTCAGTTTCTTTGTCAACAAGGGAATAAATAGCTTTCAGCTCAAGCAGCAACTGGGGAAACAGGCACAAGCCTGAATTCAGGCCCTCCTAAATAAAGGCAAATACTTCTGTAAAGCCAAGGAAGGAGGGGGAAAGGGAGACGTGCCAGAGCTGGTTTGGAGATAACAGTGGGAACTGCTGGTCCATCTGGTTTTCATTCTGCTAACACTCACATTGAACTGTTAGAAAAGACAGTCCAGATGCCCAGATTTGAAGCATGTGGGAGGAGAAACAGGGAGAAGTACATTTCTGCTAGCATTCTGTTGTTTGTAAGGTAAGCAAGACAATCCTCAACCAGGAGCAATCAATATCATTCAGCTATTCAAATTAATCCTAGAAAAAGACACTGCTTCAGCTTTCTGAAGTACCTGACACATATAGGCACCATTCAGTTCCAGCTTCCTGAAGTACCTGACACATACAACTTGCAGAATGATTTATACATTTCTACTACTCAAAGAGCAGAGGCTGAACTACATTTTTAACATTTTTGCCCCAATCCCTAAACTGTCTTGTTCTACTAATTAAGAGATTGTTTTCACAAACATATATGCAACATATATTTATCAATCATCAAGTCAACATAAAAATGTATGTGTTTCCAAAGAGAAATGTCATATCCTTTAATCAGAATTCACATACAGCCCGGTCCATGTCTCTTTTCTCACTTTCAAATATAACTACTACTAATTATCATTTCTATAGCGCTACAAGGCATACGCAGCGCTGTACACCATACACAGAAAGACAGTCCCTGCTCAAAGAGCTTACAATCTAGATAAGACAGGTAAACAGACAGAACAATAAGGGTAAGGGAATAAAGAGGTGAGGATAAAAGGACAGGGCAGGTGAATGGTGGTTAGGAGTCAAAAGCAGTGGTAAAGAGGTGGGCTTTAAGTTTGGACTTGAAAACGGCCAAAGACGGGGCCAGACGTACAGGCTCAGGTAGTCTATTCCAGACGTGAGGTGCAGCAAGATAAAAGGAACGGAGCCTGGAATTAGCAGTAGAGGAGAAGGGGACAGATAAGAGAGATTTATCTACAGAACGGAGTACCCGAGAGGGGCCTTAGGGAGAGACAAGAGTGGAGAGGTATTGGGGAACGGCAGAGTGAATGCACTTATAGGTCAATAAGAGAAGTTACAGGGGTCTTTTTACTAAGGTACGCTGAAAATGGGCTGCGGTAGTGTAGACGCGTGTTTTGGGCATACACAGAATTATTTTTTAGCGCACCTACAAAAAATGCCCTTTTTTGCCAAAAATGGACATGTGGCAAAATGAAAAATTGCCGCGCGCCCATTTTGGGTCTGAGACCTTACCACAAGCCATTGACCTAGTGGTAAGGTCTCATGCGGTAATGGTCTACGCTGGTTAGAAAATAAAAAATATTTTTCAGACGCATGTAGCAGATGCGTGCCAAAATTAAAATTACTGCAAGGGCCACGCGGTAACCTGGTGGTCGCTCCCATTTGGCATGCATTGGGCATGCATAGACACTTACGCGGCTTAGTAAGAGGGCCCCACAATGATAAAGCTACTGTGTGCATCCATCTTGTGCCCAGGAGCCATAACAAGCAGATACTGGCTGCTCCACTATTCTGCTTGAGTGTGAGCTAATCTCACTACTAGGTAAGAGATGATGTGTGCGGAAAGGCTGAGGAATAAATATCCCAGATAAAACAAAGAGGTTTGCTTAAAAAGTATTTCATGACTGGACTCTATGGAGGCCATTTTAGATGTGTCTATATGTATAAATAGCAGCATTTACATACATAGATTACACACAAGTGTAAAAGTGATTTCACAAAGCTGGGGGTGGCTAGGATGCAGAGGTTTCAATGGGATGTGATCAAATATATATATATGTGTATTTCCAGTTTTACAGTGGGAAATACGCACGTTTCATATAATCTCACTTTCTTTTCTTTATTGTACATTATGCTTGTAATATTATTTGATCTCTGTTTTTCTGGTACAAGTGTATATGCTTGGTTTGATTTTTGAAAGGTTATAAATAAATGATTTTTAAAAATCTCGCCGTCAGCTTTTACAACAGATCCGGGTCATGCATAGATTTCATTAAAGTGCACGTTTCAACCAGATCTTTAAATGAGGGATTAAGGCGGTGATTTTGCTTAATCCCCTTATCTGTGTGTTTGTCTTAAAATTAAAAAAAAAAAGCTTTGATGGCTTTTCTAATTAATTGGTGCCGCTTATATGTATAGTTTACTGAAATCAGGCCATTTCCAAGTATAATAACCGGCACTTACATTTGGAAATTGCCAAGAGATGCCACTTATGGTTTCTAGATATAGTTTTTCAAAAGCACTTTTGCAAAGCTATATATGCTGGAAAATACACATCTATTTGGCATTGCCTTTACAGGTATTTTAGAAAAGGTTGCACATTGTGCAGAGCCTTTTTATAAATACTGGCAAAATGTGAATGTCCTGACCTGGAAGCCACATGTCCGGTTAGAGCCCCTTTTGTAAAATGAAATTTTAAATTTGCCTTTTTGAAGAACAAGGTCTTTGGTAGCACTTCTCACACATCTTAGAGCAAAGGCAAATTCATTCAACACCTCCATGATCCTTCTTTCATCCTGGGCCTCATCTAAAGCACTTCTACCATAGGATTTTGATTCTTGATAGGATACTGTTAAGGTTGCCAAACCAGAGCTGATCAACTGGGACTTAAGCCCAGAGGTCCTCCAAACAAAATCAAAACAAGACCATCTGCAACTCATTCAGTGTGACTCACTTCAATCGATTCATAATGGCAATAGATGGTGAAACCAGCCCACCATCATCTATACACATATGCACAAACCCTCTGGTGCAGAAAGAGATTTAAGATAAACCCAGAAAATATGTTTCAAAAATGCAGAGATCTGTAACATTTGTTTTTCATTATATCTAAATAAGCACTTGGAAATATATCTGGTTAGATTTCTTGGTAAGAAGGACCTAGAAATGTGATGTAATCAGAAGAACATTTCTCACAGTTTGAAATAAAAAAATAGGTAAATTAAACTTTAAATGCATGCAATTTCTATGGATTGACTTTATAGTCTCTGATTTAGATCTATTCTCATTACATATGTAATGTGTGATAGCTTTACTTTTCATGCTCATGGTTTGGGGCAAAATACAAAACCAAAGATATAATATCAACAGTACGGGCTCATAGCACCGTACCTATAAACACTCTCTCCAATCATTCAATATTTGAAAGAGAACCCTCAGAAACAACCGCCACTTTTAAGGCTTATCATTTGTTTTAGCCCGGTGTATTGCCACAATACAAAAGTGCTACAGTGTCAACAGTGCTCATAAAAAAAACGTGAACTTATCTTTTTAGACGTTGTCAATTCATGATAGCTTTTTTTCTTTTTTTCTTTCTTCTTTCTTTACTAAAAAGTATCCGCTCCAAACGTTTACCAGTCTCAAGAGTTAACAGTCCACAAGGCTTCCCCTGGTAACGCCTGGTAACATGGTTTGGGTGAAGCATGAACATACACCAGTATTCAAAAGGATTTTCTTCACTTTTGGTATCTCAAAAGCTTACACCTCAGCTTTGGTCCCTGTTAGTATTTTATACAGTGTTAATACAATAAGGAAATCTGATATACAGAAGATAATATGGAACAAATACTTTATCGATAGTATTTCAGTATCCATTTTGGTGACAAACATATTTCATGTGGATGTTTCTAATTTCCTTTTCTAAGTGAAGGAAAAGATGAGATGAAAATGGTGTAGTATTTATTTTACCTCAAGTCACTGCAAATGGTTTCAGATGTATATTCACACATCCGCTGTTCTTCAGATCTCAACACTGTGCTTTCATCTAATATTCAAGTATAACACTACTGGGTTACAAAATCCAATTTAATAGCAGTGTAACTTGGAATATTACTTTAGAACTGATTTCCAGCACCCCCAGTTTAGACAAGATGTACAGATGGTAATTTTATAGTCATTTTCGTGTGATATTTTGTCTTATAAAATATCAACTGGCACAAAAGTACACATTTTTAGGCTTTTTAATAATGACGCTACCTTAGCTAACAGAACACAGGTGCCAACCACAGCTATTATCCTTATACACAGAAAAAGCATTCATCTGTATTGGGCAGGGCTGCGGAGTCAGAGTCAGTAGAAAAGTACCAACTTCATCTACAAAATAAACTTACATTATAATATATAGTAAATTTATCATTTTATACTTAAGATATATATACATTTTTGTAATTGATCTAAAGTAGTTTATATTTGCCAGTACCACAGCTAGAAGGATACTAGGCTGCATAGAGATGGGTATGACCAGCAGTAGAAAGGAGGTGTTGATGCTCCTATACAAGTTGTTGGTGAGGCCCTGAGTATTTTGTTCAGTTTTGGAGGCCATATCCTGCTAAGGATGTAAATAGACTTGAAGCGGTTCAAAGAAAAGCGACAAAAATTGTATAGAGTTTGAATAGCAAGACATATGAGGAGATACTTGATGACCTGAACATACCCTGGAGGAAAGGAGAAACAGAGGTGATATGATATAGATGTTCAAATATTTGAAAGGTATTAATCCACAAACAAACTTTTTCCAGAGACGGGAAAGTGGTAGAACTAGAGGACATGAACTGAGGTTGAAAGGGGGCTGACTCAGGAATAATGTCAGGAAGTATTTTTTCACCCAGAGGGTGGTAAATACCTGGAATGTCCTCCTGAGGGAGGTTTTGGAGATGAAAACAGAAACAGAATTAAAAAATGAGTGGGGTAAACACAAAAAAAAATCTTCTCGAACATTCCTTAATCTTCATTTTCCCAACTGCAAAGGTTTGAAATACAAATTAATGCATGCCTCTACCTTCTCCTATATGAGCACGCAACTCTAGAACGCGCTACCACACAATTTGAAAGCGACCAAAGAACTGGCAAACTTCCATAAATTATTAAAGACTCATCTCTTTGAAAAGATATACCACAAAGATCAAAACATGTAACATCCTCCAAATATACCCAGAAACGTCGTAACGCATCTAATGTCTTATAATGTCTTCTGTTATACCACTATCTTGTATTCCTAATGTTTGTAAATGTCTTCTGCAATACCACTATCTTATATTCATGACCATGTAACCCAAAATCCTTCTGTAAAACCAAACGTATATCCTCTTCTTATTTCCAGTATCCATGATGTATTGTAAGCCACATTGAGCCTGCAAAGAGGTGGGAAAACCTGGGATACAAATGCAATAAATAAATAAATAAAGGAATCCTGTTTAGAAGGAATGGATGCAAATAAGCTTAACGGAGATTAGGTGGCAACACTGGCAATTGGGAAGCAAAGTCAGTACTGGGCAGACTTCTCTGGACAGATTCAGCTTCAGAAGTTAGAGAACAGGGCTAGTTAAAACATTCATTCCAAGAAGAAAAAAAGGAAATCATAAACTATTACTCAGGTCCACAAGTAAGGGAGATGATCAAGAAACAGTTAAGCAAATAAAGGGGCCTTATATAAAAAAAAAAATGAAAGGGAAAGGGGATTGGACTTGATATACTGTCTTTCTGTGGTTACAATCAAAACAGTTTACATATAGGTACTTATTTTGTACCTCAGGTACTAGAGGGTTAAGTGACTTGCCCAGAATCACAAGGAGCTGCAGAGGGAATTTAACCTAGTTCCCCTGGTTCTCAGGTCACTGTACTATTAGGCTACTCCGTTACTCTTTAAATATTGAAGAAATAAAGAAGATGATGCATGCCTAATCTAATCAGAGGGTTCATATATCATATGCCTTTACCTAACCTGATCAGACAATTATAAAGGTACATTATAAGCATTTAGAAAAGAGCATAGTTGAAGAGGATCAAAAATACGTACTGTTTATTCTGAAACCTAATTATATATTTACGAGAAAATTGTAACAAAAAAAATAAGCGCCTGAGGCCAAAGCTTCCAAGCGTTGCAATAAATTTCTTCCTCCAGTCCTGAGAGGTCTTATAAAGATCAGGAAAAATCCAAATTTTTGTCTAAGAAATAATGTATGTCTTTGATGAAAAAAAAAAGTCTCTCAGTACACAATCTCTGAGAGGAAGAGAAAAGACACAAGAAATCTCTTCCCACAGTTCCTCTCCTCCAAGATCTTCCAAGAGTTCAGAAACATCCAAACCGTATGTAGAGACCTCATCAGAGGGAACAGATTTTCTCTTCTACCAGTATTCTTATCGGTGGGCAGATTGAACAGTCTGCACATAGGAGGGACTCAATCTGGTTTACATCCCAAAACCTCCTGAATATATTTCTTTAAAAAAATGAATAGGTTACTCCAAACATGGAGGAATAGTTTAGTGGTTAGAGGTCTGGGATTGACATTCAGGGGTGCCTGTTTCAAATCCCATTGCTGCTCCTTGTGATTTTGGACAAATCACTTAGTCCTCCGTTGCCTCAGGTACAAAATTAAATTGTGAGCCCTCCAGGGGTAGGAAGATACCTAGGAGCTCATTTTCAAAGCACTTATACTGACAAAATGCCAAAGGTTACTATGAAACTTTGTAAGTCTAAGAGCTTTGAAAATATGCCTCTTAGTGTACCTAAATGTAACTCACCTTGAGCTACTACAGAAAAAAGTTTTGATCAAAATCCAAAATAAATAAAGGTCATTTAGAAAAGTTAAGTGCCCTCAAATGTAAGGGCTTTGATCAGTTTTCCAGGGTCTCAATCTTCCTATGGACTACTAACTTGTCCAACAGAAGACCAGTCTGTACAGTTGTCATTTCTCAAACTTTATTTTCAATGCCATGTATTTGTGTCTTATATTCCTCTAAACCCTTTTCCTGAGTTTGAAGACAGTATAAATTGCACTACAAACTCTGACACAAACTGAAACAGATGTGTCTACCAACATCAACACTGTCTACAATGAATCCCTTACTTGTGCTGGCTTCACAACAGTGGGGTGTTTGCAAATGTGAGCTAGATCTTGTACAGCTGATGAAATGTAATCTAAAGGAGTTTAAAATTGTTTTACGAACAATTTTATTTCAACAGGCATTTGGTGAGAGTTTGAATGAATATGCTTGGAAAACAGATGGCTGAGGAGGATATAATTGAGGTCTACACAATCCTGAGTGGTGCAGAATGGGTAGAAGTGAATCGATTTTTCAAATGTTCAAAATGTACAAAGAACAGGAGGAAATATTTTTTTCACTCAAAGAATAGTTAATTTCTGAAACTTGTCACAGGATAGGGTAACCGCGGTTAGCATATCTGGGTTTAAAAAAGGTTTGGACAAGTTCCTGGAGATAAAGTCCATAGTCTGCCACTGAGACAGACATGGGGGAAGCCACTGCTTGCCCTGGGATTGGTAGTATGGAATGTTGCTACTTATCCACACTCTTATCACCTCTCGCCTAGATTATTGCAACCTGCTTCTTACTGGCCTCCCACTTAGCCATCTCTCTCCTCTTCAATCAGTCCAAAACTCTGCTGCGCGACTCATTTTCCACCAGAGTTGCTATGCTCACATTAGCCCTCTCCTCAAGTCACTTCATTGGCTCCCTATCCATTTCCGCATTCAATTCAAACTTCTCTTACTGACCTATAAGTGCATTCATTCTACCGCTCCCCAGTACCTCTCCACACTTGTCTCTCCCTACGCCCCCCCTCGGGTACTCCGTTCTGTGGATAAATCTCTTTTGTCTGTCCCCTGCTCCTCTACTGCTAATTCCAAACTCTGTTCCTTTTATCTCGCTGCACCTCATGCCTGGAATAGACTTCCCGAGCCTGTACGTCTAGCCCTGTCTTTGGCCGTTTTCAAATCCAGGCTAAAAGCCCACCTCTTTAACGCTGCTTTTGACTGCTAACCACTACACACTTGCCCTGTACCATTTTATCCCCACCTCTTTAATTCACTTACCTCTTAGTTGTTCTGTCTGTCTGTTTGCCTGTCCTATTTAGATTGTGAGCTCTTTGAGCAGGGACTGTCTTTTCATGTATGGTGTACAGTGCTGTGTATGTGATAAGTAGTAGTATTTGGGTTTCTGCCAGGTACTTGTGACCTGGATTGGCCACAGGTGGAAGCAAGATACTGGGCTAGATGGACCATTGGTCTGACCCAGTATGGATATTCTTATGTTCTTATTGATGTAGAATTTGAAGCTTGAAGATTGGATAAAGCAGGATTGGTGTAATTTATTATTTCTATTTGTATTATTTTATTGCTTGAGTAGTCATTGTTATGTATATAGGTTTGTAGTCTGTTGTCATTACTTTTTGAGAGTTTTAATACATCTAGAATTTGTAGATAGCACAGAATATAAATTTTTAAAATAAATAAATGTCTGCTAGTTTTACCCCCACTTGTGGTATAGTAAAATCCCACATTTCTCTATGTTGAAACCCGAGCATTGATGGAGTCATTATTCTCCTGAGCACTTCTGGAGCCTTCTGTTGGGTGGTTAATGCAGACAGCAGACACCACAGGGCTACAGTTGCTCCCCTTCTCCCTCTGTTCCTTGGGCAAACCTTTGACAGGGAGCCCAATGAAGCAGGAGTTGCTAATGAGCTCTCTGTTTCCAAAAGGGACAGTCTAGCCCTCTCTCCTGGAGACAGCGTGATTTCGTGCTCAGGGTGAAAAGGGCTCTCTCCTCCCTTCCAATGCCAGTAAGTTCACCTCTGAAAGGAACCACATTGCTAGAAAAATGTTCTGCAATTGGAGGAGAACCTTTGGTTTTTCCCTCTCTCTATGGCACGACTGAAAGGTAAGAATTCTTTTCCAGAAAGAAAAATTTAATACTGAAAATTAGTATGCTGTGAAGCTCCTGCACTTTCCTCTCATCCAGTAGCCATCTTGTTGTTTCCTCTATTTTTTCATATAGCACTGGAATAGCTGCAACTGGTTAAAACAAATGGAATGCAAATTATCAATTTATGCTGATGACATCATGGCATTCCTTGAAGTGAGTTATATCCTTCAGTTATTGTGGGTTCTAGACCTCTTTTCATCATTGTTAGATTATATGGTGAATTGCTGGAAGTCCAATGTGCTCCTTCTAAACAAATACACAGCTTTGGATCAATTGTATTATTTCCCCTTTCAATGGCAATCAGGAAAAACAACATACTTAGGAGTGAACTATTCAACCAATATGAATGATAAATTCAGTACAATACTGAAACCCTTCTAGCTAAGTTCGGAAAATGGTTACACAATGGACACCTCTTCCTCTATCCTGGTGATGATAGTGCCTAAAGTTAATCACACTTTGAGTTTATTTCTTCAAAATAGTTTTAGAGCAAAGTGGAAAAATGACTCTTGAATTTCTTTGGAAAAACGTGGAGGGGCATAATTGAACAGAGCACCCAAGTTTTCCTGAGGACGTCCTCACAGGACGTTCTGGCAAAGGGGCGGGGAAACCCGTATTATTGAAACAAGATGGGCATCCATCTTTCATTTCAATAATATGGTCGGGGACGCCCAAATCATAAAATTTAGGTTGAACTTAGAGATGGCCGTCCTTAGAGATGGTCGTCCCCGGTTTTCGCTGATAATGGAAACCAAGGACGCCCATCTAAAAAACAACCAAATGCAAGCCTTTTGGTCATGGGAGGAGCCAGCATTCGTAGTGCACTGGTCCCCCTCACATGCCAGGACACCAACCGGGCACCCTAGGGGGCACTGCAGTGGACTTCACAAATTGCTCCCAGGTGCATAGCTCTCTTACCTTGGGTGCTGAGCCCACCAAAACCCACTCCCCACAACACTACCATAGCCCTAAGGGGTGAATGGGGGCATCTACATGTGGGTACAGTGGGTTTCAGGTGAGTTTTGAAGGGCTCACATTTACCACCACAAGTGTTACAGGTGGGGGGGAGGGGGGTAGGCCTGGGTGTGCCTGCCTGAAGTGTACTGCACCTATTAAAACTGCTCCAGGGACCTACATACTGCTGTCAGGGAGCTGAGTATGACATTTGAGGCTGGCAAAAAATATTTTTAAAGTTTATTTTTTGAGGGTGGGAGGGGGTTGGTGACCACTGGGGGAGTAAGGGGAGGTCATCCACGATTCCCTCCGGTGGCCATCTGGTCAGTTCGGGCACCTTTCTGAGGCTTGGTCGCAAGAAAAAAATGACCAAGTAAAGTCGGCCAAGTGTTCATCAGGGACGCCCTTCTTTTTTCCATTATCAGCTGAGGACGCCCATGTGTTAAGCACGCCCCAGTCCCGCCTTCGCTATGCTTCTGGCATGCCCCCGTGAACTTTGGTCATCCCTGCGACAGAAAGTAGTTGAGGATGCCCAAAATCGACTTTCGATTATGCCGATTTGGGCGACCCTGGGAGAAGGACGCCCATCGTGCGATTTGTGTCAAAAGATGGGCACCCTTCTCTTTCGAAAATAAGCCTGAGAGTCTCTAGGATAGCCCTGCATGAGCTGAAATTAAATAGGGCAATGGTTAAGGTTAATTACCCACACTGCTCTTCTTTTATGACAAGCCAACTATGATTGTATATGAAGACTTCAGAAGGAAGCCATTTTGGTTACAAAGAGAGTACATAGGATGGATCTAATCAGAATTTTAGTGGTTTTCAGTACGACTCTTCTACATGATAAAATAGTCTCCCTGGTAGCTGGCTCTGTGTGAAAGCCTTTGAAGCAGTTATAAGAGTGCCGGAATTGAAAGAGATCTCAGTGTAGATGCTGTTTTAATACTCAAAGCTCCTTAAGAATCAACACAGTACCATTAGCTGGAGGGTATAGCAGTTTTATGGGGTATGGACATCGGGTCTCCTATGTCTCACAAAACAGAAAAAAATCCGTTTTAGTTCTGCAAAAGTAGTATGGGATGTTGACTTTCTTTCACTTTTAATACCTACATTTGATGCAGTGCATAAAAACTAGTCAGATAGATTTGGCTGGACTGTAAAAAGGCATGTAGGAAAATGGCACTGAAGGCTAAGGTAGCTCCTTCATTTTATCAACTTTTAAGTCAAACTATGAATAAGTTAATTCAAGGACAAAGTAAATAGGTAGCAGATTTACTATAGGGGATAATCTCTTCCCTCAACAAGGGTTCAAATTGTGGGACTTAAATGAAACTTCTCTTTCTGCATCATTTACTCAGTTAATGTTTGTTTGTTTGTTTGTATTTTTTTTAATCACTGAGTTTTCTAGACTCTTATTAAAGTGTCAAGGTTAATAAGACTGCTAAAAAATCATGCTAACATGAAATAAGGAACTTGGGACTCTGCACATATACTATATTACTGTAACAATCTAAGCATGTAATGAAATTCAGTTTGGCAAAGAATCAGTAAGATTATATCTCTGCATGAGACCCTATATAAAAAAAATAATTTAAAAATCTTTAGGAACTCAAGAAACATGGTTAAAAGCAGAATCTAAACTGATGATTAGTTGTTATCATTAGCTCTTAAACTACTCTTGCAGAATTGGGAAAACAATGCTTGCTTTGACTTCAATACCTGGTGGAATTTTACAGCTAAACGCAAGAGTGTGATTGCAGAAAAAGAGAAGCTGTCTGTCTAGACGCATGGAAATCTGGTCTCCCATGAATACATTTGATGTATAAGTCTAGAATTCTAGGCTGAATGCAGATTGTAGTATTTTGAATTATTTCTCAATGGTTTAAATTCCATAAATTATCTCTGAACTTAAAAAAAAGTACACACAGATATGATGGTGCACACTTTGTAGAAAGGCAAGTACAGGAGCAGAGTTTAGGTGGAACATTATTGGCATAGACAAGTACGCAAATAGGTTATAAAGTACAGTAATTTACAAGCATACTTGAAAAATTGTGAGAAGGTGTATGTGTCCACTCATGCAAGGTAGTTGTGATTTCTACTACTTACTAGTGTTTTATAAAGATGCATAGGTAACTATCAGGCTCATTTTCGAAAGAGAAGGAAACCCATCTTTCGACACAAATCGGAAGATGGACGTCCTTCTCACAGGGTCGCCCAAATAGGTTTAATCGAAAGCCAATTTTGGAAGTCCCCAACTGCTTTCTGTCGCAGGGACAACCAAAGTTCATGGGGGCGTGTCGGAGGCGTAGCAAAGGTGGGACTTGGGAGTGACTAACACATGGACGTCCTCGATCCATAATGGAAAAAAAAACAGGGCATCCCTGACGAGCACTTGGACGACTTTACCTAGTCCTGTTTTTCTTATGACCAAGGCACAAAAAGGTGCCCGAAATGACCAGATGACCAGCGGAAGGAATCGGGGATGACCTCCCCTTACTCCCTCAGTGGTCACTAACCCCCTCCCACCCTCAAAAACCATCTTTCAAAATATTGATTGCCAGCCTCTATGCCAGAATCAGATTCATACTCAGGTCCATGACAGCAGTATGCAGGTCCCTGGAGCAGTTTTAGTGGGTGCAGTGCACTTCAGGCAGGTGGACCCAGGCCCATCTCCCCCCCCTACCTGTTACGTTTGTGTTGGTAAATGTGAGCCCTCCAAAACCCACCAGAAATCCACTGTACCCACATCTAGGTGCCCCACTTAACCCATAAGGTTTATGGTAGTGGTGTACAGTTGTGGGTAGTGGGTTTGGGGGGGAGGACTCAGCACTCAAGGTAAGGGAGCTATGTATCTGGGAGCAATTTCTGAAGTCCACTGCAGTGTCCTAGGGTGCCCGGTTGGTATCCTGGCATGTCAGGGGGACCAGTGCACTACAAATGCTGGCTCCTCCCAAGACCAAAGGGCTTGCATTTGGTCATTTCTGGTATGGGCGTCCTTGGTTTCCATTATCGCCGAAAATCAGAAACGACCAAGTCTAGGGACGACCTAAATGTCAAGATTTGGGCGTCCCCAACCGTATTATTGAAACGAAAGATGGACGTCCATTTTGTTTCGATAATATGGGTTTCCCCGCCCCTCCATCGGCATAGGCGCCCGGTATAAGAGGCTTGGACAGGCTAAGCCTCCCCTGCTATGCTCTGAGGGGTTTAAATTTACCTCCATCCTCACAGCAGGAGCTGCAGTAAAAGCCCTCTAGCCTTGTGAATCAGTTGTAGAAATTGGTTTATGGTTTGTTTACCTTACTTCCTGATCTGCACTGAGGACAGATAGCAGCAGAATCATACTGGGCCAGCATGATCCGAAAAACTTACCAGACAAAAAGGTAGAAAAGATCATTTTATTTTCATTATAGTGTTTGGAATATGTCCACTTTGAGAATCAGGTGCTCAACATTAAAAGTTTATATTTATTTACTTATTTATGGCATTTTATCCCACATTAAACATGAATTAGGGTGTTTTGTGGCTCTACACGAGAATTGTGATGATATGACCCCTTGTTTCATATTGTTGATGGTCTGCATTTTCCATATGGGTGGTATATTGGTGTATTAGGTTCTGCCCAGTGTAATATTTATGATACAGTAAGGTTCTGAGTGTGTTTTTGCACAAAGTTGTGCATAGTGTTTTGCAGTTGAGCGATTGTGCTTAGAATATGCTTTGAGCAACCACATTATTCTTTGACATATGATACATATCTAATATCTAAATTTAATAAAAGGTATTGTGATTATTTTATTTTTATTTATTTATTTTTTCTCTGTGTTCTCAGAAAATTATGTATATAAGCTCCGCCCCTGGTTCCACTCCTAACCCCGCCCCCTTTAGCCTCCCCAAACAGTTGGGCCACCGACCGCCTATGTCCATCGGGACGTTTTGCGAGGACATCCTCAGCAAAACTTGGGCGTCCCTTTCGATTATGCCCCTCCACAGCACTCACTTCCAAAAGAGAAAAACATCTCAAAAGTGATGAAAACTCAGATTTGAGATGGTTTTCTCCGTAGTTCGTCTAAATAACAAGGAGGCATGTTGGGGGCATATTTTGGGCATTTTCCCAGGATAATGGAACAAGAAAAAAATGCCTAGAGCAAAAATTGGGACATTTTTAACTGGACCTGTTTCAATCACGACTAAGTCACAAAATGTTGCCCTAAGTGGGCTGGATGAACCAATGGTTCATCCAGCCAAGTATCCTGCTTTCAACAGTGGCCTATCCAGGTCACAAGTACCCGGCAGAAACACAATTAGTAGCAACATTCCATGCTACCAATCCTAGGGCAAGCAGTGGCTTCCACCACGTCCATCTCAAAAACAGACTACGGGCCTTTCCTCCAGAAACTTGTCTAAACCTTTTGTAAACCCAGATACATTAACCACTGTTACCACATCCTTCGGCAGCGAATTCCAGAGCTTAACTATTCTTTGAGTGAAAAAATATTTCCTCCTATTTGTTTTAAAAGTATTTACATGTAATTTCATTGAGTGTCCCCAGGTCTTTCTATTTTTGAGAATGTGAAAAATTGATTCACTTCTACCTGTTTTACAACACTCAGGATTTTGTAGACCTCAGTCATATCTCTCCGCAGCTGAAGAACCCCAACCTCTATAGCCTTTCCTCATATGGGGGGCTTCCATCCCCTTTATCATTTTGGTCGCTCTTCTTTGAACCTTTTCTAATTTTGCTACATCTATTTTGAGGTACGGCAACCAGAACTGAATGCAATACTCAAAGTGAGATTGCACCATAGAACAATACAGAGACATTATAATGTTCTTGGTTTTATTTTGCATCACTTTCCTTATAATTCCTAGTATCCTGTTTGTGTTTTTGGCTACCACTGCACACTGGACAGAAGATTTCAGTGTATTGTCTACAATGACACCTAGATTTTTTTTTTCTTGACTGCTGATTCCTAAGGTGGTCTCTAGCATCAGGTAACTATGATTCACATCAGTCTTCCCAATATGCATCACTTTGCATTTGTCCACATTAAATTTCATCTGCCATTTGGATGCCCAGTCTTCCAGTTTCATAAGGTCTTTCTGCAATTTTTCACAATCCACATGCGTTTTGACAACTTTGAATAGTTTTGTGTCTTCTGCAAATTTAGTCACCTCACTCATTATTACATTTTTCAGATTATTTATAAGTATGTTAAAAAGCACCGGTTCCAGTATAGATCCCTCCACTATTTACCATCCTCCACTGAGAAAAATGACCATTTTACCCTATCCTCTGTTTTCTATTCAATAACGAATTCCTAATCCACAGGAGGACATTGCCTCCTATCAGATGACTTTTTAATTTTCTCAGGAGTCTCTCATGACCAACTGACCATGGAAGGGATTAAGCCATGACCCCCCCTTTAATTCCCCAGTGGTCACTGACCACCTCCCACCCCCAAAAGATGTGGCAGTGACAGTACATACCAGGTTCTGCTTAAGATATTATGGTCACTCCTATTAGAGCAGGAATCTAGTCCCAAAAGTAAGCTAGTGGGCAGTGTAGTGGACTGTAGAGAAATGGACCTAGGTCCGTATCCCACTATAAGTTGTATACTCCTGGTGGAAATTGTGAGCTTTCCAAAAACCCACCAAAAAACCCAACTGTACCTATAGATAGGAGACATCTGCAGACCTGAGGGCTTTTGTAATAGTGTACAGTTATATATAGTAGGTTTTTTAGATGTTCCTGGAGGGCTCAAAGTACAAAATAAGGATGTTAGGGTGGGATTTGTACCCAGGTCCCTTTAAGAGAGGTCCACTGCACTGACCACCAGGTTGCCCCTCTGCTTTGCTGGGATGTGTCTGTGGGGCTTCGTTTCTTGCATTTTTCTCTAGGACTTTTTTTTTTAATGGTACCTAATGAAAAACGTACTAAGCACAAAAGCATCTTGAAAATAGTGAATTTTTTAAAAATAAATAAAATGGGTTTTTTTCTGGTTCAAAAATTGCTATGTTCAGGATGAAACTTTTAGACTTTTTCACCAAAATATCTACTATTCGACTTGGGCGTCATATCAAACATGTCCCTCCATGCGTCCTTATAAAATAGTACCCAAGTAGGTGCTTAATTTCCTTCTTTAACCAAATGCCCTGTTATAAAATTACCCTTTTCCGCCCTGCATCATGATACATATTCACAAACAATGTTGAGGAGCGTGAAGCATGCAATAAGAAACTTGTGCAAAATGATTGCCTCTCCCTCAGAAACCACAATAACCATCATTATGGAAACAATAGAGTTTACAAGTCCTAAAACATGTTGTAAGAATGAAAGGAACTCAAGAACTTGCTGTGCCCAATTAAGTTATTAAAAATAACATGGGCATGGATTCCTAGTACATCAGACTCCTTAACTGCCTTCATGTTCCTAGAAATGCTATAGAAAAAGAAACAGAAACTCCATTGCTGTATGCCCTGGACCATTAAATAGCTACAAAGTGTAAAAGATTTGAATCTTCTCTTTTTAAAAGCAGAGTTTCCCAAGTCAGTCCTGGAGTACCCCCTTGCCAATGAAGTTTTCAGGATATCCACAATGAATATGCATGATAATGATTTGCATATACTGCCTCCGTTGAATGCAAATCTCTTTCATGCATATTCATTTATGAATATCCTGAAAACCTGACTGGTAAGGGGTACTCCAGGACCAACTTGAGAAACACTGGTTTAAGGCATACTGTACTTTCCACCAGCAAATACCCCTTTGTCCCTATTCTAGAAAAGTGGTTGTGATAAATAAAAGTATTGTTTCAGCTGCTGATTGGTGTCTTCTAAACAGTTGCTGTCACTATTCAGCCTGTGGTGGTCAGCCATTTTTTAAACATGGTCACTATGGGTGTTTCTACACCCCGATATTCAGTGCCAGCATTATGATATCAGTCAAGGATGAATATCTGGTTATAACTTTCAGATCTTGGAGAAGTACCTGGATAAAGCTAGGACATCCTTTTTTCTGTCCTAAAGTTATGGAAGACAAGCAAAAAGCACAAAAAGCCTTCAAAAGTGGGGACATCCCAATTGCACTTTATTCAGCAGATCTGAAACAATCTGTGTTTTGGTAAATATAGCCTGTGTCGGGGGTCTAATGATGGTATCTGGATACTTCCCACACTCCTTTTCCCGCCAAAATCAAGGTATAGTTGCCGAAACATGGACAATTCCCTCCCCATTGTCATCTAAAGTTATAGAAACAGTTACCTGGTGAATGGACTAAACATCACCAACCAGGTAAATGCCAACCCTAGACTGCCTTGGCAGTACCTGAATAATGCTGAGGTGGTCTATCTGAATTTTCAGCAGTATTATCTACATAATACCACAGAAAATCCAAGTACAGACCTAGTGAGTGGGACTTATCCAGGGAGGAGAAGTTCCTACCCAAATAAGTCCTGCTGAATATTGGCCCCTTCAGTTTTAAAGGGAAGTGTTTCAGCACTGATATTAAGAGAAAATTTCAAAGCAGAGTATGCAGGTGCATTTGATTTGAAATTAGATCAAAGTCCACACAGAAAAATCTATACATGTGGAAAGGCATTTTCCATATGAGGTTTAAGCCCAAATTGAGATGTTTTGCTAAAAACGTCTAGCTCACACCCATAAATGAACCAGAAAAATGTCTAACTTTCTGGCTCAATTATGGCTTAGTTCTAGAAACTGTCGTACTCAGTACCATTTACGAGAAATTTCCAGGGAAAAACGTAGAAAAAGAAATCATAGGATGCCAGGCTGGCAGCATTCCAAGTAAACTGGCGACAGACTGTATGGTCAGCCCTCTAGGAACAGAGAAAAACCTACTGTACCTAACGGTCCACCACTACAATAACCCTCAGGTTTGAAGGTCACTTATATATTTAAGTGCAGGAGGTATTTCAATGTTCCAGGAATACTCACATATTTGTATTAAAGAGAAGGTGACAATTGAACCTGGCTCCTATTGTTCACTGCCACTGCACTGACCACTAGGCTATGCCATCCACTTGTTTGCTCTTTTCTTAAGAATGGCCATAATATATGGAGCTGTCATAGCACCTGGCATCTACTGTCACATCTTTGGGAGTGGGATAGGATCAGTGACCATTGGGGGGTCATGCCTTAATCCCTCCAGTGGTGCTGGGCAAGACTTCTACGGTCTATGCCCCGCAAATGGCAGATACAAATCAAGGTAAGGTATACACAAGAAGTAGCACATATGAGTTTATCTTGTTGGGCAGACTAGATGGACCGTGCAGGTCTTTTTCTGCCGTCATCTACTATGTTACTATGTTACATTTTTGTGACTTAGTTGTGTTTGAAACAGTTCTAGATAAAAACAAACATCTTTATTGCCCTAGACCTTTTTTTATGTTCAATTATCACAGAAAAAATGTCCAGAATTTAAGTCCAAGTATATCCTGCCCAAAGCATACCTCCAACATGCCCCCTTGTGATTTAGACGAACTGCGGAGTACAATGTTCCAGTTCTGAGTTTTGAAAATCGTGACTTAGAGGTTTTTGTGAGAAAAAAGTCAATCTGCCACTTTGTGCTGTTTTTTTTAGGCATTTTTCTCTTTTGAAAATGTGCACTTTAATTTTTAGTCATTCGGCAGTTTTAAAATTATCCTCTATGAGGGCAATTTTATAAGAAGGCACCTGGGCAGGGACTGCACATAGACACATATGGAGTGGCATTTTAGAAAGGATGTTTAACTCAGAAAGTTACAAATGGACGTCCGTCTGACATGTATTTTGGAACAGGATACAGCTTGTTCTAAAATACATGTGAGATGGATATCCGTGTGCTGGAAACATCCAGCATGAACGTCCATTTTATAAATGAAATGTCCAATTTATGAATGGGGGAAACAAGATACATGGTTATCTGTGTGGCAGCATAGGAATGTCCATCTTATAAAATGTGCTCCTGCTGATCTGGCCAAAATATTCTCTGTGGATATCAAAAACACTAAAGAGATCCAAAGTCCACAGTGAGGGGCATAATCGAACATGAACGCCCATCTCCATGGGCGTCTATGTCCGAGAACGGGTACGTGAAGGGGCGGGACAAACTGTATTTTCGAAAAAAATGGGTGCCCATCTTTTTTTTTTTTTTTTATAATATGGTTTGTGCCGGGCAAATGCATCAGATTTGTGCGGATTTGAGCTGGGCGGTTTCATTTTTCAGCGATAATGGAAACTGAAGGCACCCAGCTCAAAAATGAACAAATCCAAAGCATTTGGTTGTGGGAGGGGCCAGGATTCGTAGTGCACTGATCCCCCTCACATGCCAGGACACCAACCGGGCACCCTAGGGGACACTTGTAACAAATAAAAAAAAAGTAAAATACCTCCCAAGTCCATAGCTCCCATCCCTTGGGTGCTGAGCCCCTCAAATCCCCCCCAAAACCCACTGCCCACAACTCTACACCATTACCATAGCCCTTATGGCTGAAGGGGGGCACCTAGATGTGGGTACAATGGGTTTTGGGGGCGGTTTGGAGAGCTCCCATTTACCACCACAAGTGTAACAGGTAGGGGGGGATGGGCCTGGGTGCACCTGGCTGACGTCCACTGCACCCACTAACAATTGCTCCAGGGACCTGCATACTGCTGTGATGGAGCTGGGTGTGACATTTGAGGCTGGCATACAGGCTGGAAAAAAAAGTTGTTAAAGTTCTTTTTTTTTGGGTGGGAGGGGGTTAGTGACCACTGGAGGAGTCAGGGGTGGTCATCCCCGATTCCCTCCAGTGGTCATCTGGTCATTTAGGGCACTTTTTTGGGACTTGAACGTGAAAAAAAGGGTCCAAAAAAAGTGACCCAAATTCACGCTAAAAACGCTTTTCTTTTTTCGATTATCGGCCGAAGGCGCCCATCTCTCCTCGGTTGATAAACACGCCCCAGTCCCACCTTCTCCACGCCTCCGATGCGCCCCCGTCAACTTTGCCCGTTTTTGTAACAGACTGCAGTTGAAGATGCCCAAAATCGGCTTTCGATTATACCGATTTGGGCGCCTTTGTGAGATGGGCCGAAATATGGGCGCCCATCACTTTCAAAAATAAGGCCGAGTGTCTATCAATTTAAACCAAATGCCCTCAGTGGTGACACTTGCTTGTAGTATATGTTCTCTACCAATGCAAGAATTACTTATCCACCTCCTCACTTGGCAACTGGAAAATTTTATAGATTGAAATGTGTTAAATACTTTAACTTTTAAATCACAATTCTTTTCTAAACCTCATTCATATTAATAGTAAAAGACGGTACTCATCTGTGATCTTAAAAATGTTGGGTAAATAATAATAATTAATTCAAAGCTGACGCAAAAGATTACCTAAGGCAAAATGGCAATAAATTAGGGAACAATAGTGTATAATGAGGCATTTGGAGTCAGAACAGTTCCAAACCACAGAATACATTATCAATCTCATTACAATATGCATGAATCTGAGTAACTATTTTCTATTATGCAAAGTCATTTGTGTAATGTCAGTCCCCAACAGAAGAAGGCAGAAAAATGGCATCACCACAAAATTAAGTTAAGAAATCAAAATGGCTGACCACAAAATCTGCAACTAAGGTAGTATGGACACTGATTTGGCCTCAGTCCACAGAATTCAATAGATAGAAATATACTATCACACACAGATATCATACAATGTATTTCACTGATTAAAGAGTACAATTGCTGGCTCAGCAAACTGCAAAGCAGGAGGAACATTGGCATACAAAACTAGCAGGAGTCAAAATATTTAAAAAAAACCACACACACACAAGACGACATCTTTCACTTGTAGTTGTCCTGACCACTAAGAGACAGCATTCATAGGACCATGGCTAGGTCACTGACTTTGCACAAGACATTCAGGGGTCCTTTTAAGTAGAGGAGTGTGGTAGCCGTGTTAGTCCACTCTTAAGGTTATCAATAGAAATCAAACAAAATAAAACATGGAAAAGAAAATAAGATGATACCTTTTTTATTGGACATAACTTAATACATTTACTGTATGTATTAAGTTATGTCCAATAAAAAAGGGGTCCTTTTACAAAGGAACACTGAAAAATGGCATGCGGTAGTGTAGGCGTGGGTTTTGGGCACGTGCCGATCCATTTTTCAGCGCACCTGTGAAAAAGGCCTCTTTTTTTTGCCAAAAATGGACTTGCGGCAAAATCAAAATTGCCGCTCATCTATTTTGGGTCTGAGACCTTACTGCCAGCCATCGACCTAGCAGTAAGGAATCCGGGTGGTAATGACCTGCGCGCATCCGTTCCGCGTGTCCGAAAATAAAAAAAATATTTTTTTCAGACGCGCATATCGGATGCCATGTGGTAGTCAGTCGGTAACTCCATTTTGGCGCGTGTTGCATGCGCATAGATGCTTACGCGGCTTAGTAAAAGGACCCTTGTATTGATCTCCTGTTTGCAACCCTCTTTCACATATTGCCCAAGACAGAAAAGATAGGTACACTGATCTTTATCTTTTATACATAAGAACTCCTTTCAGCAAACTGTGTAATGCTAAGGGGTCCACTTACAATACAAAAATTGCAAAAAAGACCTCAAAGTACCCGGGTGCTCAAGCAAATATTACTGCTTCTGTCTTCACAGCACTCATCGGGCCAGTACATCATCACCGGCCAAAAACATATATTTTTTTTATATTCTTCTTCTTCTAATGTTCTAGTGTTCAAAAAATCCTCCTGTTCACCACAAACTGTAAGCAGCCAAACGTGCAAGAAACTTATATTAAGCTACTTAGCTTTCATTGATTGATCACGCTGCATCGCTTCTGGAAGAAAAGTGTTTTGAGTGGAAGTGATACGTAAGAACTCCACCATTACATCTCCTATTCAGCATCCCTAGCACTCATGGTGTAATGAAATGGGATTAGCCTCCATCCAAGTTTCTCCTGATTCTCATACCTGCACCTTACATCCATCACATATTGCCATAGTGGCCTATATGCACAGAAGTCCTGCATAACATCCTTTTCCTTTTTTTTAACAAATTTGTAGAGAGATATAGCATGCAGCAATCATATTGGTAGGTATATAAGAAGAAATGGACATATCTAGAGGCCAAACAACGACTGTTGCAATTCACTCCTTTTAACCTTCCATAAAGGCTAGTATTTATGTCTCTTTTTTTTTTTTTAAAGTATTTTCTGTTCATATGAATCTTGTGTTATTTTGTTTATTTTTTCTTACATTTGTACCCCATGCTTTCCCACTCATAGCAGGGTCAATGTGGCTTACATATTATATACAGGTACTTATTTGTACCTGGGGCAAGGGAGGGTTAAGTGGCTTGCCCCGAGTCACAAGGAGCTGCCTGTGCCTGCAGTGGGAATCGAACCCAGTTCCCCAGGACCAAAGTCCACCACTCTAACCACTAGGCCACTCCTCCACTCCATGTTGCATTTGTATCCCACATTTTCCCAACTATTTGCAGGCAGGTTAAGGCTGTAATGTGCTGAAACAAATATGTACTTGGATTATTAACAGAATCTATTCTGAAATTAGAACACACACACACACACACACACACACACACACAAAAGATGTGTTTGTTGTTCATATGCAGCCAACCAGACATAGGCCTTTGAAATGTTGATATTACACTATCCTCTAGCAGTGGGGCTGGGCACAATATAAACACGTAGGCATCATATGCATAGGCTGATGAAGGACCTTCAGGCACTTAAGATCAGCTTTGGATGGTACAAAAGAGTGCATCATACATATCCAGCATGGTTCTTTGGTGGTGTGTCCTCAAGTGACATATATAATCATTCTCTGTCTGGCGATCTACTACGACACTTTCTCTGAGCAGGAATAAATCTATTAAGTTAAGGTTTATTTGCATTTGATAATACCACCTTTTGTCCAGAGCAATCAAAATGGTGTCAAAAAAATGGCAGAAAAAGTGAAAAGAATGCCATTATCTTGACAGGAAAGAATCAAGGAGAAGGGTAATAGGCGATTAAAGTAGAGAGTTGAACGGGGACAGAAATTTCACCCGTCCCCACTGGAATCTAACCCATCCCCACCCGTACCTAATGGAATCTCCTCCATCCCTACCTGTCCCCTGTACTAAAATAACCCAACTTGTGGTAAAATAACCCAACTTAACAGTAGCCCATGTTGGTAACTTCCCTTCTCAGTGCTTATGAGGATTTAAATGCTATCAACCATATCCACTCATTTTTTTTTAGTGCTATTATAATTGTTATGCTAGTATAGAAACACAAGGAAAGGATAGGTAGGCTAGTCTAGTACTACACTTCTGTGGGAACCCCACATGACCTGCGTCCATTCCCTCAGGATCCCCTTGGGAGTCCTATGGACCTCAAAAGGGTCCCCATGGGATTCCTGCTAACCCCATTTCTGTGCAGCTCTCTAATTAAAAGATCATGCCATTGCAAGTTTATGCAGCTCCAGGAACTTCTCCAAAAGCTTGCTCAGAGAGGTAAATCTTCAGACTAGCCTTAAATCTCAGAGAGGAAACTTCAGTATGTACAGCTAGAGAGAGACCAAAATGATGGTGCAGTATAGGGAAAAAAACAAACACTGCACCTTGTGGATTCCAGATTCGGGGTGAAGGCCTTAGTATACAGGCTTCTAAATTTCACAAAGGGGCCCTTATACTAAAGCTTAGCACACGCTAATGGAATCAGCATGTGCTAAATGCTAAGAAGCCCATAGGTATAAAACAATAAATAAATACATATTAGCATGGTAATTATTTTGATGTTTGATATCTCATATATGTTCCTATTTTTTGGATATTATGTTTATGTATACTCTATGTATTTATTTATTGTTTTTGTTTATAGACTCCTGATGTAGGCCATCTGGCCGAAACACAACGTTGTGTCGAGTCACTTTTAATGTGGAATTGTTTTATTATCATTAGTATGAAAATTATTAAATGCTGTTTATTTTAAATTTCATTTTGGTTCCAGTTTTTGGATAGCCTGGCTCATATTCCCACCTTTTTATTTTCATATACTATAAACTGCACAGAAATTTAGGCATAGTCTATAAAGTATACCAAAATTTAGGTGTACTTTGTAGAATACACCTAGACGTATTTTTTTCACCACCAATTGTTTAGGCGTGATATTTAGAATCTAGTCCTAACTGCCTAATGCAGTTCAATAAATGATTCCTAAATTTAGCCAATCAATTTTTGGATTGCCCTGGTGGCAGGGTTAGGTGATGGAGATACCCAGTAATTATGTAGGTTCTGGTCAATATTCAGTGCCTTTTGTGAAGTCCTATCTGACAAGTAAGCTAAGTGGGCACTGGCACTGCAGCTCCTCTCCAATTCCTCCCACAGACCATGCAGGACGTCAGACTCACAGAAACAGAACAAAGCCTTGTGCCGGAAGAAGAGGACCTCGGCTGGTGGGGGTTGGGGTCCCCCGCCAGCAAAGTTAGGCGGCGGCGGGGGAGGGTTGGCGGCGGGAGGGGGGTCAAAAGGGTCATCAGCAGGGGGGGTGAAAGTTGTTGTTGTTGGTGGTGGTGGTGGTGGTGGCGGCAGAGGCGGGTGGGTCGGTGGCGCCGGGGGGGGGGGGTAAAATGTGCCCCCTCACCTCAGGCTCTGGACCCCCCTCCCACCAAAGTCTGACTACGCCCCTGCTGTGCTGGTGCTAAACACACAGTGCCACAGCAGCAGGAGGGGATATTCAGCATCCAGTGACACAGTTAAGTGTCACTGAATATCCAGGGATCCCCTACTGAGTGGGGTTTAAGTGGGCAAGAGTATTTCTTCTGTGAGTGCCAGTGGGTCCTGAGGACCCCTAATATTGAGCAAACTCCTTAATTGTGGCCGGGGAGGTGCAATTTGTATTGTGTTTGGCATCCCCAGTCATTATGACCATAATGGCCTATCCAGTCTGCCCATCCATATCACCTATTATCTCTCTTCTCCTTAGACATTCTATATAATTATCCTAAGCTCTCTTGAATTCAGATACAGTCCTCAGTCATCTTCACCACCACTTTTACCAGGAGGCTATTCCATAAAGAAGTATTTCCTTAGATTTACTCCTGAGTCTGTCCCATTTCACCATTATAGTATGCACCCCCCCCCCCCCCCCCCCATTCACAGCTTCCTTTCAGTTGAAATAGGCTTGCATTCTGTGCATTTGTGCCATGAAAGTATTTAAATGTCTCTATCATATCTCCCTTCTTCTATGTTTCTTCCAAAGTATTCATATAAAGATCTTTAAGTCTGTCCCCATACACTTTATGATGAAAACCATTTTAGTAGCCAGTTTCTGGACTGACTCCATCCTATTTAAAGTCTTTTTAAAGGTTAAAGGTGCAGTCTCCAGAATTGTACATAGTACTCCAAATGAGGTATCACTAGATAATTATACATGGGCATTATAACATCCTGATGCCTTTTCTACCTGCTTAACCACCTTAAGATCATCACATACCATCATCTCAAATCCCGCTTTTCTTTCAAGTCATACAAGCAAATATGCAGGTCTTTCATAAGGCAGTAAAAGATCTTGAAGGCTTTTATGAAAGTCTATTATGGAGCTCATATACACTCAAAAAAATAAGTCTACAGGAATGAGCCATTCACCCGTGGGAAATGCCATGGAACAGCTCATCGGCCTCCAAGGCTGTTTCTCCCCTTTACCCTTCCTAAACAAGTACTTTACCCATTGCCAGTGCTCTAAGCTCATGTAAAACAATATTGGATGTGTCTTCTATTCTCAATGAATGATATCACAAAGAATCCATTATTCTCTGCTTCCTAATCCATTCTGCTGTACAACAATTCAATTTGTAAAAAAAAATAAAAAGAGATACAGAACCATTAAACTGAACAGATATTATCGCAGAGTCATAGCACACAGGCAATCCAGTGATCTGATTTTCTCTAAAGTAACTTAAAAGCATCTCTGGGGGAGCTTTTTCACAGATGAAAATCAAATTATATTTGCTGGCACTATTTTAATTAGAAAAGTGCCAACAAAAGTTACATAATACAAACAACCACCTCTTTGAAAAGTTATTTAGCAGACAAGATTGAGGGGAAACTACATCTTCCAGTTTGCATCTTTGATTACTTGAAATCCTTCCAGATCATTTACTGTTTTTGAATGACCTGTACATTTGCTTGCATGACTTAACAATGCAAACTTTGAAACTTAGAGAAATCACGGCTCATGTTGGACCCCTTTTACTAAGATGTGGTAAAAGAGGCTCTGCGCTAGCAGCGTCATGCGTCTTTTTGATGCGCACAGAGTTCCTTTTTACTGCAGTGGGTAAAAAGGTGGAAAAACAAAATGGCCATTCAATAAGTTTGTTCTTACCATGCAACCACTTCAGGAGGAGCACTTACTGCCATCCATTGAGGTAGCAGTAGGATTTCTGCGCTAACCCGGCGATAACTGGGCAGTGTGTGGCACTGCCCGATTACCGCCAGGTAACCCCGTGCTAGAAAATCAGACCTGATTTTCTGTAGCACTGGAAATGGCAAACATGGGGGAGGGGGGGCAGAAGTGCTGCCAGCACCCATGCTGGGCCAGCAATAGTTCTGGGTTGCCATGCGGCAAACCTTTAGTAAAACAGCCCCTTTGGCATTGCCTGGTTATTTACCAAACAACCATCATAATTCAGGTGACAATGCAATAGCCTTTTCCATGGCCTTAGGGGTAAATGAAAAGATTCAGGGCCTCGTTTACTAAGGTGCGCTAGTGTTTTTAGCGCACGCTAAAAATTAGTGTGCGCTAAACATTAGAGACACCCATATATTCCTAAGGGTGTCTCTAACATTTAGCGCATGCTAAAAAATGCTAACGCAGCTTAGTAAAAGACCTCCTCAGTGATCAACCAACCAACTCTTTTTAACCATTCCAATGAAACCAGGGGCGTATCTGGCCTCCGGCGGTAGGGGGGCCAGAGCCAGAGGGAGGGGGCACATTTTACCCCCCCCTGCCGCCACTGACCCCCCCTCCGCCATTACCAGACCCCCCCCCACTGCCACCAATGACTCTCTCCACCCCCCTCCCGCCGCCAGCCCTCCCCCGCTGCCGTTTCTTACTTTTGCGTCCGCTTCCTCCTGCGCCTTTAAAAATATTTCTTCAGCTGGTGGGGGACCCCAACCCCCGCCAGCCAACCCGAGGTGACAACTTGCAAGTTCTTCCTCCGCCGTGGCCAACATGCTGAAGTTGAGCGGCTGAATCCAGTTCAGAGTCTGACGTCGCAGCACGTTGTGACGTCAGACTCCGAACTGGATTCAGACGCTTTCAACTCCAGCATGTTGACCACCACGGCGGAGGAAGAACTTGCAAGTTGTCACCTCGGGTTGGCTGGCGGGGGTTGGGGTCCCCCGCTAGCTGAAGAAATATTTTTAAAGGCGCAGGAGGAAGCGGATGCAAAAGTAAGAAACGGCAGCGGGGGAGGGCTGGTGGCGGGAGGGGGACCAGGGCGAAATCTGCGGGGGCCCAGGCCCCTGTGGCCCCACGCAGATACGCCCCTGAATGAAACAAACAAAAAAAGGCAGAGGGAACTGTGAAAAGCATTTTAAAATGCCGATTTCTTTACTTTCCAACCTAAGAAACAAGAATAACAAATTTAGGGCCCTTTTGCTAAGTTGTGTTAGGCGCCAACATGCATCTAATGCAGAAAAATGAAGCCTAATGCAGGACGTGCAGAAGTGTTCACGAGTGCATGCCATCCATGTGGTAATTATTTTTTCTTAATTTTTTGAGGGTGTGCCCTGGGCAGGGAATGGGCTTTCCTGCGCTAATCAGTTGGTACATCTACATTACTGTGTGTTAACTGGTTAGCAGAATTGTAAACAGTACAGGGTAGATTTTTTAAATAAATAAAACATGGGAGCCCTTACCGCTTCCTAAATAAATAGCTGGTGGTAAATGCTCATGCTGTAATTTTTTTTTTAATGGCTGGGCTCTCTTGGTAACAGTGCACAGCCATTAATGAAAATAATGGAAAAAAGGGCTTTGTTATGGCTCCAGCACACTGGAAAGATCCATGTAATGGTGCGCTAAAGTCAAATTTTACCGCAGCTTTGAAACAAGACCCCTCAATTTCCAATCTAAGAGACAAGGATAAAAAATACCCTACACACTAAAGTGGAGGGTATAACATTGCCTGAGCAGCAGCCACTATAATAGGGGAGAAGGGGTTAATTTGTAAAGTGATGATTTAGGAAATTTGGGGTTTTCTGGGAGTGATATTGAAATTATTAACGTAATGTAAATGCATTAAGGGTTGGGAAAGTTAGAACATTTGAGGAAAGGGAAGCAGTTGAGGGAAAGAAAACGATTTGGAAGCAGGGACTGGATAAATGTGCATAGAGGGCAGGGTTAGCTTTAGTGGGAGAGAATTGAAGGACAGTGGGTGGCATGGAAAAGTTGTGTGAGGAGAGGGAGGATATCTGTGTGGGTGAAATTCACCCACCTGGCCCACCCTGGTGAAAATTGTTTTTGTGTGTGTTTTGGAACCAGGGAGGCTGTGGGGGTCGCAGCTTGGTTGCGGGATATTACGTTTATTTCTGTAAATTTGGGCAGAATTTCAAATCATAGGAGCTAAATTAGACCTAGCTATGTTGGTCTCATGTGCATCACTGTCACGGGATGGGCACAACCCTGTGGTACCGTGGGTCATGGGGTGGGTAAGGGAGAAGGTATGACAAGAGTAGGTTAAATGGTGAAGCTAGTACGTTACCATCTAGCTACACGGGTAGTGACAAAAGTTTATGACAATATGTTTGAAAAAGGTTAAGTTTGTAAAGTTGATGTTTATTAAATAAAGCTGCGGCCAGAGTCTTGCCAATTTGAGAAACATAATTACCTCATGTGAGTCACTGGATTCGGGTTTGTCTGTGAAGTGGCGAAGAATGCAGCTTGCGAATGCTAATGTTATGAAAGCTAAGTGCAAAGTAAAAAATCTAGATATGAGAATATTGAACCACACAAACCAGAATGTTTTTCCTTAGATAACAACTGTGGAACAATGAACCAATATTTATTTATTTATTAGGATTTATTTACTGCCTTTTTGAAGGAATTCACTCAAGCTGGTGTACAGTAAGAATAGATCAAACATGAGCAGTAAGCAATTAGAGCAGTAAAAATATTCAAACAACAATTCAAAGTGTGGCATGGTATACTACTTGCAATGACAATACTGGGCAGACCATACAATGATTTCACCAAGGGGCTGTACGTAACAACTCCCTAATCTCAGTGACCACCCTGAAAATCTGAGCATTTTCAGATGGGTTCACACTGCCTTAGGGCCTTAAGTCACGTTGTTTGACTAATACAATTTAAAGAGCCCTACTGCTGCTTGATTAAAAATTCTGCAGAGATATTTAAGTCATCACGGGTTAAGTCGTAATTAGATGCAAAATAGTCAAATGTATGTTTTGTACCTCATTACTATGCAAACACCACAATATGTCTCATGGTGATACACCATAAGATGTATGTCCCAAAAATTATGGTGAAATAACCCCCGATTTTCGCTAGGGTTATTTCACAACCTGGAAGCATTGGGCTGCAAAGCCACAGCTCGATGCATCAAAGCCAACAAAGCAGAACCCCCCACTCTTCCACCCCTTATAAGGTAAAGCCCCTCTACTCCTCCCACCCCTCACCCCCTCACACATTGCCACATCCCAACAGAGACTAGCTTGGGAAGCACTTGTGGTCCAGGGGGGTCTTTGGGCAGGAGCAATGCCCAGTCACTCCCTGCCCAATCTGGCACCTTCAGTAAAATGGCACTCTTAGAAGTAGTCTCACTCGGGAAGGGGGAACTCTAATCTGCCAGGCCGGAAGCATCGGGCTGCCACTATGTGGCTCGATGCTCCTGGGTCACTAGGATAATGCTGCTGTCAAAATGTCTCATAAGCAGTGTTGTTCTTTTAATACAGGATTCAACAACCTGCAGTACTGAATTCCCACAGTTTGCAGAATCCAGTAGTAAATCAAGGTGTGGTAAAAAGCACCTTGCTGAATTCCCCCCTTATTGCTTTCTCAAAATGAGGCAGGGAGTGCATACTGTGTGTTAAAACTGTTAGCAATTAGCAAGGACAGAGCTTTTTAGTAGGGTAACTACAGAGAGAATATGCTGGGCTTGTTCTCAACGATTACACAGCCTTTGTATTTACCACACATTCATTTTTGCTGTTAAAGCAAAAACTTACTGCACGTGCTAACAGACATTAGTATGTGTTATGTGCCAGATGGCCCATAGGTATAATATAGGATGTGCAACATTTAGCACGTGCTAATGTCCATTCGTGTATGCTAAACTTTAGTAAAAAGGTTCCTTAATAAAAATAAAAAGCTATTTCTGATTATCAGATATACATTTTCAAATAAATAAATCAAATTAAATAAGGGACACTAATAAATACTGATGCTCCAACTTGACCTTGTAAACATTAGATCATCTGTTAATGAATGTCTTGTTTGTGTTATTTTCCTCCTCAATCTGTGACTAACACTGGTCAGACTAAAGTCTCCAGGAATAAATACAACTAATGAGAAACTGATGGCAGGATAAATCTGATTCAACAGTTGGTGTCCCTCTGGAGATTTTCCTCTCATTTTACTGTAGAGTTTCTTGCAAGTGGTGTGCTGGAGGTTGACCTTTGATTCCAGAAGACTCCAAGGCGATCCTGGAGAGGCGGCAACATTAATGACACCCCCAATTCAGGGACCCTTTTACTAAGCTGTGCTAAAAAGTGGCCTGCGCTAGTCCCAATGTGGGGTTTTCCCCGTGTGTTGAGACCACTTTTAGTGTGGTCGTAAAATGGCCCCATTTTTCCATTTTGTCTATTAGTGCATGGCCATTAGCACATGAGCTCTTACCCATACCTATTGACTAGGCAGTAAGGGCTCCAACATGCTAACAGGTTAGCATGTAGCGATGTAGCTGCGCTAACCGATTAGTGCTCGGCACACCTACAATCTGCCCCCAACCCCGTCGCCAGCACTCACAAGTATTTTCTATTTTACAGCGTGTGAGTAGTGCGCTCCAAACACAAAACTACTGCAGGATGCCAGAGTTCACCCCGCGGTAGTGCCTTTTAACCTGTGGTAAGCATGCCTTAGTGCTTACCATTTAAATACCCAGTATACCTAAATGTAACTCACCTGGAGCTACTACTAAAAAAGGTGTGACCAAAATAGAAATAAATAAAGTCGGCTCCAATACTTAATACAACCCACGATCACCTAAAATTCAGGAAATCATTAAAGACTCACCTATTCGGAAAGGCATACCCCGACTGACCCAACTTAAATGCGTCAACCCTGTAACACTTCACTATCAAAGATCGTATTGGACATTATCAAACCCTCCTACCTTTAACTCCATATGACTGAATCTTATCTTCCCTATACCACCATAACTTCTTTCAAATTGGTGAATGCCTTTACGGTATTATGTAAGCCACATTGAGCCTGCAAAAGGTGCGAAAATGTGGGATACAAATGTAACAAATAAATAAATACTGTACAGGGGTAATGAAACCATCAAACATATGCAGAACCACAGTAAATCCTCCAACAATACTACTACTACTACTACTTAACATTTCTAGAGCGCTACTAGGGTTACGCAGCGCTGTACAAAATAAACAAAGAAGGACGGTCCCTGCTCAAAGGAGCTTACAATCTAAAGAACGAAATGTCAAGTTGGGGCCCAAAGATTTGTTTATATATATATATATATATATATATATATATATATATATATATAAACAAATCTCATATTCTAAGTCAACTTGCTCATAAGCTGCGTGTCTACGTGCGCCCAATCTGCGCCAAAATGGAGTTACCGCCAGACTACTGTGTGGCTCTTGTGGTAGTTTCATTTTTGGCCGTGTCCGATACATGCGTCTGAAAAATATATGTTTATTTTCAGGTGAGTGTAACGGACACGCACCAAGTGGCATTTGGCACGTGTAGGTCATTACTGCCTGGTTACCACGCGAATCTTTACCACCAGGTCAATGGCTGGCAGTAAGGTCTCAGACCCAAAATGGACGCGCAACAATTTTCATTTTTACCGCACGTCCATTTTCGTCAAAAATTTGAAAAAGGCCTTTTTTTATAGGCGCCCTAAAAAATGGATCAGAGTGGGCCCAAAACCTGCGCCTACACCTCTGCAAGCCATTTTTCAGCGCGCCTTAGTAAAAGGACCCCTGAATGCCTCAAATCTTCATGGGTCCTCATTTTTAAACAGCACTTCTTCAGATTAAAGGAACTCAAATGTGTGCAGTGTATCCATTTCTGTTCAAAAGCAAATTGTTATGGATGTCAAAAAATCAGAACCGATAAAGATTTAAGGTACTGAGGGGCCCTTTTACGAATCGTCGGTAAGCCCAACGCGGGCTTACCGCTTGCTAAAAGGGAAGTACCTTCCCTCCTCCAGCACATTATTACTACTACTACTATAAATCATTTCTATAGCGCTACCAGTCGTACGCAGCACTTCACAAATGAACATGAAGAAAAGACAGTCCCTGCTCAAAAGAGCTTACAATCTAAATCAGGACAGACAGACAGGACCAATAAGGATAAGGGTAAGTCAGACAGAAAGACACAAAGGGAAAGGGACTATTGAAGAAAGGAAGACAAGATAAAGGTTACGAGCAAGTGACAAGTTAGGAGTCAAAAGCAGCATCAAACAGGTAGGCCTTTAACCGGGATTTGAAGGCGGCCAAGGATAGAGCTAGTCGTAACAGCTATTTATTTATTTAATGCCATTTCTAGCACTGCAAAAATATTTCCATTTTTGTAGCGCCAGTGTGTACCCAGCAGCAATCGAGCAGTGTCGTGCATTGCCTGATTACCACCGGGTTAACGCGGGAACCCTTACCGCCACCTCCATGGGTGACAAGTGCTGCCCCTGAAATAGCTGCTCGGCAAGTGGTTCACTTGCCGCATGGCCATTTCTTTAAGAAAAGGGGGAACCTGTCTTTAAACTGCTGCGGTAAAAGGGGGTCTTGGTGCACGTCAAAAACAGGTGCCGATGCCAGCGCAGGGGTGCCATTCTGAGGGTTCCCAAAAAATTGCAGTGTAGATAGATAGATAGATAGATAGATAGATAGAAAGCTTTGGGCTCTTTATAATTGTTAGAGGATTCACTGTGGTTCTGCTTACCACAGCTTAGTAAAAGGGCCCCTCAGTCATGGCAGCATTGGCAGCATTCTCTTCTTTCTGCAATGCTATTAACCATAATATACCCCTCATTAGATATTTTTGTTATCTGCTCTGCCTCGCTCTACCTGAACTATTATAATTCTATTATGGGGAGCTCTATATGGATTATAAGGATACAGAGATGATGATGATAATGAGAGGGGCAAAGTTTTGCGTATCTGAGCAATTCAGTAGAAGGTGCCCTAGGGGGTCTGATGTCCCCCATCTTATTCAAGAAATATGTGCTCTTTAAACAATCATGCTGTCTTATGAATGGGGGGAAATGTAAAAACTTGTTTTCTCAGGCTTTTCAATGTAGATTTGAAGCTTCTCTAATGTTTCATTGAGTTTGTATCAGCTGGGTTTAGGCTTACATTAAAATACGTGTTCATTACAGGGTTTGCTTTATTCTTTACTTTTTGCACTGCTTTTGTCTTCTTTGATAGAATTATTCTATGTGGTGGTTTCAAATTGCCTAGATGGTAAATAAATAGTATAGAAGTATTTTAATTAAAAGAGATAAATATGTGGATAATTTATAGGTCCATATTGAAATTAAACAGTTTAGAGTCCTACATCTAGATAGTTTAACACCAACAAATCAAAATTAAATGTAACAAATCCTGAGATCCTATGGACAAAACCTGTTCGGGACATTACTGCCACCTGCATTAACTCTGGTAGGTATTATTTTGTCCATCAGTCAACAGTCATGTATTTTAGAACTTAATTGCCTCACTAAAATGAATCACTGGACAACCAAATTTATAGTATCCACATTATCGCACACAAAAGGATATGGCCACATTTCTTTATACTTTTTTGGCTTTCAGTTGTTTATTGAATATCTCTGCATTTAGGATTAACCCCCACCCCTCCAAAAAAGAAAGAAAGAAAAACAAGCAATATCAGAGATTACAATCAGTTCAGAATACTGAAGCCCAGCTGCCTTAAAGCTTAATAGCCTTCCAATAAGTTCCAGCAGTAAATTTAAAGTGTGTCTTTGATTTTTAAATCAATAAACAATATGGGTCTCCAGTATATGACTGATCGACTCCTCAACAGCTTTTAGAACATTACATTCTTCACAGGAAGCACTTTTCATGACCTGTTCAGTTAAGGACATTCAACATTCAGAGATTCACAAGAGGGCAATATCTAATGCTGGTCCTCTTTGCTGAACTCTCGTCCTAAGGGTTAAGGGCCTTGAAAGACTATTTAACCTTTAGAAAGCTTATTAAAAGCTTGATTTTTTTGCTTCCGTCTTTTAGACTGCCTATGATTAAAAGACTGGCCTTTGATCTGCTGCCTATGGCAGACCATAATAAGAGAAAGGGAAGACTGTTAAGGCTGTACTGTGATTTACACCTATATGTGGGTGAAAAGGTTTTATTGACTTCATTATTTTCATATTTTTTATATTTGTTTTTTAATATGCTTTGTGTTTTAAGGATAATAAAATTAATTAAAATCTGCTTCCAAGTGGCTAACTAATTAATATACAAGATAATATAATATAATATAATATAATATAAGATAGATAGATAGATAGATAGATAGATAGATAGATAGATTACATAGACACGGCATTTAACTTAAAATGAAAATCTAAACCCAAATGTTTTTTATCAGGTCCTGTCAATGAGCCTTTTTGGGGAAGAGCAGATTATAGATATGCATAAATAATAAAATGTTAAATTCTTTGCAGGTCCATGCTAAAAGAAAAAGTTATTCATAATAATGCAAAGATGGTGCAGGACAGAGCATGACCAAAAATACTGGACACTGGCACGGTTCATCACAATTTGACTAGATAACACAAACTGTGTATTTTTCATCTCCTACAGACTGAGCAACCATTTCTTTCAAGAATTGTGAAAATATGATATTGCAGCTTTGGTAAGAGAGGAGATGGGAAGGAAGTGGCCATGGAAAGAAAAATAAAGCAGAGAGAGAGATGAAGTTGGGGCTGTGAGAGAGAGAGAGAGAACAGGGAATGCTGCAGGCAGCTGGTTTAAAAATATTAAATAGAAACAGCTGACAAGCTCAATTTGGGAAACAGAAGCATAAGAGCAGAAGGAAACGCATCTCAGCTTATAACATAGCCAGTAGAGTGGTGAGAGCAAAGAGAGAAGAAATATCAGACTGCACCTGATGGATAATTTATTAGTTAGGTCCACGAGAAAATCAACAAGTTTTTTTAATATGCTTTCAACATTAACATTCAAGCAACAGATAAAAAAACAAAAATAAAAAAACAGGTTAACTTATTCACTTCAAAAGGTTTGTAATCCCCCCCCCCCCCCCCCCCACCACCACCACCACTACAATCACCAGCAACAAAAGGGAAATTGTCCAAAACAGATACTATTTTTCATGTTTATCTAGAGGACTCATACGTCATTTTGGTACATAAGCCATATAGCTACATTTTTCTAAGTATCCACAGTTCCTCTCTAAGAGGCCTAGGTGCTAAATTGTGTAAATTGTCAAGTTAACATGTGATACCTGATGCTTTTAACATGCATGTTATAGCAGTATTCTAAAGCATTATGCAGCTAATTATCTGAAGAGCTTAGGTGTGTTGAAAGGCCATAATGTGTAAACCATTCTGATTGTATCACAGAAAGGTGGTATATCAAGCATCAAATAAACATATTAAAGTGTGCCTTTCCCTTTGATGTATGCTCTGCATATACATTCTTTAGATCATATTTCCCATGATAACTGGCCCAAAGTGAAATGGACAGTTTGCCCAGAGAAACAGAGTGGTCCTTTTACTAAGCTGCGGCAAAAGGGGGCCTGCGCTGCTCTCAGCGCACTTTTTCTACATACACTGAGGCCCCCTTTAACCGCAGCGGGTGAAAGGTTGTTACTAAAGAAATGGCTGTGCGGCAAGTGAAGCACTTGCTGTGCTGCCATTTGGGGGGGGGGGGTGTCGCGCTTACCACAACCCATTGAGGTGGCGGTAAGGGCTCCCGCTGTAACCTAGTGGTAACCGGGTAGCATCGTAAACACCGACACTTCAAAAATAACAATATTTTTGTAGCGTCGGAAATGGTGCTTGCTGGGGGTGGGAACTACCGCTGGGCTGCTGCGGTAGCCCAGCAGTACTTTCGATATATAGCGAGCTGTAAGCCTGTGTACGCCACTTAGTAAAAGACCCCCACTGGTTGTTATACGTGTCACTAAACCCCTCATTATGGGGAACTTTTACAAAAGCATTGGGAGGACTAATGTATGGGTAGCGAGCGCCCAATCGGCACTACTTCCGGGGTGGTGAATGCACCTGGCAGTAATACCGAGTTTGGCATGCACTCAATCCCACAGTAGAAAATAATTTTGTACCGCGGGGGGGCATTACTGGCAGTTACCATCTGTGCACATACATTGTTGCGTGCTGCATGGTTAGCACGTGGGTAGTGCGTGAGCCCTTACCGCTCAGTCTTTAAATAGGCAAACGCTAGTTTTAATATTGGCAGAGGTCCATTTCCTGGACCATTAAAAAAAATAGCCTTATTCCTGGCCGCTGTAAAACATGACCCAGTGCACGCCTAAAAGATGCACCCCACACTACCACAGGGCACTTTTTACCATGTCTTTGTAAAAGAACCCCTATATATTGTCGTGTTGACATTTTTGTGCTTCAACAGGCCTGAAGATCCTGGAGAGATGTGACCGAGAGAAATAGAGAGAGTGTGTATTCCGAAATTTCCTCTTGGGTTCGAAGAAACCTGAGAGTCAAAAGAAAAGAGTTGTGCAATGAGAGAATTTAGCAAACCAGATGTGAGAATTTCTGATGTGAGAAGGGGGAGAGAAGAAAATGTTGGAAGTGTTTTCCAGGTCAGATAAGCAAGTTTCTCACTATGAGCCTGAAGTGAGGAAGAGGATGTTTAGCACCTGGAACAGAGTTCTTGAATGGAAGCTAGAAAAGAATATCATAAGATTAGGATAGAATAGTTCAAAGTGTCATTTTTTGGTTTTGTGTGTGAAGATAAAAAGTGATCTGTTTTTTTTTTGTTTGTTTGTTTCATTGGGTTGGTTTTTTTTTTTTTGCCATCAAGTAAAACAGATGTCAAGTTACTTAATTCCAGGCTAGAGATTTCAAAGCCAGGACTGGCCAAAACTTACATCTCAAAGCAGTGTGGGATTTGTAGTGCCTGATCCTGCCCATTGATATCAGTGTTCAAGTCCCATAATGCACCAGGATGGAGTGGTCAGAAATCCAGGACTGTCTCAAAATCTCCAGCTCGGAACTGGGCAACTTGGCATCTCTGGTATAAGATTATACAGTCAAACCCTGGAGTGGAATTGACCTAATTTGGGCAAGAAACATGGAAGGTTCCACATAGTACCCAGTAATTGTAGAGCCATGACTCAAGTCTACATTTCTCTGCTTCTCAAAGATCTAGAAAGTAAGAAAAGTGGTTTCCCCCTTTACACACTAATACTAGCCCTCTAGTTTCAGTTTAGAAAGGGTTGTGTGGTCTTCCTTCTTTCAACCTCCCACCCCAAAATACAAGACCTTTCCTCCATCTTGTGATCATATCTCAACTCAAGATTCACAGATGGCCAACAACCTAGCCCCAAACAAAGACAAGCAAAACTCCTATCAATGCTGAAATCCTCTCATATATTGCCCGAGAACCCATCCCTATCCACCAGGTCAACTGACAAAAGGAGTGTTCTGAATTCTTTTGTTGGTTGGCATGAGGTGAGACAAAGAGAGTGTGAGAGGAAGCTTCTCCACTGGAAGAGATTTCCTTGACTTGGTTTAGTGGTGGAAATGAGTGGGTTGGACACCATTAAATATGGCTGATGATTGGTTTGAAAATGGCTAGGTAGCAATTGAAGAAAAGAATCTTCTCTTGGGGTAGTGGAATTTCAGGGATGTCTGGGATGGTTTATTGAACATTAGGGGATTTTCTATGCTTATGGGTGGATAAAATGATCCAGGAAATTATGTCTCCTTTACATAACTTGAACCAGTCAGTGCATTGCAAGAGCAGGTTAAGGAGATCATTTTAGAAGGCATGTGCATTTATATGTGTAAATATCAGTGTTCACATGTAGGAATGCCCTAATCATGTGAATAGTGATTTTAGAAAGCCACTATTACAGTGTATATTCATAGCACACACAGTTTTGAAGGGAATGGGTTGTTTGCATAGTTTGGGCAGAGAGTAATATGCATGTATTTCTGACTCTGAATAGCAATACATGCATAATTACAAAATCTAGATGCCATTTACACCTGTTTGAAGCACACATAAGTGTCAGCTAACTGCTTGTTTGAACCTGGGTCTTCTGGGGGCAATTGAGGGGGCAACTGTGCTTACCACTATTGTAGTTTAAAACTTCTAATATCCAAAATTTAGAAGTAGTTATTCAGAATGATAGTGTCACTGCGAATCCAGTGTGGCCACTGTAGTACTATCTGGTTAGTGCAAGAGCAGCCCAGGGGTAGAATAGGGTATGGCACCAGGATTTACCTAGTTAGCAAAGATGTTCAGTATATTAACTGGCTGTCCTAATTTTATCTGAGCACCAGTCTGAATGTCATTGGTACCCAAATAAGATCCAGAAGCTAGACATCAATGCTGGTGCCCTCTTTAAAATCTGCCAGTTTTTATATAAATTTGGAACCAGGAGGAAGCATGTGCAAGCCCCTAAGTGCTGGTAGTGAGAGGCAAATGTATGCAAGTCAGAGCAAACCCAAAAGTGAAAGCACTCATTGGCGTCTGTTTCGGTGTTTAATTATAAGCCTTCCAAGTAAAAAACAAAATTGAAATGATTATATTTAAAGGCACAGAAAACAGACACCAATACGTTCTTCACTTTCGGATTTGCCAGGCACATGCGCACTGGAGCTGAGCTTACCGTGACACTCTTCTGCATATGTCCAGCACATTCCCCCCTTGCTTTCGTTTTTCCTTTGAGCACTGGCGAGCTAGGTTTCTGCGTTGTTCCAGCAGTGTGGTTTCTGCACTGTAGACTTACTGCGGAAGTTCTGAGTATCAGCCCATTACAGACTGCGCAATCTGCCAAGAAGGAAGCTAATCACTTAGGGGTCCTTTTACTAAAGTGTACTGAAAAATGGCCTTTTTTGCCGAAAATGGATGTGCGGCAAAATGAAAATTGCCGCACATCCATTTTGGGTCTAAGATCTTACCGCAAGCCATTGACCTAGCGGTAAGGTCTCACGTGGTAACAGGGTGGTAATGGTCTACTTGCGTCAAATTCCACTTGACGTGTGTAGCTGCCACTCGTCAGCAAATAAAAAACTATTTTTCAGATGTGCACCAAAATTGAAATTATCGCAAGGGCCACTCGGTAACCGGGTGGTAACTCCAATTTGGCGCACGTTGGGTGCGCATAGGCGCCTAAGCAGCTTAGTAAAAGAGCCCCTTAAGCACCTTAACCATTAACCTAAGCTAATTGCAGCAGTTAAGAAAGGTGGTTTAGTCCACCAAGGCCAATTGTGAGTCAAACAATATAAAGGATGCCTGATACCTATTATGTACATGCCACAAAATCTCATCTTAGTCGTAGCTAAGACCATTTTATCACTGTGACTAGCAAGAAGACCTACTTGGAGATAGTCAAACTCTGCAGTTTAACTGAAAAAAAAAGAAGTTATTTGGCCATGCATTTAATTATTAGCTACAAAAGGAATACTAGAAACCTGTCTATAATTCACACAAGCTAATGCAGCCAAATCCAATTTCTTCAATAGTGGTATAATTCAGCGATCTCTTCACAATAGTATGAATCTTTTCTAATAGCTCCCTTTGATAAGCCTTTCAATAAATGTAAGTGGCAAAAATCAAGCAAGCAAACGGTAGATTTTAATCCTGGTAATATTTTTCCCAGACACTATTTTCACAAAAGGAGGAGGCAGAGAGCACCAGACAGACTTGATGAAACTTATTATCCACATTCGCTGGGCTCTATGAATTCAGTATCTTTTACATTTTCTGAAACTATAAAAAAATAGCGTAACTAAAGATGGTCTTTTCCTACATAAACTGGGAAAATGCATTAGCAGATAGGCCCCAAAAGTATGAATTTCAGAAATACAGCTTACTTCTTTAAATCATGTTTTCTTACCCATGATCCCTCTTGAACTAGAACAAAATTGTGGAACCAGGAAAACCCTCAGTAATAATTCTCTGATTCAAGTGAGATTTGTAGTGTTATTAGAAAAATAAAGGAATATTCATTTCTGAAGCTCTTTCTTTTATTTTAAGGAAATGTAATCTATTGCAAGATATAATAATGTTCATATAATGTTTTCAGAGCATAAGTAGACAGAGGTAGCACATAGCTTTGAGGCAACTTATTGTCCACATTATAATATTTCATATACTATATTTTCTATTTCTAGATTGTTTTTGAAATTTTAGCACGCAGTGGTTGGTAACTTTTTTTCACATATCATAAGCTGCTTTTCTAAAGAGCTTTCCATCTAAGAGGGAAATTTTATAACAGGACTCCTATGTGTGAAGGCCTCAAAGGTGCATTTTTTGCCTATTTAATAAAAAAAAAACCACTTAGGTGCCTATCAGGCTCATTTTCAAAAGAGATGGACGCACAAAAAGCGACATAAAATGGCACTTGGATGTCCATCTCACAGAGACATCCAAATCGGTATAATCGAAACCCGATTTTGGACGTCTTTCTTTGAAGTCCGTCACAAGGACGTCCAAATCTCAAGGAGGCGTATCGGAGGCATGGTCGAGGCAGGACTTGGGCATTCCTAAGACTTGGATGGTTAGAGCAGTGGTTAGAGCACTGGTCTTGATATCCAGAGGTGGCCAGGTCAAATCCCACTGTTGCTTCCTTATGATCTTGGGCACTTAACCCTCCATTGCCTCAGGTACAAACTTAGATTGTGAGCCCTCCTGGGACAGTGAGCTCCGCCAACCCCCGCAGCCGAGGTCCTCTTCTTCCGGCACAAGGCTTTATTCCATTTCTGTGAGTCTGACGTCCTGTGCTGGAAGAGGGCCTCGGCTGGCGGGGGTTTGGGTCCCCCGCCAGCAAAGGTAAACGACGGTGGGGGAGGGTTGGTGGCAGGAGGGGGGTCGAGACTCTCGGCAGGGTTGTCGGCAGGGGGGGGTCAAAGTCGGCGGTGGTGGTGGTGGCAGCGGGAGGGGGTCAGCAATGGTGTGGGTGTGGGGTCGGCGGTGCCGGGGGGGGCTAAAACGTTCCCCTCACCTTGGGCTCTGGACCCCCCTCCCACTGAAGTCTGGCTACGCCCCTGCACATAGGATATGCGGCAGATAACCTATGTAGCTTCTGTGGGTTAGCACCTGTTTGGATGGGCAAACTAGAAAGTCTGTATGATCTTTCCCTGCTTTCATTTTCTGTTTCTATATATTTGCTACCTGCAAATGTTAGTTTCAGATATGACTATTTCTGGTGCCTCGGCTATAGCTGTCGGTGCCTTTACTGTCAAAAGAAATAATTATAATATATATTAAAATAAATCTGTACTTTTTCACAAGGGTCTCAAGGTATTTCATCTGAATCAATTCCATATCATATCATATCTATTGGCATTCAACTTTTTAATCAGAACCAACAAAAATGTTTTCATAAGTAATTGAAATGCTTCTAACATCGATAATTCAAAACTGGGCTGAAGTATCAATTGGGATGAGCTTAACTATCTAGTTTGGAAAGTCTGATCTAAATGGGGAGTTATGCAGTCTAGTTCTCAAAACTACATATTGAAGAGTGGTGGATTTTCACAAAGAATTTCGCTGCTCCCTCCAGTCTCGCCTCTAACATGATTTTTTTTCTTTAGAAGGCCTTGATAGAAGATGTTTTCCTTGGGATTGGTCATAAGCCAGTCAAATACTTCTGCTTAATGACTGATCAGCTGCACTATGTCATTTGAAGCAGCACATTTGTAATGGATTTTCATAATGAATAGTGGCAGTCTACCACTGTATTAGACATGAGGTTGGGACTATAAATAGTACTTGGTGTGAACAATTCTACATTGAATGCCTTGACACATTTTCCTAAACTTGTGATTTATTGTTGTTTTTCTGCACATTTTGTTTGCTGCCAACCAGAGTTTCCCAGTGAGGCAGCCTGGGACCTATTGGATGAAACATGGCTTTGGGGGCTTTATGGACCTTGAAATATAGTTGGGAAGAATGTAAGCCTATAGTTCCAATGCAAACAATCCCAATCTAAATATAAATGTACCTTTCATTTAGTGGCCTTTTTATTACAAAGTGGTAAAATCTTTAAATCATTATTCATTAACTACCAAAATGAACGCATGATAATCACAAAACTTCAGCATTAACAGTTAGGAACATTCTAAGCAGTTTTCCCATTCAGTTTATGCTGAGACAATTGGATTACCGTTAACTGCTGTTTGGGCCTTGAAGGGAAATCCCTTCCCCCCAGAGAGAAGTCGCTCCCTTGGAGAAGATAGTATGAGTGAAGAGATGGATAGGACCGGGATAACATAGACGTTCTGTGGGGCCCTGGGATTTGAAAGAGTTTATGGTCTGCCCTGAATTAAGGAACTTCCCTTCCCCCATGTGTTTCTATAAATAAAAAGAAACAAAAGAGAAAAATAAGAAAAAAAAAGTACAAAAGAAGCAAGAAAAACAGCAACATAAAAAAAAAAAAAGTAAAGATATCATTTTCCTTGACCTTTAAACAGTTTTGGGGTAAGAAAGCAAGAAGGCAATCAATCCACAATATCCACCGTAAAACAAAAGGCAAAGTTCGGACCTTGCTGAAGAAAATGCAGTCTTTATTAATAGGCTACACTCTCAATTGCCTGACATGGCCATGTTTCACCTAAAATGCAGGCTGCATCAGGGGCATACAATACCAGTTGATGCAAATCTAAACACTCCACCAACATGGATCAGTGTGTATCTTCCTGGGCTCATTTAGAACACAGGTTTTGTTCAGCAAGGTCTGACTCTTTTTCTTTTGTTCCACTTTAAACAGTTTTGACTGGTGTTAGAGCTTTCTAAATGTAGACAATTATAGTACTGGTGAACAATAAATATTAACTACAGTATTTACAATATTTCTATTTATAAAATGAATTATTATTATTCTTTTTTTTATTTATCAGACTTATAGACTGACAATCTAGTAAGTTATTAGTGGTGAAGAATTAAAAAGAGCACAATCACACAATTTTTTGTTGATGTTTGAGACTGTAATTCCTTTTCATTTTATTTGTATTGTCTTGGTCAAATGTATTTGTTTTGACAATTCTATCACACATAGAACTGTCAAAACAAATGCATTTGACCAAGACAATACAAATAAAAAAAGAAAAGGAATTACAGTCTCAAACATCAACAAAAAATGGATTGTTTGTACATGGTCCGTTTAATAGACATGTATGCTCACGTCTATTTAAAACTGTACAACTCTGATTAGAGTCAAAATTTTACTAACTAAAAATTGACTAGCTGGCACTTGTGCAAGTTTCCAGTAGGTTCGTAGGTCAGCTTCCTTCAAACCTTACTCCAGAGTATCAGTTCTAGATATTCCTACCCCATCGCCAGGTTCAGGTCCCATCAAGCATCTTTATTCCTCCTCACTGGACTCATAAATCAAACAGTTTCCCCCTCCCCTTTCCTCCTCCTACCAAACTCTGCCTGTGGCCGGTCCCTCCAGGTCCACAAACTTGTACTGCACTGTGTCCGTAAACAATCTTCACATAGCTTTCTGGCATTGTACCTCCCCTACACAGGCCTCTAGCTCCACAAGCTCCCTGACCCTGCATTGCCTTACACATCTGTTAAATGTTCACAACGAGATGCAAATGTCAGACAGATACCACAGTTTTACACAGATACCACTCCAAATTCAAGTGTATTACGTAGAGATTACCATAACATAGACAGTCACACCTCTTCTTTGCAGTGCTACCAAAATAAATCTACCAGTGCAGCAATGGTGGCAAAACTTGGCTACAGCTTAAACTTCCATCAAACAGTTGCAATTTTAACATAAATATAGGCCTGTCCCCATCAACTCTCAAATTGACCTTCCACCTCAATACAATCCTGCAGATTCCCGCCACAGTACCAATTACCCAATTATCCAGTCTCTACAATCACACTTAGCCAGTTGGTGCTGATATAACTACAGTGAGGTTCCTTGAAAAACCTGTGGATAATCCACCCAACCTACTTGCATAGTCTGAGGTGATACCATACTCTGTAGTTTTTGGCAGTGTTATTTCGCCGCCTAAGAACACATTTCATTTCTTCCTTACTTGGCCCAATTCCTCTTCATACCTGGGTAATTCTGAGAGGAAAGTTAAACACACACCCCTACTAGATGTGATTGCCGACCCCTACAACGCATCCCAATCCAGAACACCCTCAATGCCCCTATTCTATTAACCACACAAGAAGAAGAGGGATGAGGGGGGGAACAACTCTACTCCCCCCCACCACTGTTATTCTCTAATCAGCCTGCCCACCAAAAACTCAACTCCCTATCTTGCTTCTGCCCACCCCTCCCACTAGCATTCCCTGGTCACCAATCCACACCTTCTTCCCAACCTGTAATCCTTCACCTTTCCTCTCTCCTCTCCATTTTACTGCCCACAGCCCTCCCCCAGAAGAAACTCAGCCATGTTATGGGTCCTGAGTCCAGGCTGAGCGTTTTCTACCTCTTCATGAATTTATCAAGGTTAGTGGAAAGCAGAATTGTTAATCTGATCCATCTAAACTATTCATTTAGAGGAATTAGTATAGAGGATCCCTTTGCTGGAGAACATGCACTGAAACATTTTTATTCTGCTTTCTATTGTTAAAGAAACAGAAGGACTTTCTAAATTTTAATTGTAAATTTGCTGTATTTTCTAATCATACATCTAATCTAATTACTTTAAAAACAAGATGGAATGAGTGGACCAGTTCTTTGGGTTTCTGTGTTAAGTCCACTTACTATTTAACTCTGCTTTACTGGTATGCAAAGCATACCAGTAAAGTGAAAACTAACTTCTCTGAATCTAAACTGGGACTGTTCCTTATATTTGTTTATTCATGAAGACACTTTCAAGCACTGCTCTTTTTCTTTTCCCAAGTTTTGATTTAAGATCAATTTCTCTTCTTTCTATAGCTTTCCCTAAGACAAGTCGGTTGTTTTCCTGGTGTTCAGGCTGGCTGTTGCTGCTCGGCAGGAATGCGGAGGAGGTGGTGTGCCTAATTCAACCAAGTTTAGTCAGCACTTACAAGATTCTTGAAATGTTTCATGATGTCCTACAGAACTGTGAACATCTGCACATCTTGTGAGAGCAGTCATGTTTAGTACAGCTGTGCTTAAGTAAGGATATGAAAAGGGGGGAGGGGAGGAGCGGCGCTCACAATGAAGCAGCTGGCTTTCGCTTACAAAGCACTCTCATTTTCTGCGGTGACACAAACCCTGAGTAAACTTGGATCGGGCTCTTTTTAAGAACACTATCATTCTGAACTGACAAGCTCGGAAGCTTCAAAGCACAGCGAATGCATTAAATGCATCCCAATCAAGCAGATAAATGGAAAAGGGAAACAAGAGCCACAAGGAAACATGTGCTTTTACTTCCATTATATTGTTCAAGGAAAGCCAGGCTGCTTCTGCATTATCTGCCCCATGTGGTACAGTACAACACATACACATCTGGGGTACCCGTGCTCAATTCTCAATGGATGTAAATAGGTCAGACTTTCAGGATATCCTTAATGAATATGCATGAAATAGATTGGCATACAGTGGAGGTAGTATAGAAGCAGGCTGATCTATTCCATGAATATTCAATAGGGATATCCTTAAAAAAAATGTTTGCTGCCTAAGAGGGCTGAACTTGTGCATCCCAGATGGATATGATCTCTTTCCTTCCACAGCTTAGCAGCCTAAGCATTGCCAATCCAATAGCTTATGCTGTCTAATGATATCATATGGCAGGTAATCACCAGCTCTTGTTGGTGACTGATTTGACAATCATTATTTTTTCATATTTTAATATAGCTTTATGAATATAGAGACCTATTTACCTTGAGGTGTTAAAGAGGGACTTAGCACACTTTAAAGGGCCCTTTTACTAAGCTGCATAAGCATCTACGCGTGCCCAACGTGTGCCAAAATGGAGTTACCACATAGCTACTGTGTGGCTCTTGCAGTCATTTCATTTTTGGTGCATGGCCGATACGCGCGGCCGAACAATAATTTTTATTTTCTGCCGCATGTATCAGACACGTGCCAAGTAGCATTTGGCGTGCATAGGTCATTACCGCCCGGTTACCGTGTGAGACTTTACCACTAGGTCAATGGCTGGCAGTAAGGTCTCAGACCCAAAATGGAAGCACGGCAATTTTCATTTAGCCGCACGTCCATTTTCAGCAAAAAATTTTAAAAAAGGTATTTTTTTGAGGGTGCGCTGAAAAATAATTCTGCATGTACCCAAAACATGGGTCTACACTACTACAGGCCATTTTTCAGTACACCTTAGCAAAAGGACCCTTAAAAGTTGATGCAGTTGCTTAATGCCTGCATTAAACAGCTAATGCCAACATGAGGGTGGAATGGCACGGAACAGGTTGGGACTGTGCCCTACAGTCAATATAAAGGTCAATACCATGCATAAACTCTTAAAGCTGCATGTAATGCCACCTCAAGATATATAGTTAACTACTTTGTGCCATGAAGTTAATACAATTTTCCTTACATGGCGAAATGCTGGAAACACCTCCAACAGTAACTTAGAGCAGCATAGTAAAACAAGGTCCATGATGTTTATTTTCATAAATCCCTGCATGTGTATTTGCACTATGGGTTTCATTAATCAATTTTTCAAATCTAAGCTTAAAGTCAGTATGGTTAATAGGTCCCTTTCCAAGAGGGGTTGCAATCTGTTTGTAGAGGGTAAAGTGACTTTGCCTAGTTCATAAGAAGCAGCAGTGAGAGAACTAAGATTTGAACCCTGCCTTCCCTGGCTCTCAGTCCATTGCTTTAATGACTAAGTCTGTGACTCTGTCTCTCTATTTATAAATGTGTTTACTTACAAAATTTATAACCCACACCATCTGCTATTTTGAGCGATTTACAAAAATATATATTCATAAATCATTTCCACATAAAACATCATATTCATAATAAAACCACCATCTCAACAATGGAAGAATACAGATCAGAATCAGCATTACACATTAGTCGGGTCCATCTGAAGGATTTAAACTGTAGCAAAGTCTTGCTGGAATAAAAATGCCTTTAACTACTTCCTGAAGAAAAGAATCTGTTGAGTGTCACGCCAACTACTGTGATAAACTATTCCACAATTCAGGTGCAACAATCATGAAAATCTTCTCTCTATTTATATTTAATGTCACCTGGTGAAAAGATGGCACTTTTAATACATTTTGATTCTGAGATGTTATAGTGCGAGCAGGAATACAGGTCTTCAAGGTATTGGCTAAGCAGGCTGGTGAATGGTCATAATGCAACTTAAAAACCAACAATGCAACTTTAAAAATAATCCACCATGTAATGGGCAGCCAATAAAGCTGCTTCAAATAGGATGAAATGGCATGAAACGTGACCAGCCCACAATCAACTGAGCTGTGACATTCTGGGAAGTCCTACAAATAATATATTACAGTAATCAAATAGAGGAAACATATATGTTTGGACTACAGTACAGAAGTTATCCTCAATCAGAAAATCACACACATTTCTCAAACATTTTAATTTAAAAAACATCTTCTGACAAACATTCCTTAGATGAGGCTGTAAGGTCAGAGAAGAATCTAATATTACTCCTAAATACTTCATCTCATAGACAACAGCAAGATCATGACCATTAAAAGTAAACACCTTTGGGAAATCAGCATTCCCCTTTTCAGAGAGAAACAAAATTTGAGTTTTCCCACATTAAGGCTAAGCTTATTAGCTTTCAACCAAGATTTCACCAATCTTAAACATAATTGCAAAAAAATAAGTGTATCATCAATCTTCTCTTGAACAGAAAAAAAATTGTCTATTGTCGGCATACAATCTATAATGCACTCCTAGACTGTCAAGAACCTTGCAAAGGGGAGCAATATAGATATTAAACAATAATGCAGAAAGTGAAGACCCCTTTCGTACCCCCAATCCAATATCGGTACACAGAGAGACGTCAGACTTCACAGAAACTTGAAACTGTCTCTTATGTAAAAAGGACCTAAACCAGTCTAAAACAAATCCTGAAATCCCAAGAGCTTGCAATCTCAGTAACAACAACTCAGGATTTACTGTGTCAAAGGCAGCCGAGATATCTAAAGCCACCATCAAATAATCTATACCCTTATCAAAACCACATCAAATACAATCCAACACAGAAATCAAAAGTGCCTCAATATTTTGTTTATAACAAAAAACAAATGTAAATTGGTCAAATACTTCATATGCATCTACATGTGCTTGTACTTGCTCAAGTACCAACTTCTTTAAAACCTTGGCCAAAATGGATAAAGAAGAAACAGGTCTATAATTCCCAGGGACAGCTGGATCCAGTGCAGGTCTTACCAATGCTTGCTTAAGGCATTTCTGCTCTCAATGAAGCATTCGCTAAAGATGTTACAAATGGGACAATACCAACAGCCATGATCTTTATAACCTCTGTAGGGCAAAAAAACTTAAACTATTAGTAATATTAGTGAATGGGCTGTGTCGGCATTAGCGCACTACAGCCGCTTAGTAAACAGGGGGCATAGCAAACAGAGGGGTTAGTGAGTTGTGCATGTGCATTTTAATTAATGCCAATTAGTGTTAATTGCTTGCTAACAACCAGTTGACAGCACTGATTAGCTAGTTAACCAATTAAGTTATGCACATTGTTGTAAAATCTTCGATTTCCACTCAAAAATTAAGATGCGATATATAGAATTTGGGGGTTAGACAAGACTAGGCAGTTACCCCTGGATTCTATATATGGTGTCCAAATTTGTGCACCCACATTTGTGTGTGCACACAAGATGTGCATGCAATTTGAGTAATGATAAGTATCAATAATTGGGTGCTAACATGGTGCTGAGGTTTATGTTTCTATGAGTATTGTACTGCTTTGTTCTGATAATATTTTTGTTTTTACTATTGTTTGTGTTTGTTGATTTGTGATATGCCTAGTTGTAGGCGGAATAAAAATCTTTTAAATAAATAAATAAATCATAAATTAATTGGCACTCATTAAAATTTGTGCACGCATCCGGCTGCAAACTATTCTATAAGGCATGGCACCTAACTCTACTAGCGCATAACTCAAAAGAGGGTGTGGCCATGGGTGTGTCAGACACATTTCAAAAAGTTGCATGCATAGTTATAGAATATGACCTCAGTGCACCTAACTTAGGTGCCAGCATTTACACCAGGTTTCAGCAGGCTAAGTCTGGCACCTAAAGTTAGGTGCAGGAATTAATACTAAGCATGATTCTATAAAGGGTGTGTGTGCCCTTTTACAGAATCATGTTTAATGCCAATGTTTCTGAGCACCATTTATAGAATTATCTCCTTAGCACATGCTAATTTGGCAGTTACCATAGGACACCTGAGCACATTCCATTATACATAATTTTACATAAAGAACATAAACGTTGTTATACTAGGACAGATCGAAGGTCCATCAAACCCAGTATCCTGTTTCCAACAGTGGCCAAACCAGGTCACACATACCTGTCAAGATTCCAGAATAGTAAAACTGATTTTATTCTGCTTATCTTTGAAATAAGCAGCGGATTTTCCCAAGTCCCATCTTAATAATGCTTGTACTTTTCTTTTAGGAAATTAGCCAAACCTTTTTTTAAACCCTGCTAAGCGAACTGCTTTTAACACATTCTCTGGCAATGAATTCCAGAGTTTAGTTACATGTTGAGTGAAGAAATATTTTCTCCAGTTTGTTTTAAATTTACTAGTTAGTGGCTTCATTGTGTGCCCCCTAGTCCTACTATTTTTGGAAAGAGTAAACAAGCCATGTATCTCTACCTGTTCCACTCCACTTAGGCAAACTAAACTGGCATGCACATGTTAGTGCCTAATGCAGTTTAATAAATCTATGAAATCTATAAAAGCATAGGATGAGCATTTGTTTGTGTACATTTAGTTCAATAGGGTGTCACACTTTTATCACACACTAAATCTATGACACAATAATAAACTAAATGTACACAAATGAATGCCCATCCCTATGCTTTTATGATCAAAAGAAGAGTAGGTATTTCGCTCTATACATACTATTAATTCTGGTCCAAGTGCAGTTTTATTTTAGATTCACTCACCATTGCATTTGCACTGTATTCTACAATGCTGTAAACTAATGCTAGATTAATTGCTGACCCCCACCCCACTGCCGCCGCCACCACCACCAACAACTTTGACCCCCCCCCCCACCGACGACCCTCTTGACCCCCTCCCGCCGCCAACCCACCGTCACCTACCTTTGCTGGCGGGGGACCCCAACCCCCGCCAGCCGAGGTCCCCCAACCCCCGCCAGCCGAGGTCAGACTCAGAAACAGAACGAAGCCTTGCGCCGGAAGAAGAGGACCTCGGCTGGCAGGGGTTGGGGTCCCCCGCCAGCAAAGGTAGGCGATGGCGGGTTGACGGCGGGAGGGGGGGGTCAAGAGGGTCATTGGCAGGGGGGGTCCAGGGCCAAATCTACGGGGGCCTTGGTCCTCATGGCCCCAAATAACTACACCACTGGCCGAGTGCCAGGTCCACATGCCTAAACTTAGTCAAGGGCAGTTACGCCAAGTAAAACATGGTTTAAATGCTGCAGCCTAAATTAAGCATGGACCGGGTGTATGCTATAACAACGCGCATAGATTTTAGAAACGCCCACGACCCTCCCATTCCATACCCATGGCCATGCTCCTTTTTGAACTATGCGACTTATGGAATATGCTTTTCTTTCCATGCAGAAATCTCAGCGCGATATATAGAATCCAGGGGAAAGAGGGTAATTTTCTAGCAGGGCACCTAGGTTAAGGGGATGGGATTTGATATACTGCCTTTCTGTGCTTACAAAGTGGCTTACATATTATATACAAGTACTTATTTTATGCCTGGGGCAATGGAGGGTTAAGTGCCTTGGCCAGAGTCACATGAGCCTGGTTCCCCTGGTTCTCAGGCCACTGCACTAATCATTATGCTACTCTTCTACTCCAGGGCAGGAAAGTGCCTAGTTTTGCCTATTTTCTAAAGATGCAGGCACCTATGGGGTCATTTTACTAAAAAGCATTAAGGGCCAGAAAACATCTCCGCCTAAGTGTATTCTATAAGATTTAGGCACGGTATATAGAACGTGGTTAGTTGATATCCCAGTGCCTAGAACTACACACGTCCATTTACACCAAAGAAAATGTGGCATAAACCCCTTGGCGCAGATTTACGCAAACTGGGCCATATTCTATAGCATGAGTACATTTGGAAATGCCCACAAAATGCCCATGTCCCCACCCCTTATGAACTGCGTGCTTTAGAATTTAGGCACAGTTCATTACAGAATAACCTTAATGAGTTATGCATGTAAATTCTAATTATTGGCAATTAGTGCTCATTATTGCTTATTAAGTGCTGTTTAAACTGCTGATTGGCTTGTTAAGCCAATTAAGTTACACACGTTGTTATGGAATGCACTTAGATTTCAGCGCAGAATGCTAGACGCAATATATAGGATCTGGCAGTAAGCCCTTAACGTATGGTTACCGCAGAACACATAGCATTGACATTCGCACATCATCCAGTCCTCATCTTACAATCTATTAATTTATAAATAATAATACCACAACTCATCATTGGAATTAAATTTTGGCCACAGCTTTATTAACCATATATAAATATATAACTCAATTCTATAACTTAACCTTTACCCAATGCATTAAATTCTTCCATACCAATGTTCGCATTTCCAGAGCGATTTAACAGTTCAGAGCCATTCGGTAATGAAACTGGCTCTCTGTCTTGTCCAAAATTACCCCCTTTATTCTGTGTGACTCATGGTGCCGTCAAGTCACATCTCACTCGTGGCAGTTCCGCCCACAAGTTACTTTTTCCATCAAAATATCTTTTAACCAATATCCACTTAACCGCATCTGATGCCTCTTGATCCCCACATATCCGGCTGACTCAAAAGCTGCTACCGACCTCCCATTACCCACCCAAACTCACATACCCACCATAACCATCCCACCAAAATCATTATGCAATAAACCCATAACATGTCACCAACTATCCATTGTAATTAAAGACAAACCACACAACACAGGGCGGGTTGGGAAGGCACAAAATCCTTACCCCACATCCACCCTCACCCGCTCCTGCCCACCCAAATAATGATTTTAAACCGCCAAAACCCCTTCTGTTTACCCACAACCATTCCTATGACAACCACCAATCCTCACCTCCCCTTATCATCCAGTCACCCTTCCTCTTCTGTTACTACCCTAACCACACTTCAACATTAACCCTCTCAACTCCCTCTTTCAAACCATTCTATCTTTTTCCCTACCCTCACCTCTATTAACTATTTATCAACCTTCCTTCTGGCTCAGTCAATGTTATTGCCCCAACAGTCTAAACTGTAGGGTCTCCTTAAAGAATTTTGTGGTAATTTGCCTGTTTGTGCTCTCTAACCTGTATGTTACCTATTTTTAAAAAATATATTTTAGAAAGGGGTGTGTCATGGGTGGAAAGTGGGCATTCCCACATTATCCCATTAGCACATTAAATAGGAGGTGGTAAGTGGTCCCGTGTACATTTTTCACAGGTACTGCATGCTAATTAGAACATTAGCATCTGACCTGTAATTAAAACAAAAGAAGACATCCTGAAAAATGCTGCATTCGTTCTTGACTTAGCGCATGGGAAAGTCCTGCATTAACCCATGTTAAGCCCAGATTTTTCCGTGGCTTAGTAAAACAATTCCTATGTGTCTATCAAATACCAGCAGAAATCCTGCCCTCATTGAAGTCATGGACATGCTTGAGAGCAGGTGCAAATGTGTGCAGTGTAAGTGCAATCACACATATTTTATACAATATAGGGGGGGGGGGGTTCTATAACTGTTGTTCAACAATGGACCCTGAAAAACATACCCTTTACAGAATAGTGCTTAGCTGCGATTCCCGTACCCAACTTTGTCCACGAGGATTTATACCAACTGAAACCTGGTGTAAATCCTGACATGTAAATTAGGTGCGGATCCCCCCATATTCTATAACACCACGTGCATCTTGGGAGAATGCCCCTGACCCGCAGTGCCCTTCCCATAGCCACGCCCCCTTTTGTGTTGCACGCTAGGAGTCTTGTGCATGCATAGTCCAGCAGGATATGAACACAGCTACCAACTGACACCTATTAACGCCAATAATCAATTGTTAGTATTCAATTACTGCTCTTAATTCAATTATTCAATTGAGATCAGCCCCCACCTTGGGATCTCACCCAACTTGTGGGTGTGGAAAATTCAGAAACCAAGGGTTTGCACACAAACCACAACTCTGGCCACGCTGTCCTGAAACTCCACCCCTGAACGAGCACATTGGCTTCCACCATGCTACTACTACTACTACTACTACTTATCATTTCTAAAGCACTACTAGACGTACACAGCGCGTTACACTTGAACATGAAGAGACAGTCCCTGCTCGACAGAACTTACAATCTAATTAGGACAAACAGGACAAACAAGAGATAAGGGAATATTAAAGTGAGGATGATAAAATAAGGGTTCTGAACAACCATGCATAATTTTTACAGGTGAGCTGATTTTCTAAGAGCCTGTTTATTCACACAGATCTGTGTTTTTTGTGCAAATATGTCAACATATCCTCTCTTCTTCTCATACACTCACTGGTTATCAGTGTTAATATGGTTTTGTTTTTGCAGTTTCTTATTTTTTTTAAATTCTTATTTATCAATCCATAGGTATTTTTGTCTTCCGTACTTCAAGCTGAACATGCCATACTAGATTTTAAATTACTAATTTGTTACAAACTATGAAACTTCCACTGATACAAATCAGAAACTCGTTAACTAGACCAATGAGAATGAAGATTGCAGAAAATCAAGAGCTAATGGCATTACTTCTACAGACTGGACTTAAGAGTACAATTTAACAGCATCTGACACAGATTTTATAACTGGAAAGAAATTCAGTTTAGAATCTGGGTTTCTTTTGTGTTTGTATTTCACCTCTAGCGCTAGCACCTGTTTAGGGAAAGGGAATGGGACTTGATATACTGCCTTTCTGTGGCTTTTGCAACTACATTCAAGGTGGTTTACACAATATGTACAGATACATATTTGTACCTGGGGCAATGTAGTGTTAAGTGACTTGCCAGACTCACAAAGAGCAGCAGTGGGAACTGAACCCAGTTCCTCAGGATCAAGGTCTGCTGCACTAACCACTAGGATACTCCTCCAGCCGGGGCCGCCGAGAGACTGGGCCGGGCCGGGGCAAGACCGCTCCTTCCCAAGGTCGCCACCGCCACTCCCCCCTCCCCGTCCACCACAGCGGACGTTACGTCAGACGAGGGTGAGACACAGGGAGGGGAAGGAGGCCCGAAGGGAGGTGATCTGCTGCTGCCTGCAGCGCTTTCACACAGAGGTGAGAGGTGCCGTGATTTCAATGCAGGGGGTCCGGCCTGGTGGCAGACGGTCGATGATGGAGCCGAGGGCGGGTGGGTGGGGCTGCAGCGCCGGGCCCCCCTTGGAGGCCAGGGCCCGGGGAATTTTGTCCCCCCTGTCCCCCCCTCTCGGCGGCCCTGCCTCCAGCACCAATTTAGCCCAGGGAAGTGAAAGGATGGGAGATGCTGTTTTAAGAAGCAGAGTCATTCTCTGCTTTGCTATTGTCACGTCAATCGGTTACTATGAGGCCCTTTTACAAAGCCGTGGTAAAAAGTGGCCTGAGGTACTGTGGGTGTGTATTTTAGGTGAACGCTGGGCCATTTTTTACCGTGGCTGGGAAAAAGGTAAATTTTTTAATGGGCCTGCGCTAAAATTTAAACTAGTGCGTGGCTATTTACTGCCTGAGTCCTTACCGCCACCCATTGGCTTTGAAGTAAAAACTACCTACGTGGTAACCATTCAGCACATGCCATGGGTAAGCTGCCGGTTATCAATGGGAATGCCCCTCCCCCCCCCCCCCCCCCCATGGTAGAAAATAGAAAATAATTTTCTACCGTGGGATTCGGTGCATGCCAAACTTGGAATTATCAACAGGTGCACGCGTAACCTCGACAGTAGTGCTGATTGGGCACATGCTAGCCTTGCATTAGGCCTCCTGTGCCTTTGTAAAAGGGCCCCATGACTATAATCTCCCCGTACGCTCCTACCCGAAACTTCCGCTCACAGGACAAATCCCTCCTCTCTGTTCCCTTCTCCACCATCGTCAACTCCAGGCTAAGCTCTTTCTGCCTTGCCTCTCCCTATGCTTGGAACAAACTTCCTGAGCCCATATGCCAAGCCCCCTCCCTGCCCATCTTTAAATCCTTGATCAAAGCCCATCTCTTCAATGTCACCTTCGGCACCTAACCATTTCACCTCTATCCAGGAAATCTAGACTGCCCCAATTTGACTGTCTGCACATGTTGTCCATTAGATTGTAAGCTGACTGCACATGTTGTCCTTTAGATTGTAAGCTCCTTTGAGCAGGGACTGTCCTTCTTTGTTAAACTGTACAGCGCTGCGTAACCCTAGTAGTGCTTTAGAAATGTTAAGTAGTAGTAGTAGTAGTAGTTTTTAATTTTATAAAGGGACTTCGATGTGTTGAACTGTATTTTACATGCTTAAATGGGTTCTTCTAAAACTGCCTACAGTATAAATGCATACAAAGTAGGCACATAAGGGCCCTTAAGGCGTGCCGAAAAATGTCCTGCGCTGGTGTAGGCATGGGTATTCAATGTGCACAGGTCCATTTTTCAGCACGCCTGCAAAAGAGGCCTTTTTTTGCCAAAAATGGACATGTGACAAAATAAAAATCAGTGTGTGTGTCCATTTTGGGCCTGAGACCTTACCACCACCCATAAACTTAGCAGTAAGGTAGTAATCGTCAGCGCACATCCACAGCCGATTACCACCCAGTTACTGCCATGTGGTAGAAAATAAAAATTATTTTCTGCCACATGTTTTGGGTACACGTCAAAATTAGGATTACCGCCAGGCAGTAGTTCTAATTTGACTTGCGTTGTATGTGCATAGGTGCCTGCACATCTTAGTAAAATAGCCCCATAGCCAGTTAACATCTTATACATGTGGTCTTCGGGGAGAGGGGGTAAGGAATAATATGCATAGGAAGAGCACAAACTGGGTTGATATTTATGCACATATGTGCCTACTCTTCCCAACACACTAGGGATACAATGCAGATCTCTCTCATTCATATTCATTCTGACTGGCAAGATGTGCTTCTAGGAGTGGATTCAGAGCCATTGGTTTACAACTGTGGTTCTCAATCCAGTCCTCGAGACACACATAACCGGTCAAGTATTCAGGATATACACAATGAATATACATGACATAAGATTTCCATAAAATGGAGATAATCAGGCTTATTTTTGAAAGAGAAGGGCGTCCATCTTTCGACACAAATCAGGAGATGGGCGTCCTTCTCCCAGGGTCGCCCAAATCGGCATAATCAAAAGTTGATTTTCGGCGTCCTCAACTGCTTTCCGTCATGGGGACGACCAAAGTTCACGGGGGCATGTCGGAGGCATAGCGAAGGCAGGACTGGGCCGTGCCTAACACATGGGCGTCCTTGACTGATAATGGAAAAAAGAAGGGCGTCCATGACGAGCACTTGGGTGACTTTACTTGGTCCATTTTTTGATACAACCAAGCCTCAAAAAGGTGCCTGAACTGACCAGATGACCACCGGAGGGAATCAGGGATGACCTCCCCTTACTCCCTCAGTGGTCACCAACTCATTCCCACCCTAAAAAAAAACTTTTATAAATATTTTTTGCCAGCCTCTATGCCAGCCTCAAATGTCATAACCAGCTCCATGACAGCAGTATGCAGGGCCCTAGAGCAGTTTTAGTTGGTGCAGTGCACTTCAGGCAGGTGGAACCAGGCCCATCCCCCCCCTACCCGTTACACTTGTGGTGGTAAATGTGAGCCCTTCAAAACCCACCACAAACCCACAGTACCCACATGTAGGTGCCCCCCCTTCACTCCTTAGGGTATGGTAGTGGTGTACAGTTGTGGGAATGGGTTTTTTTTGGGGGGGGTTGGGGGCTCAGCACATAAGGTAAGGGAGCTATGCACCTGGGAGCAATTTCTGAAGTCCCCTGCAGTGCCCCCTAGGGTGCCCGGTTGGTGTGCTGGTATGCAAGTGGGACCAGTGCATTATGAATGCTGGCTCCTCCCATGACCAAATGGCTTGGATTTGGCCGGTTTTGAGATGGCCGGCCTCGGTTTCCATTATCGCCGAAAATCGGGGACGACCATCTCTAAGGTCGGCCTAAATGTCTCGATTTGGGCGTCCCCAACCGTAATATCGAAACGAAAGATGGACGGCCATCTTGTTTCGATAATACGGGTTTCCCCGCCCCTTTGCTGGGACGTCCTGCGAGGACGTCCTCAGGAAAACTTGGGCACCCCTTTCGATTATGCCCGTGTACAGATTAATCATATATATATATATATATATATATATATATATATATATATATATCCTGAAAACCCAGCTGGTTAGGTGTGCCCTAAAAACTGGATTGGTCTACTCTAGATTACTTTATAATTATTAGCTCAGAAGAGGTACAGCCGTCAGGAAACAAAATGAAGTAATAATGTTTCTATATAAGTCAATTATAAAAACCCATTGGACTCCTTGTTAAGCCGTGTGTCTCCCATGGAGACTACCTGTTGGTGAGAGAACAGCAGAGATGCAAAGTCGCATGCAGTTGAAAGTAATCTCATGCTTTCATGCAGCCCTCTGTTTCCTTCTTGAATATTCAAGGCCTCTGGGAGTCACACAGACAGAGAGATTGGGGAGATCATTTTGCTGCCAGGGGCCATGAGAGGATGGAGAGAAGACTGAGGAAGAGCAGGGAGCTCTGCAAAGGATAAAATGGTTGAAAGCTGACTTTGAGCTGAAGAGCACAGTTGTCCAAGTGAGCAGCTGGAGGCTACAGAAGTATGTGTGCTCTGTCTAGGCTAGAAGGGGCTGGGATCATCAACAGTCCCCCTCCCTCCAATCCTAGAAAAGCTACAGCAAAATATATTCAGAGAGAGAAAGCTGTTCATGCACCCACCTGTTGCTAGCTTGCCCTGCTCTTTGTATTCACTAGACATTCTAGCCATCACTGTTTTTTTTCCCCCTCTGGTGGCCATGAGCCATTGATGCTTCCTCTACTGCAGTTCTCTTCCATTGCTGTTTTGGTCCAAAGACCTAAAATCAAACATCAGGCCCTCCATGCTGGATGGAACAGCTTCCTCTGCAGCCTGCTTCTTTGCTTCCTGATATCCTGCACCTACCATTTGAGAAGGTCTATGCATCAGTACAGCACAAATTTGAGCCTGTCCCCTGCCAGAGATTTAAGCAGACAGGGAAACTCCATCTGCCTCCTTCTCCTCCCCCCACCTAGAATGCAAGAAACAGCCTTAGACTCCCTAAATACAGAGCAAGAAAAATCCTAGGAGCAGCTGAGGAGACGTTCTTTGCTCCCACAAACAAAGCTCAGAAATTTGAGACAGAGAAGGTGGCTGGCATAAAGGTGAGTGACCCAACAAACCACAGCAGGCTGTGGTCATCCTGCACAGATCTCAGTAGCTGGGCTCTGTGCTGTGTTTGCTGTCCTCTGGCAGCACAGGGAAAAATGCCATCTGCTTCCCCTGATAGAGAGGGCAGCCCACAAAGGGTCTAAGAGAGCCATCTGGATCCATACTTTAGGGCAGCCAGTGGCAGCAATGCAGAGGAATTCCCTCTCTCTTCCCGAGCTCTGCTGGAAGCTAAATATTATGTGATTTATTTTTCATTTATAAAGCAATAGATAACAAACCCTAAGTGAATCATAGAACACTACATATAGAGAGATAGATCAAAGTATGATAGTTGTACAATGAATTAAAGGAGGAACAAAACATGAAAAACTTTCAATCAACAGATTTATAATACTAAGCAGCACAAAACAGACAACATGGTTATAAGCATGCACTAACGGTTAGCAGGAACCCACACTAATGGCTACTGCACATTAAACCACCCTGTGTGGTAGAAATCCCTCACTAGCTGCATAGCACAGGTAGAGGCAGGACTGGTATGGGAAATAGGTGGAAATAGGGTGTGGTTGGCACTGATAGCTAACATTCAGAATGTTATCATATGCTAGGTGTCAGAACTACCATTACAGTGTCACTGTCCCAAGTAGATAGCCAAACACCCACCCACCCACCCACACCAATATTCCCCCTCTAATCTCAAGGGCATTAATGTACAGGTAGTGAACCTTTTTCAACTGAAGGAAAACTCTGGAACGAGGGGGCATACGGTGAAGTTAAGAGGGAATAGGCTTAGGAGTAATCCAAGAAAGTATTATTTCACAGAAAGGGTGGTAGAAGCGTGGAATGGCCTCCCGGTGGAGGTTGTGGAGTCAAGGACTGCGTCAGAATTTAAAAAGGCATAAAATAAGCACATGGGATCACTTAGGAAAAAGGAGAGTTAGGGGTTACAGAGGATGGGTAGACTGGATGGGCCATTTAGCCGTTATCTGCAGTCATGTTTCTAATCATTTCTAATCATCCCCCAGACTGCAACTACCCCATAATTAAGCTCTCCAAGACAGTAACCCTCCCAATCAAACCCTCTCCCAAGATCAGCCCCCACAATTTAACCTCCCCAGGATCACCCTACCCAACAAGCCCTTCAATATCAGACTCTATCCACAGTAATCCTCTTCCCAAGCTGGAGCACCCCCCCATCACCACCCCACCACCAAAATCATATCCTGACCCTCTCCCCACCCACCAGATCAAGCCTGATTTTCCTGGTATAGTATAGCAAAACAACAGTGACTACCCTCTGCTCCCACCTCTTTAACCTCGGGGGTTCAAAATGACAGCTAAGACCCTTATATCACCACTTATTAAAAACAAAAAGGTTGCAAAAATTGAGGAACAATGCATGGATTACTACTATCAGGCTGATTTTCGAAAGTGATCGCCGGGCATCTTCCGACATAAATCGGGAGATGGCCGGCGATCTCTCAAAGTGGCGAAATCCGTATAATCGAAAAATGCTTTTTTGACAGCATTGCCGCTTTCCCATCGCTGAGCCGGCGAAAGTTCAAGGGGGCGTGTTGGCGGCGTACTGAAGGCGGGACATGGGCGGGCATGGGCATGGCTACCAGGTGGCTGGCTTTCACGGATAATGGAAAAAAAAGCGGCGTTAAGCAGTATTTCGCCGGGTTTACTTGGTCCTTTTATTTTCATGACCACGCCTCAAAAAGGTGCCCCAACTCACCAGATGACCACCGTAGGGAATGGGGAATGACCTCCCCATACTCCCTCAGTGGTCACCAACCCTCTCCCACACTAAAAAAAATAAAAATAAAAACCTTTTTTGCCAGCCTGTATGCCAGCCTCAAATGTCATACCCAGCTCCCTGGCAGCAATATGCAAGTCCCTGGAGCAATTTTTAATGGGTGCAGTGCACTTCAGGCAAGCAGACCCAGGCCCATCCCCCCTACCTGTTACACTTATGGTGGTAAGTGTTGAGCCCTCCAAACCTCCCCAAAGCCCACTGTACCCACATGTAGGTGCCCCCCTTCACCCATAAGGACTATGGTAGTGGTGTAGAGTTGTGGGGAGTGGGTTTGGGGGGGATTTGGGGGGCTCAGCACCCAAGGTAAGGGAGCTATGCACCTGGGAGGTATTTGTATATATTTTTAACATTTTTAGAAGTGCCCCCTAGGGTGCCCGGTTGGTGTCCTGGCATGTCATGGGGACCAGTGCACTACAAATGCTGGCTCCTCCCACGACTAAATGCCTTGGATTTTGCCGGGTTTGAGATCGCCGGCATTTTTTTCCATTATCGCTGAAAAACAAAACCAGTCATCTCAAACCCGGCGAACTCTGGCATTTGGCCGGACTAAACCGTATTATCGAAAAAAAAGATGGCCGGCCATCTTTTTTGATAATACGGTTCTGGCCAGCTGTTGTGCTACCACCAAAATAGATCGCCGTCATCTATTTCACCGGCGACATTCGATTATGCCCCTCTATATAAATTAAAATTTAAAAAAGAAACCTCAAAGCTCCCAGGGGTATTTTCAGTGTATCATATTAAGCTCTGATTCCGGAGTCACCAGTATCATAGGTTTCATCTAACCTTAGGAGAAAAAAAGAACAGCAGAAAAAACTCCAGGTATGCATTTTCAATCTGGAGAAAAGTAGCTGTACTAAGCCTTCCACCCTTTCCAGGTTAGAACAAGATAGTAAAAATCACTTGCAGAATTTCTCAGTGTGGTTGAAGAACATCTGATTCAAAAAAAAATATTAGGACTGTGCACAGAAAAAATATAACCTACAAAAATAGAGCCAGTATTTATCTGAGGGGAACAATATGAATACGAATAGCCATACTGGTTCAGACCAATGGTCCATCTAGCCCAGTATCCTGTTGCCAACAGTGGCCAGGCCAGTTCATAAGTACCTGGCAGAAACCAAAATAGTATTAACATTCCATGCTACCAATCCCAGGACAAGGTGTGGCTTCCCCATGTCTGTCTCAATAGCAGACTATGAACTTTTCTTCCAGGAACTTGTCCAAACCTTTTTTAAACCCAGATACGCTAAATGCTGTTACCACATTCTCTGGAAAAGAGCCAAGAGCTTAACTATTTGTTGAATGAAAAAATATTTCATCTTATTTGTTTTAAGTGTTTCCATGTAACTTCACTGAGTGTCCCCTACTCTTTCTGCTTTTTGAAAGAGTCAAAAAATGGTTTCGCTTTTACCCATTCTATACCACTCAGGATTTTGTAGACCTCAATCATATCTCCCCTCAGCCATCTCTTTTCCAAGCAGAAGAGCCCTAACCTCTTTAGTCTTTTTCCATCCTCTTTGTCATTTTGATCGCTATTTGAACCTTTTCTAATTCTGCTATATCTTTTTTTCTTTGAACTGCACTCTCAATAACTCCAATGTAGTTTTGAATTCCACTATCCTCTTATTTATACTCCAAGGACATCTTCACCCCTTCAAAATCTCTTCCAGTATAGTCCCCAACTCGGATGCAGCTGCAAATGAAGGCACAGTACCAGAATCATATACAGGTTGAGCCAGGTTGACGGCACAGGGGGAGCGACAACGGACTTCCGCCGGCGCAGGCGCACATTTTCAGAAGAAAATAGGCGCTGGCACCAGAAGAACTCCATTTGGGGGAGCGGACACTCCCCTGGTGCCCCACCTAGCTATGCCACTGCAGAGTGCTTCCAAACCCTGACAAGAGCCCACTTATTTCGCAAAATGCTGCGTCAGGATACAAAAAACGTTCAACAGGAAGATTCACATCTATGTGATGCAGCATATCGCTAAAGTGGCCCTAGTCAGGGTTTGGAAGTGCCTTCGTTTGCAGCTGTCTGAGTTGGGGAATATACTGGAAGAAGTTTTGAAGGGGTGAAGACATCCCTGGATTCCCTGGATCGTGGAATCCAAAATTATGTTGGAGTTATTCAGCATGCAGTTCATATTGTTCCCCTCAGATAAGTACTAGCTCAGCTTTTATAGGTTATATTTTTCTGGGCACAGTCCTAATATTTTTTTAGAACTGGATGTACAGCCACTTTTTTCCCAGATTGAAAATTATTCCTGGAATCTTTTTTTTTCTGCTGTTCTTTTTTTCTCCGTAGGTTAGAAGAAACCTATGATACTACTGGTGACTCAGGAATCAGAGGTTAATATTGATACAGTGGCAATATAACTTGTATGATAGTAATCCTTGCACAATTCCTCAATTTTTTTCAATTTAGTTTTGGTATTATGATGTTTGCTCCCTTTGTTTTTGTGTTACCTATGACTCCTAGAAATAGACTTACAGCCTATCTGAAATTCCGATTGTCTTGGATGAAGAATTAATCTGTCCTCCAGATAAGTAGACAGTTGAGAAAAGACCACGTTTCAGTAATTTTGGAGAGGAAATCAAGAGGAAATAAAGAACTTTCCAAAACAGGGTGGATAATTGCCTTTTTCCAAACCACAGGAACAAGTCCAGAACTAAGAGAAAGGTTCAACATGATAAGTATTAATGGAAGCATCCATGAGAAAGTATTTTAGTTCAGTGTGAAGATGACCTCTAGTAGTATTACCATGAGGCTATTACTAGGGTCTTAGTTGCCATTTTGAACCCTGGAGGCTAGCTGTGCCGGAGCGGGGGGGGGGGGGGGTAGGGGGAGAGACTGCTCCCCTACCAGGGAAACCTCCGGGTAAGTCAATGACAATGCTACACTTCTTGACCGCAGCTTTCCCATAACTTGGGTTCAGCGTGGTGTACAAAAATTATACAGATACTTTAAACAACACAACAAAAATAAGAATTATTATTGAAACCCGAACAAAAAGATACGTTTTCAGCATTTTGCGAAATGTCAGATAATTCCGTTCCCAGCGAATTATCAACGGGAAAGAATTCCATTCAGGAATTATAATAACCGAAAAAATTGAGTTAATCATCTTCAAAAAATGTAAGTTTCTAAAAAAAATGAAGGAGGAGGTTCAGGGTATGGGTGTTACAGGTTGATACATGCCAGATGTAGGTTCCTTTCTGTATGTGGGGCAGTGTCAGGCCCCTGTTCCATGCCTCAGTACGTAACAAGGGGGCATCTGTCCTTCTGAGGCTTGTAACATGGGACCATGAGGTAAGTGTCTGCCCTGTGTGGTAAATGCAGGGCATATGCTGGAATGCCCTCTGCCCTTACCATACCTAAAGTTTTTCACTTAAAGCGTGGTAAATCAACTAACCATACTTTAGAAAGCAGGATCCTAAGACTACAATTAATAAGAAATGCTGAGTAAAGAGCCAAGTTATAATTTTCTTCATAAAACAAAAAGATAAATTCCAAACTAGTCTCCAAAGACATTTGTCTTCGTAATGCTGGAGTAAAAAAAAAAAATCTAGTATCTGTCAATATGTCAGATTTCAAAGTTCAAATAGCCCAGTGGTATAAATTCATTTATTTATGCATTTGTACCCCACATTTTCCAACCAGAGTCGTCGGTTCAATGTGGCTTACATTTGCATTAGTTAATCAGTTATCATCTTACATTTTACATCAGTTAACTAGTTTACAACAGTTAATCAGTCAATCATATTATGTTGTTGTTAACGTTTCTATGTGTCTTGGCCGGTTTCTGTTCATAATTCATTCTTCGTGAGGAAACCCACTTATAGCTGTTCCTATACATTCTGAGGTGGATCTCCCTCTCTCCCCAACCTGCTCTGGGGTCTCCTTAATGTGATCACTTGCCACTGGAAAAGTGTGCTGAGAACCAGGGAAGTCATTTCCAAATGCCATTGATGCTCCTTGTCATCTTGTGCTAGTCACATCACCCTGTATTACCTTGGGTACAGACCTAGGGTCCTGTTACTAAGGTGAGCTATAGGTGCACTAGCATTTTTAGCGTGTGCTAATGCTAGAGACACCCATAGGAATATATGGGTGTCTCTAGCATTTAGCATGCTAAAAACACTAGTGCACCTTAGTAAACAGGGCCCTCTGGGGACAGGGAAATACCTGAGGTACTTGAATGTAACTCATCTTGAACCACTGCTAAAAAGGCATTAGCTAACTCCAAATAATAAGCAATTAAGGGGCCCTTTTACTAAGGCGCGCCCAAAAGTGGCCTGCGCTGGTGTAGGTGCGTATTTTGGACACACACTGGTCTATTTCCTGAGCACACCTGGAAAAAAGGGGATTTTTTTTTTAATGTACCAGAAAATGGACGTGCAATAAACTGTAAACCATCATGCATCCATTTTGGGCCTCAGACCTTAACACCACCCATTGACTTAGTGGTAAAGTCTCATGCGCTAACCTGGCGGTAAGAATGCAGCACAAACCAACTGCTGATTAACGCCGGGTAAGGGCCCCGTGGTAGAAAGTAGCAAATATTTTCTACCGCATGTTTTAGGCGTGTGCCAAAAATAGAATTACCGCCCGGGGCTCAAGGTAGCCGAGCAGTAGTGCTAATTTGACGCATGTTGGATACACACAGGCACCTATGCGCCTTTGTAAAAGGGCCCTTAAATTCCATAGCAAATAACTGAATGCTGAAAAGCATATTGTGCCAAATATGATTGTTGTAGGTTTCGCACATTAAAATATATTTATTTACAGAACTTTTTTTGAAGGGAAATGTGATTACATTTGGGAGCAAAAAGCAGATGTTCTCTAGAGTACTCCTGGCAAGGCACCGCACCATTGCTGGTATACAATTATGTGATTGTCATCCCTTTCTTTAAAGTGATACAGTACTGCATAAGTGTAAGCAAACGTTATTTATTTATTTATTTTAGCACATTTATATCCCACTTTTTCCCACAGTTTTGCAGGCACAAAGTGGCTTACAATGTACTGATGAGGCTAACGCTAGATCAGTTGTTATACAAATACAATTAAATTAAATAAGATAGAAGGGACAGGGTAAAAAAGAAAAAAGGGAAAGGTTAAAGAGTCTGAAATGGTCCATGGATAAGTCATTAGGAAGGACTTTAGGTTATACGTTGAAACCATAGAGAAGACTGTCCGAGATAAAGCCCTACCTAGAGTAATGTGGTAGCACCTATAGTAAATCTAACCCAGGTTTCTTGGTATTGTTATTCCTACCTGTATTGTTGTTTTAGGACTCATTAATAGGGGCGTCAAAGAAGAATTATTCATATCAAAGGATTTCATGACTAGCCAATAGTTCATGAAATTACTGAGGGCCTCTTTTACTAAGCCACGTAGGCGCCTACGCAAGCCGAATGCGTGCTAAATTGGAGTTACTGCCCAGTTACCACGTGGCCCTTGTGGTATTGAGTTTTGACGCACGTCCACTACGCGCGTCTGAAAAGTAATTTTTATTTTCTGTCACACGTCCATGGCATTTGACACGCGTAGGTCATTACCGCCCAGATTCTTTACCGCTAGGTCTATGGCTGGCGGTAAGGTCTCAGACACAAAATGGATGTGTGGCCATTTTGATTTTGCTGCACGTCCATGTTTGGCAAAAAAAAAAAAAAAAGAGGCCTTTTTTTACAGGCACGCTAAAAAAATGGATCGGCACGCGCCCAAAACCCGCGCCTACACTACCGCAAGCCATTTTTCAGCGTGCCTTTGTAAAAGGACCCCTGAATGATTAATAATTTCTATTTGGGATTATGGTAGGAAAAAAGATAGAAAGTTGTGTGTCTACTTGGCCAATGGGCTCACAAACTGATCATGAATGAGGGGGAAGGGAATTATATATGTATGTGTGTGTGTCTAAGTTATAGTGCATCATCCTTTCCACTCTAATCCACAGGGAAAAATAATGCATTTTTAAATATGCCCTAGAGGTTAAATACATAAGAATGGTTTAATAGGAATCAACAGACAGCAGTACATACCAGAAATCTTGCAGCTTTCCATTTGAAAAGCATTCTTTGTATACAACAGTCCAGAATGTATTGAATTAAATAAAGCTATGTTGCCCTATCTCAAAAGTGCCTCGTGAAATCACAGAATTCATGGTTCACCACATCTGATCCCCCAGTGACTTGGTTTGATAAAAGCAAAGTCAAAACAGCTTCTCTATACTGCACAACGAGACGAATGAAGAAAAAAAAAAGCTAATTTGAAGTCAACTGGAGAAGTCATGTTATGTGTCCACTAGTACATTCGAACTGCTGATAATTTCCTTGAGAGAACACAGTGGTTCATTTCTCACAGAACGGAAATGCTGAATTCAGTCATGGTAGCGTAGACGGGGAGAAAACATCATTACAATTCAAAAGCAGCACCGAGAAAGAGGACACCTCAATTGGTATGCAAGGGATTGCCTGCTTCCTCCGAATACATTATGAACTTGCAGCATGCTAATATGCCACGCTATCATAAGCACCAGATGGAATAGTAGGCAGTACATATCCCATCAAACCTCAGGAAGATGTATTAATGCCCCTACTATGTGGGTTTTGTTTTTTTTTACACTGCAGTTCTTTGCTGGTGTCCTTATGCATCTCAGTCATTAACTCCTGTAGCTCAGCTCTCTGGGACCGCCTTATCCACCCCAGGTGGTGTCAACTAACCCCTCTGTTCTATTTGATCACCCAAAAGCAAAGGACACAAGACATGGCAAGTCGGCCTGTGTATAATTTTGAAGAGTTATTCTATGTAAAACATTTTTTTAAAAAGAGCTGTGTTCAGCACTGGCACAATTATTGAGAACACGCTTAAGAATAAAAGCTGTGGAACATCCTGTTATGAATCGGCAGAGAGAAAAACTGAAAGGGAAAATAGAAATTGTTTTTACATTAACAATTTGAAAAGCAGAAAGACATTTTTCATCGGCAAGATTAATGAACCTAAGGCTAACTTGGCTTTAAAAATATATATATCAGAAAAACATATTTTCCATTATTAAGTACATACTATTTCTATGAAGATGATCTAGCTGAAAATGACTTTCATTTCATCATACCCATAAAAAAAAAGAAATAGCTATGCTAAGCATGCACCAAGGGACTTGTTTATAAAGCTGTGTTAAGCAGCCAGTATGAGTTTTACTGTGCAATGGACATTAGTGTGGACTCGTGCTAATGGCTACTCATGTTAAAACCAGCCAGCTTGGTATAATCTCCTGCTACCTGCTTAATGCAGGTAGGAGCAGGTCATGGGTATCACAAGAGAGATCAGAGAAGTGCCCAGCTGTGATAGCTAGCACATGGGACATTGCCATGCTAGCTGTCTTGACTACCAACAGCACTGCCACTGCTCCAAGTGTTTAAAAATAGATACAAACATGGCTGTGATAGGTCAGACTCTCTCAGTTCACCACCACCACCACCTCCACTGCTCCCATCTGATCCCTTTCAGCACAACCTCAACAGCAGATTCCATCCCCTTGAGCAGACCTTGACCCTCTCCCATACCCTTGAATTCCCCCCCCCCCCCACACAAAAAAAATGATTCATCCAGGTGTTCCATGGTATGGCATGGGATTGAAACAGTCGCCCTCCACTCCCAACCCCATCTGGCTCTATATAAAGAGCAACTGCCCTTATATGGAAGAATGACCTCCTAGGTTCAGTTGGTGTCATTTTGAAACCCATAGCCAGATAAAGTAGGAATGGTGGGGAACTGCTTCCACTCCATGCCACTAGACTGTTGTGGGTGGGGGAGGGGTTCAGTCTGCTCTGGAGGGAGTGGTGCTGGTCTTATTTAGGGGGGGAAGGTCTATATGGGGGGCTCTGATATTGGGGTGGATTGGATGTTGTGGGAAGAAAGTGAACACAAGCTTGAGGAGGGGGAAATCAGGAAGGGGTTGACCCGCCACCATGGCTTGATCTTTATTTTTTTAACTTGGGCAGCATTACTGCACCTTGAAGTGCAAAACAGCTGGTGCGGGTAAGTGCAAAAAGCTACCACATGCCCCTGTGTTTCAAAAAGATAGAGGACTTTCTTCTCAGTGCCCAAACCTTAAACATAATAGCTTAGGCAGTGGAACAGGATGGAGCATAGAGGCCATGGCTCTCCCAAATCTGTCAAAAAGCAGGAAAACCAATGGGTTCCACAGGAGAACCAACAGGAAAACGTAAAAGTGGAAGAAGACTAAATACCAAGATGGATAAAAACAAAACCAGTTTATTCTTCCATGGTAAAATAAGGTGTCCTCTGAGGACATGTGCATATTTTTCTCCGCTGATGTAAAACATACCCTCAGAGCACCTCTCAATATGACTAAGATGGAAGGCAGTTTTCAGACAGTAAGCTAGTGTCCATAATGCTTTTTACCTAAGCAAATTTCTTTCCTTATAAAAAGGAGCCAATTTGTTGAAATTGCATACATACTCCTCCATCTCCACATACCCTGGCTGAGGAGCAAGGTTCTTTCCTGTCATTTGGAGAAACTGCCCCTCCTTAAAGAAAAAAATAATTTAGGACCTGACATTCAGCCTGCAGAGGTAAGTAGCTGGTAAACTGCTTCCAGCCACGGGGTGATCTAAGCGTCAATATTCAATTCCGGGACATGCACAGCTCCTGGCAATCAATATCCGGGTATGTCTGCTAACCCAGAACATGTGCAACATAAGGGGGAAAGCAGGGCAGGCAATGCGGCAGAGAACAGCGCTGGTGGAAGGCTTCTGCTGACAGGGCTTGGGAACCACCGTCAGCCAAGGTATATGGAGTTGCGGCGGGGGCAGAGAGGTGGGGCAAAATCTGCCCACCCACTTTGGTCTCCATCCTCCCCAATTTTTTGTGGTCTGGCTACGCAGTGGTCCGGGGTAGGGGTGGCAGTGGCAGGCCTGGGGGCGACAGCGGCTGCCCCAGTTCCTAGCTCAGTCTGTTGGCGGCCCTGCTTTCCGCAGGAGGTGGAAACAAAAAGTGACAGAATTCAGAGACTTGTGATAAACACAGAAGATGGAATCAAAATATAGAATTTCTTCTCAAAGCAAAATTTAAATCATGTTCACCCGTTAAAAAGGCAAAGAGGGGATAACCCGCAGGGAGTGGCACTTCCAATACTAACCACCGGAAAAGATGGATCACACTGCTCTTTATCTGCCATCACTCTCTAAGAGGCCATTTTGCTGAAGTTCAGTGCCTGCTAAATGCTGTGCATCTTATCTTATATCTAAGTGCCGTGGCACTTAGCACACACTAATGTCCGTTAGCACATACTAAACTTTACGAAAAGGGTCTCTAAGTTACTTGGGGATCCTTTTACTAAACTATGGTAAAAAGTGGCCTTAGCACGCCCTTAAGTGGGGTTTTTTCCTGAATGCTAAGGCCATTTTTACTGCAGCCATAAATTGGCTGATTTTCTATTTTTTTGTACCAATGGCCATGCACTAACATATACTACTGAGAAAGGAGGGGACGCTCTCTTTATCCAGCTGTAGGCTGCTGAGCTGTTTTCATTGTTACATCTACCAACTATTAGGTGTTTGTGCCCTTCGGGACCCTAATAGTTGATAATCCTTGACACAGCCTCTAGAGAGGTAAAACATGGCCACGTCTGGTTATGTTTTAAAATGGCAAGAATAAAAGCCTTTTTAACTATTAGATGTGTATTCTGCTTTTGTGGCCTGCATGTGCTAATTATTATTATTTTATTATTAGCATTTGTATAGCGCTACCAGACGCACGCAGTGCTGAACACCTGATAAAAAGAGACAGTCCCTGCTCAAAAGAGCTTACAATCTAAATAATACAGACAGACAAGACAGTTACGGGTGAGGGAAGTAATGGGTGAGAAGGGAGGAAGGGGCAAGGGGAGGGCAATTGTGGCTAGGAGCTAAAAGCAGCAGTGAAAAGGTGGGTTTTCAGCATAGATTTGAAAACAGGTAGAGATGGAGCTAGACGTATAGGTCCAGGAAGTCTATTCCAAGCATAAGGTGCCACGAGAGAAAAGCAGTGAAGCCTGGAGTTAGCAGTGGAGGAGAAGGAGGACGACAAGAGAGACTTGTCCAGTTAGCGGAGTTCACAGGGAGGAATGTAGGGAGAGATGAGAGTGGAGAGGTAATGGGGGGCTGCAGAGTGGATGCATTTAAAGGTCAGTACAAGAAGTTTAAACTGAATGCGGAAGCGGACAGGGAGCCAGTGAAGTGACTTGAGGAGCGGGCTAGTGTGGGTATAACGATTCTGGCAGAAAACAAGTTGTGCCTCAGAATTTTGGACAGATTGGAGAGGAGAGAGATGGCTGAGCGGAAGACCAGTGAGAAGTAAATTGCAATAGTCCAAGCGAGAGGCGACAAGGGTGTGGATAAGGGTTCTGGCAGCGTATTCAGAAAGGAAGGGGCAAATTTTGCTAATATTGTAGTTAAAGAAGCGGCAGGTTTTGGTGATCTGTTGAATATGGGCAGAGAAGGAGAGAGAGGAATCAAAGATGACTCCAAGGTTACGAGCCGAGGAGACAGGGAGGATGTGAGAGCCATTAACAGAGTTAGAGAAAGGGGGAAGAGGGGAGGTGGGTTTAGGGGGGAAAATGAGAAGTTCCGTTTTGGTCATGTTGAGCTTTAGATGACTTTGAGACATCCAAGCAGCAATGTCAGACAAGCAGGCTGAAATTTTGTCCTGGATCGAGGTTGAGATTTCAGGGGTGGAGATATAGATCTGAGAGTCATCAGCGTAAAGATGGTACTGGAAGCCATGGGATGAAATCAGGGTACCAAGGGAAGAGGTATAGATGGAGAAGAGGAGGGGTCCAAGGACAGAACCCTGAGGCACCCCATTAGAGTGCAGCCATTACGAAGAATTATCACATAAGCACTTACTGCTACCCATTTTGTAGGCAATAAGGGCTCCCACGTGATTCCTGTGATAACCAGTAAGTGATTGCTAATGTAGATACGCTAACGAGCACAGGAATGCCCACCCTCTGCCGTTGATTTGTCCCTTCACAAAAAGAATTTTTTTTAGCACACGGCTAGCATGCACATATTTGACAGTTACCGCGAGATACCTATGTGCATCCTTTGGTATGTAATTTTAAGCTGCATTAGGTATGTATTAGCACTTAACACAGCTTAGTAAAAGGGCCCCTCTGTCTCAATTTTAAGCAGACTCCCCCCCCCCCCCAATATTAAAAAGCATTTAACTGGCCAGGACTGACATCTGGCAGGTTTGCCCCATAACTGGCTATCCAGTGCTATACAGCGGGGAATAGCTGGCTATCTCCTGCTGAATATTACCAGTTAGTGGCGAGCAAATAGCCAGTTATATCGACCAACATAACTGGCTAGCCACTGATTTGCAGACCCACTTTAGAGGCTATATTTGGCTGCATGAATATGAGGGATATCTTTGGCCAGTTAGAAGATAACCAGCTAAGGGCCTTGTTTACTAAGCAGCGTTATAGGCGCATTAGTGTTTCTAACGTGCGTTAACCATATATGCGTGTTCACACATGTATGTGCCTACAATAGCCCTATAGGCGCCTACATGGTTAGCATGTGTGCTAATTGTAACATAGTAACATAGTAAATGACGGCAGATAAAGACCTGCACGGCCCATCCAGTCTGCCCAACAAGATAAACTTATTTTACATGGTATGTGATACTTTATATGTATACCCGAGTTTGATTTGTCCTTGCCTTTCTCAGGGCACAGACCATAGCAGTCTGCTCAATGCTGTTCTTGTACTAAATTCTGAAGCTAACATCGAAGCCCCTTAAAATTTATACTAGCCCATCCCTATCTATTCAGTCACGATCAGGGCGTAGATCGTAGAAGTCTGCCCAGCTCCCGTTTTGTTCCCAATTACCGGCATCTCCACCCATACTCCGCTAAGATTCCGTGGATCCATTCCTTCTAAACAGGATTCCTTTGTGTTTATCCCACGCTTGTTTGAATTCCTTTACCGTTTTCATCTCCACCACCTCCCGCGGGGGTATTAACTTATTTCATAGAACTACCATTCAACAAAGGGGCCCTTTTACTACGCGGCAGTAAGCACTAATGCATATTGACTGCGCACTGAAAAGGTACGACCGTGGAATGGATCACTACGCGCCAGTCCTACGCTAAAAAGTATAAATTATTTTTTAGCAAGGAGGGCATGTTTGGTGGCGGAGAGTGGGTGTGCCCAATGTTAATCAAGTTGTTTAGGCAAATTTCCATGTGCTGCCCAATGTGCTTCGGGTTAGCATGGGAGCCCTTGACGCTGACAAAATAGGTAGTGGTAAGGGCTTACGTGGTAATGGCCACACGCTATATGGGATATTAGCTTTTGGCCATTAATGGAACAAACGAAACTGCAGTTATTTTACAGCCAAGCTAAAAGTGGCCCACAGTGTGCAGGAAACCCACTTGAATAAAAGGACCTCTAAGAGCTCTGTTTACTAAGGTGTGCTAACATTTTTAGTGCACGCTACAAATTAGCATGTACTAATGCTAGAGACACCCATAGGGATAAATGGATGTCTCTACCATTACCGTGCTAAGTTTTAGCGTGCACTAAAAATGATAGGGCGCCTACAGCACCGCTTAGTAAATAGGGCCCTAAATGTTTTACAAAATCATTTTCAGAGTTCATCCATATGGATCTATGTCCATCCATTACAACAATGAATTTGAGAAAAAAATAATGTATAAAATAGGTGTCATTTTTATTCCATTAGATATGTGTCAACAGGAAGCATCACATGCCCAAAGGTCTGAGCTGTGATGTTCCCGAGATAAAGTTTTAACATTCCTTTGGAAAACGGAAAAGCATCGTTAGGTCTTTAGAACACACAATACAGGTTTTTGTCATCTGTGTCAAGGTTGGAGAGTTCAGCATTTGCTTCTGTTAGCCAATCTCTTAGGGGAAGTGTCCATGTTGATATAGGTCTTGAAGAAAATTGGCCTAATTACAGGAAAAAAAAAAGTTTAAAATGTGGTTGTTCACAGTGCCCAAATAAGCATTAAAGTTTCCTTCTTGGGATAATATTTGTAGCAGTTTCTATGAGAAGCTTGTTATGTACTGAAATTACGTAATAAGGTATGCTTTATTTTGAATTTGGAACTGATAAGTATTTCACTTTGGGAGCTTCAGATCAAGCTGAATAATCTGATCTAAAAATAAATTAAACTAAATGTATTTCAGATCTTTTAGGGATCCTTTTACTAAGGTACGCTAATGGATATAGGGATCCTTTTACTAAGCTGTGGGAAAAAGAGCCCTGCGCTGGCAGTGAGACCCATTTTTCCCCCACGCCAGGGCCCTTTTTCCTGCAGCCAGTAAACCCCCCCCCCCCCCAAAAAAAAATGGTCACATGGTGATATAGCTCTCACCACACGGCCATGCAGCGGGAAGCCCTTACCGCCACCCATTGAGGTGGCGATAAGGGCTCCAGCGCTAAACCAGCAGTAACTGGGCAGCGTGCAGTGTTGCCCGATTAATGCTGGGCTACCACCACGCTAGTTTTCTGTTTTTCCCCGGAAATGGTAAGCGCTCAGGGCAGAACTACCATAAGTAGCCGTGTTGGGCCAGCGGTAGTCCCAAAAGAGCGAGCGGTATAGTATAAAAGCTTTCACATTCTAATTAATTTGCCACAAACAAATTTATCTTCTACTTAAACAGATTTGTCCTGTTCAAGTCTTCAAGTCTTCGCAGACAAAAGAATAGCAATCCTTTTTTTTTTGCATGTGACAATAGGATATGACTTTTTATAACATAGGTTAGAGAAACATACAGATACTAGACAGCAGATATGGACTAAGAACCATCTAATCTGGCCAATTAACTTCCTTTTGCATGTCATAAAATCACTGTTGACTAAAAATGTGCACAGGGCAAACATTGTACGTTTTGTTTTTAGTTCATTTGGTTTTTTTCTCCAATTTAAAATGTTTCCAGTTTGTTTTATATATGAATAAAAAAATATTTTAATGCAAAAATTCCATGTTCAGTATTGCTAGTTTTTCCTTTGTCACAACTAAATGATGTTGATTGAATTTCCAAAATTAATCAAGAAAAACTTAAAATAAAAAGTTTTAATGTGTACTAATTGGTTTAAAGCTTGTTAAGCTTATTAAGTTATGCACATTGTTATAGAATCTGCTTGGATTTCGCCACAGATCTTTAGACGCGCTAAGTAGAATCTTGGAGAAAATGCATAGTAATGAATGCTTCCCTACTGCTGCCCTCATTTTCTCATTGCTTCTTGGTCAGTAGGTACCCTCTATATGGGCATAAGGAGGAATTTCTCCAAGGGTGTGTGTGGGGGGGGGGGGGGGGCAAAGTAATATTTTGCATTACCCATCAGAGCTTCTTCTACGGGATAGGTAGTAATAAGGAGGGTGACAGATGAGAATCACCTTATAAAGAGTGAGATAAAACCTACCATTAAAATGCTCAATTAGAGTGATATAAGGAACCACTAAAACATCAACAGGCTTTCATTCTCCCATAAAAAACTTATCATACAAAAATCTGTCTGATTCTAGTGTCATCTCAGTAACAGCAACATGAACCCTCTAAGTACCAAGCATATTGTGAAATACAAAAACAGTACCAAGTATAGTGGTAAATAAAATAAATCTCAACACAAAAAAAGGCACTCAGGACCTACAGAACATTTACTATTAAAGCACCAAAGTTTCAAAACTCACACAAGGACCCTACCTAAGAAATAAAACGGCACCGTAAATATTGATGTAGCCCTAGAACATCAGTACACCTATTAGGAAAACTGAAACAAGATAGGAAATTACAGACTGATAAGCCTGACATCAGTGCCAGGTAAAACAGTGGAAATTATGATATAGAATAAAATTATGGAACACATAAATAAACATAGTTTAATGGGACAGAATTAGCATGGGTTCAACCAAAGGAAGTCTTTTCTTATCAATTTGCTTTATTTCTTTGAAGGCACGAATAAACATGTGGATAAAGGTGAGCTCAAGAGAGATTCCTGAGAAACTTAAAAAGTCATGGGATAGGAGGAAAGGTTATGTTGTGGGTTAGGAATTGGTTATTGGACAGACAACAAAGAGTAGGGTTAAATGAACATTTCTTTCAATGGAGCAGCGTCAACAGTGGAGTGTTACAAGGATCTGTTCTGGGACCACTGCTATTTAATGTCTAAGGTGATTAAATTTGCAGATTGTTAAAACACATGCGGACTGTGAAAAATTGCAGGAAGACCTTAGGAAATTTTGAAGACTGTACATCCAAATGACAGGTGAAATTTAATGTGGACAAATGCAAAGTGATGCACATTGGGAATAATCTGAATCATAGTTACCTGACCTTAGGGTCCACCTTGGGGGTCAGCACCCAAGAAAAAGATCTAAGTGTCATTCTAGACAATATGCTATCTTCTGCTCAGTGTGTGGCGGCGGTCAAAAAAGCAAACAGGAAACTAGGAATCATTAGGAAAGGGATGGTAAATAAGACTGAGAATACTATAATGCCTCCATATTGATCCATGGTGCAACCTCTGAGTATTGCGTTCAGTTCTGGTCGCCATATATAAAAAAAAAAAGATATAACAGAATTAGAAAATGTTCAAAGAAGAGTGACCAAAATAATAAAGGGGATAGGACTCCTCTCACATGAGGACAGGCTAAAGAGGTTAGGACTCTTCAGCTTGGAAAATGGCTGAGGGGAGATATGATTGAGGTATACAAAATCCTGAGTGGTGTAGAAATAGGATTTTTTTACTCTTTCAAAAAGTACAAAGACTAGGGGACTCTCACTGAAGTTACATGGAAATACTTTTAAAATGAATAGGAGGAAATATTTTTTCACACGAGTAGATAAACTCTGGAACTCTTTGCTAGAGGATGTAGTAAGAGCAGTTAGCATATCTGAGTTTAAAAAAGATTTGGACACGTTCTTGGAGGAAAAGTCAATTTCTGCTACTGAGATGAGATTGGTAGCATGGAATGTTGCCACTATTTGGGGTTCTGCCAGGTACTTGTGACCTGGATTGGGCACTATTGTAAACAGGATACTGGACTAGATGAACCATTGGTCTGACCCAGTATGGCTACGTTCTTATGATTTAAGGTTTGCTTATACTTGGCAGCTATTAGCAATATTGGAGGGGGAGGGTTTCCATAAATACTGGAAAAACTGTTTGTTTGTTTGTTTGTTTGTTTTGGGGGGGGTCCTGTCATTTCAGGCTATAAATGACATGGGATATGTTGTTTACATTCCCCACATTGTTTCAAATGAATGTACATCCCTTTTAAGACTATGGTTAGCAAGCAAATAAGCCAGGATACATTTTGTTTTACAGATGCCAATAGAGCTTGGAAGCATATTTAGATGAAATTGCTTTGGCAGGCTTTACAAAGAGCCAACAGAAGAACACTGATGCCTTTGGTTAAAATAATAGTAATAACGATAATTGGAAATGAAATGACAAATTTTTTGGTCCTGCTGGCAGACAGAAACCAGTGGGTAGATTCAAGCAAATTTATCCAAAATTCTTTAAGCATTAGCTTTTCTGCAGAATTCAATGTTATGTTTCAATACAATATCTCAGCCACAGGTTACATAACTTATGTATGGGTTCATTCCTCTAGTCAAATCACGAACATTATTAATAGAAAAAATATTCAACTTGGATAGTTTTTAATCTTCAAAATAAGAAAAGAATTGTGAGCCTTTAGAGGTAGGTAGGCTCAAAGTCCTGGTTCCCTTTTCGCATATGACAGCATATTTTCAGACATTTTTTTCCATTTGTTTTATAAACTAGTTTGTGTAAAATTAGATTAATGCAGGTAAATATATATATATATATATATATATATATATATATATATATATATATATATACTCATCATTTATCTATATGTATTAATTCAGAGATGTTATGTAAGTGAAATCAGTTTCATGCACATTCTTTGTGTGTATAAAATGTCCTGAACCAGAAACCAAATACACATCCATAAAAGCTTTCTTCTAAGATCTGCAGGAAACCCACAATGGTTGACTAGTTTGGAACTATACTGCTGGATTTTTTATATCACATTTAGCGATATGTGCCTAAATCTAAGCGTATCCCGTTACAATGTGCGGAACTTAATTGGCTTAACAAGCCAATCGGCATTGTTAACAGCAATTAATAAGCAATAATGAGCACTAATTGCCAATAATTAGAATTTACATGCACAACTCGCTAAGCGTATGCTGTAACTCACTGCACCTAAATTCTAATGCACACATCCAAAAAGGGGTGTGATTATGGGCGGGGAAATGGGTGTTTCATGGGCATTCTCAAATTTATGCACATTGTTATAGAATATGGCCCAGTCCACATCAATTTACATGCAGAGATTTGTGCCACATTTTCGTTGGTGTAAATGGATGCACGTAGTTTTAGGTGCTGGTAAATCAACTAAGCGTATTCTATATACCGCGTCTAAATCTTATTGGATACATTTAGGTGAAAATTATTTCTAGGTGGATTTTCCAGGTGCCATATATAGAACCTCCCCCATTAACATCTTTGGACCCAGAATTACCAGAGACAGGGTGTTAACAGTGACCATGTGATCAAATCTGGTTTCTAACCCAAAAGCTAGTTAGTAAATGAAGGTCAGCATTGTTTTATATATTCCTTTGAACCCTGATGCACATATTGGGGAGCCTCCATACATATGCCAAATGCTAGCAAATCCTGGCACACTGGATGTTTTGTTATAACCCATGCAGCTAAGTTTCAGATCTGCACTTGTGAACTTCCATAAATGATAGACTTTTATATTTCTTCCTCCCATTTTTTCAGCCTAACTATAATGCTCATTGGTAGGGGATTCAATTTAATGCCTAAGTCAAAGTTGCCTCAATAATTTATGGACATCAGTTTTGGAGAAAATGAATACAGCTATCTGAATGAGAAAAGGGCAAGGGAGCATGTAAGAACACTGCGCTTATCCATTCATAATCATAAATAAGTATTCTGTGAAAATTGCCTTGGGTTGTTCCGTAGATAGCGCTTTATATATAAATTGACTACATACATACTGTGATAAACACAGTGCCTGCCCTTACATGAGGAGGCAGCCAGAGGGCGCTCTCCCATGGAAAACCTAAAAAATGCCCTGATCTGGCCACTAGAGGGAGCCAAAGAGTATAGTCCATGGTAGTGACCAGAAGGAACAGCAAGGGGGTGCTCGTGGCATAGGACCTGTACTTCCCTGGGGAGGCCACCAGGGGGACTCTCTGAGTGGAAGCTGGAAAGGTGGAGAGAGTTCTGGGTGCAGACCTTTCTGGAAGCAGGGGGGAGAGGCCTAAAGAGAGGTGGGATGGATTATTGGGGCACCCTATAAAAGCATCCTCTAAGCCAAGGGAGAGGAGAGAAGATGGGGGGGGACCTGCAACACCCAGAGCCTGAGGATTACTAGCAGAAAGACTGAAGGAAGAGGCCTGCTGAAGAGAGCTGAAGAGAAAGGGCAGGAGAAGGTTCCCTCCAAACCCAAAAAGGTATTTACCTGGTGGGGACCAGGCACTGGGTACTAGGGTTATGAACAATTGCAACTGTGAAATGTTTAAAAAGAACAAACAGCCGTGGGGTGGAGGATAGGACCGTAAGGTTAAGGTGAATAAAGTGTGTCCTATCCAGGGGAGGTGGCTGTTATACCCTGAGACCCAGATGTCCCCCAGTAAATGGTCTCAGGGGGGGTGAATCGCAGTCAGAATAAGAGTTGGAAAGCCAGGTTCCCAAAAGACTGTAACCTAGCTAATAAACTGAATTTACATGCAACTAGCTAATTTGCATATTTTTGGCCAGCCGAAGAAGCTGTGCTATCTTCCAGAGAAGGGTGACCAGGGGGGCCCCACCAGAAGAACTGGTAAGGTGGGTCGGTTACCAGGAGATACAGCGGGGAGGCCGGGCCAGGACTGCAGGTTAATGAAGAGGTCACCCTGAGGGAAAAGGGAGGACCAACCATAGAGGCCCGAGTCAACGCAGTCACAGAGAAGTCTGGTTTCAAGGTGGTTCCTGGAGGAAAAAGGCTGGGCAGGAGCCACTAGAGGGACACTGCACATCAGAGAGCACCCCTGGGGGGGGGGGGGGAGGGGCTTACAAATGGCACTATCCCAGATGGGACCTTGTTGTTGAATAACCCCCTGAAGACAAGGACATCAGAGAATCCCTGCTACCCTTGGCAGTTGAATAACACTGTCTGAAAGCTGAAGCCAAGGGAAGAGCAGAGGGTTGGTTGGACCCAGGCAATAATTGCATCCCCAGGGAAGTGTGCAGAAAGGCCCACTGACTACAGGCGGGTTCTGGGGGACCAGAGAACTCAAAGTGAAGCTGAGTAGAAAAGGCATCAGTCTCCAGAGGAGGTCTCCTGTGTGGGGGATAATGGGAGCGGTCGAGTTCCAGAGGCAAGTCAGCAGAGTGCTACGAGGTCTCCTGGGTGTCCTTTTTACAAGATAATGGGAGCGGTCGAGTTCCAGAGGCAAGTCAGCAGAGTGCTACGAGGTCTCCTGTGTGTCCTTTTTACAATACATAAATAAATAAATAAATAAATAATTAAAGGGAAGGAAAAAATAAGTTAAGCCTCATTCCAAAGGCAGGCCCTGTGGCAGTGCAATGTGTTGCCACGCGGAGGGTCCCCAGCTCCATCCACCCCAACTGATCTTCCCCATCCTTGGTCAGTAGAGGCCAGGGATGTGTCAAGAGAGAGAGGCCATTGACCTCTTTAAAAAGAGGACATCTTTGGATTTAGCCCATGTGATACAAAGTTCTATCTAGAAGAAACTCTAGCATGTCACTTTCAGCCTTCTGTCAGTCATTACACTAACCAGACTGAGAGAGAGGGAGTAGAAAAACCCCTGCTTAGGTAAAAATGAAGACCCATGTTGCCAAAGTCAACCCCCTGGTTCCAACTGAGCAAAAAGGAAAGAAGGATCTGCCAAGCAAAAATTTTAAAAAAAGGTTGACTATACACAAAAGATGACTTTTTATCTACCTTTCAGTTAGATGAAGATGAGGGGGGAAGGGGGAAAGAGTCCCTGTTATTTTCTCATTCATCTGAAAACTCAATTATGTACTGATTAAGCACGCAGATCTCTCTGGAAAAGCAGCAAAGCCTGAGTAAAGGGAGCTGGTAGTTTGTTCAACTGTTTGAAATATAAAGCCATGAAATCTCGAGATCTAGTTTTCAATCTTCTCCATAACCCTTTCTGACCTTTAGGAAATCACTTGGCTTCCCTGTGCTGCAACCGAAAACTTCATTTTTTTTTTTTTTTTTAGAGCAATGACCTCATGTGATTTACCTTTTATAGAGCTGTTTACCTTTACAGCATGCCATAAAATCATCACAAATTCTGGCAGACAGATGGCATTGGTTTCCTAATGAAAAGCCCGCAGTAGAGGGAAATGAGAGAGTAGATGAATTAAATCACCCTCAAACAATAAATGACCTGAAGAGAAAGACAATGCATAAAAAGACTGGATTGCTGATGGGTGAATGGCACATCAATTAAATATTTCCAGATTTCAGATCTACCTTTTTCAGGGTTGGTAGAACTCTCACGTTTTTTTAAAAAAACAGAGTTAAATGTGTTAACGTAGCCATAATTAGATTTTTTTTAAACAATGATTCAGTTGTTACTATAGGAGTTACATGCATTTTAAAAAGATGATCTAGACATCCAGTTACTTGGGGAAAATAACAGCTACCCATCCATGGTAATTTGGTTCCTGTACTCTGAGCACCACTTACTAGCATTAATACCAAAAAACAGAAGAGCAGTCAAGTATACAGTGGCTATAAATGCCAAATCAATTTTCAACAGATAATAAAGAAGTTTATGGTTTACAATCAGCAATACACAATTCTACCACCTTAAAATCTCAGCTAATAATGTATTGCTCTGCTTAATGGAAAATGCAGAATATGTTGTTAAAGAACAGGCTGACTGTGAGATGATGGATCATTTCTGCTGGGACCATCTTAAACCTATGTGCAAGTGTTTTCAAAATAATCACATGACATGGCCATATGTTAAAAATTACAGCCAGTTAAGTTCTCTGCTAAGAAAAATATGTGGGCAATTTATAAAATGCACTCCAGGATGGAGATGTCTTAAGTAAAACCAGATTCTGAAAACAAATCCATTTTTGAAACATGAACATTAAAAAAAAAAAAAAAAAAAAGCTGCAGTCACATCTGGAGAGCAGGAGTAAGGAAAGGGGGGGTGGTCTGACCTAACGCCAGGCCATCTTCTGAAAGAATCACTTTATTTTTGGGCTTTGGTGGCTGTGATCACCGACTGTCCTTTTAAGGAAACAGAACCCCCGAATCCTGCCAGGGGCAATCATGAATCGTTTTGCTGGCCAACATCTGTTCTTTGAAAATACTACACAATGGCCGGCAGATCTGTAATGTTTACTAAATGGAGAGTCTACAGTAAACCACAAATCCTGAAAATGTGCTGTGTTAAATCTAAAATGGACTGCCGCTGGCACTCAGCTTAGACCCTGTATTAAAAGATCTGTCGCTGCCCAAAGAGCACTGGGAATTTAGGAAGGTCATGGTCTGAGCCATGTTCTAGGGTTGGCTCAGTCCTCAGCGTTGTGCTTTGGTACTTCCTTCACCACAGAATGATTCCCGGTTTCTTCACCTGCATTTTGTGAGATCTAAAAGACAAATGATTCCAGAGTGGATGTAGTCACTGACATTCTTAACAGTATTCACTATTTACAGCTCGCTTTCTCCACATGAACAAAATGAGCAAAAACCTTTGGGGGGGAATAGAGTCCAGATAATGAATGTTTACTTTCTCTCCATGAAGAAGTACTTTATTTCCAGGCAAAAGAGAGCAGAGATCTGCCTTTCTTGACCTAAGCAATATAAACAAACAGCAACTCTGATGGCCAAATTCACAGAAAGCATTTCCTGAGGAACTTAAAAGCCCAGGAGTTACCTCTTGTCAGACTGCATACAGAGGAAGTATGCATCCTTTTAATCTTTCACACATAAACTATATGCTTTATAATACCGAAACAGCCCCACTTGGCTAATTTTGTCCAGTTAAAAAAAAAAATAAAGTAAAATGTATCACTGAACGGGCTAAAGTATGCTCTGAACAGACTGAGCCCATTCATCGCCAAGGAGAGTGAAAAAGTGCAGATGGGTGTCAAAAATAGCCAAGTGTCAGATCTGCTCAAGGATCTCCATTCTGGCACATGCTCCCAGTCACAGCTGTTAGCGCATTCTGTCTACCCGAGTACATGCTTTTCTAGCAACCAGAGCCAGTCTTAAACACATGTTTTGCGCTTGTCTTTACTTTGGAGAAATGTTTGCAAATCAACATTTTTAGCTATATCTATTTATCTCTCTCTCTCTCTCTCTCTCTCTATATATATATATATATGCATATGTGTGTGTATAGATAAAGCCATGTATATCTATAGACACACACACACACACAATGACAGAACACTGCTCCAGATACTGTATGTTTAAACGTGGATCGATGCATTTCGATTAAAGATGTATGAAAATGTAACCAGTGAGAGTATGGAGACAGATTAAGCAATTTAAGAGTCGGATGTTTAAGATTTGGCTGTCAAAAGGTTCTTGAAAGGATCTGCCTGAAACTTACCAATACAGTAGACTTTAAGCTGTCAAAATACATACAGTGAAATATCAAAAAAATACTATCAATAAGGATTATATTTGCTGTCACTTCAATATTCAAAAACTGAAATAAATACACTTGAAGAGACTCTATAACCTAATCTAAAGACTCCATAATAATATAAATTACTTTAAATGTGTAATACAACAATTTCATCAATGTGGTGGTATTGAGGCCTTTAAATACAATGTTGAAAACAAAACGGAAAAAAAAACTAATCTGTAATATCACAATGACAGATTCTAATGCAAACCATACTACACAGTGTGAATTTATACAAATGTATGGCAAACATCTGCCTTATTCAATTTGCATAATGTGCATCGGCATCATCTGTACTTTTTCACATTAATGGGTCTGTGTTACACCTAATTTTAGAACATGGTTTCAGAACAATGCATGCAAATCAAATTTAAAGGTTAAAGGGTTAACTTGACCTTTAAACCGATCTTAGTTATTATCTATGCAAATCAACATTTCTCATTGGGCAGCCTTATAAATCCGCTTATCCTTGTTTTTTTTTTTTCAGCAAGCATGGCTCATACTCTCTGGTCGGAACTGCAGCCCCTAGATCAACAAATACATCAGTGGAGGAATGTGACCACATATACTACCCCAAAGAAAAAAAAAAAAACATTCTTCCAACAACTGGCAGTACCTACACCACAACTGTGGCCCCAGCAAGCTGACGGTCAAATACTGTTTTAGAACCCCACCTGGGGAGTTGCCCAGGCTTTAGGTGACCAGACACAGCTCTGCCCTGCCTGTCCCACTCCTGCCCAAATAATAATTTTCCAGAAAAGGCCAGCTGCTGGCTCTCTTTTTCTCCCTTCCTCCTGTCTGCTTCATCTGGAGATAGGCTGCTCTCTAATCAAGCACATGACTGCTCAGACCCTCACACACTGTAAACAGCACACACAATCCAGGTTGTCAGATTTCTTGAAAGGGAAAAAAAAACCTCTGGCAAGCCAGCCTGTATGGAAGAAGTGTTTACACTGGCACCACTCTTTTATCAATTAAGGTGTGTGTACATCGATCCAAAGGTAATATTTCCTGAAGGAAATTTGCCTCAGATTAAGCAGCTGCCAACCGAGAAAGTGCGAAGCCCAGGGTTCTGAAACGTCTGAAAATTCAACGCGACCGATGAAATGTTTGCAGATACCAAGGTACAGCTGACAAGTCATCAGAGCCGGAGCAGCAGCCGTATTTGCTCCATACTCAAAACCATCTCCCCCGTAGTGAGCCTGCGACCGAAAATGGGATGCTTTGCCTCTGTTTTCTTTTTTTCCATCTATTTGACACCTATTAATGCTACAAATAACCCCTTTCGCGAAGCTTTTGTTCCGCTCGCTTCTACTATCAATCAATATCCGCTTGCACAAACCAGCGCACAGAACGTATAGATTATTTCCACGTACAGTCGCACAATAATTAGCGTTTGCCATTGAAAGCCGAGCAGATGTAATAATTTGGAACTCACCAGGCATCCTCGCAGAGAACGTGCCACACTGCAAATGGATCGCGCTTGCTTTCCTTCTCTGCTCCGGAATGAGCTGCTGCTGCTGCTGCTACAGAGGCGGCGGAGGAGGCCCCCTCCCCCCCCCGAGCCTAGCTGGAGGCAGGAGCCTGGGCGCGTGCATCCGCCGAGCCAAGACAGATGGAGAGCTGCCACTCCGGATTGCACTTGGAGCAGAAATGTGAATGATGACAGGAGCACATGTGGCCTTCAACCCAGCCCTGGCTCTTCAGGCAGAACAATGAAGGGGGAGGGGGAGGGGGAGGGGGGAAAGAGATGTGCGTGTGTGTGTGTGTGTGTGTGTGTGTGTAAATGATCACAAGCCCCCTTCGCTCTACCTCCAGCAGCAAGTTGCAGGAGACCGAGAAGGATGGACAAAAAGGAGAGAACGCTGGAATGTGAATTATGTGGGGCGTTCTTTATTTAATAATAATCCGTATATATCTATGAGAATCACCTTTCTGATGTCTGGATAGACTTTTGCCCGGCTCCTTAGAAACTGAATTTGGGCCAGCTGCTGTGTACTCTCCCTTCTCCTCCAGGTTAATGGAAAGAGAAAGGCGAAAAACTAATTCTCTTGACCGCTATGTTTTACTTAGTAAAACTGTGCTTGTTTATTTAGCTGTGGATTCAAAATGTGTATGAAAACACGTTTTTAATGATTTTTTTTTCCAATGTGCCAATTTATCTCCGTGAGCAAAAGTATCCAAATCATTCCCGTTGTCAGCTTCTCTGTTGTCTGTATAAAATAGTACACACTTAGAAACAGACCACTTATTGTACCACAGTGCTTTTAACCCCCTGGGAATCTTGCATTGATATGCACCAAACATTTGCAGCTTACACGCGTTTACCTTTTGCATGGAGATGAAAACAAAATCTTCCCTGCAAAGCCCTTTACAAAAGCGAAACAATCATGTCCTCTCGATTTCTGATTTTTTTTTTCTCACCCCCCTCTTAAATGTTTATCTTTCGCCTGAATAACATATGCCTGGATGCGTTCTAGCCACTCTTTCCTAATAAGCTTTAATGGACACCATGATACATAAAACTGCGCGCCTTTGTTATAGTGTTTTATTTGAGGCTGGCTATTTTCTTCTCAGCAGTCTTTCTTTAGTCCTTTGTATAATATCCTTACCTCATAGGAGAAACATACGCCTGACTCACATGCTTTCTGTGGCACATTCAGGTTTATTCTAAAGGCCAGGCACCATGCAAAAAAAAAAAAAAAAAAATTATATATATATAAACACACACACACCAATCAAAACTCTTTCCTTGAATTTGACATTTGCAAAAACCATTCTATTTTTCTGCAGAGCACCTTCACAGTTTATGTGCCTTGCATGCTGGACCTCCTGCTGCAACTTTCCAATGTGCCGCTCAGTTCAAGAAAGATCAAGGTATGACTCAGTCGTAAAGCTTCGGGAAATCTGTGTATTCCTTCTACATGGTTAACTCTTGCAGTCCCTTACTTCTGCATAGCAGAGCACCTCTCTCTTCTGCTTATGAGATTAACGTGTGTGTGTGTGTGTGTGTGAGCAGCTGAAATACCCCCCCCCCTCACAAACACTTCTTGTAGCTGTCATACGCTCCAACGTGTGTCCAACTACAGGAGAAACTGGCCTAATCAATCTGTACTCCCTCCCCTCCCCCCCCCATATATATATATATATATATATACACACACACACACACACACAATTTCAACAAGTCAGCGTTTTTGGTGATAAATATTGTCAGAAAGAGTTTCAACATATGAAGTTCTACTTTTCAGTCTATCCTTTACAGTGAAACCCCTTAACACTATTGTGGGGCTCACTCGAGCCGTAAGAGATTACCACAGTCATTAACGATGGCACCGCTACAGCTAATGGTATAATATCGCGCCTTATTTATCGTGCCGCGATCAGCTGTCAGCTAAGCATGAGGTCGCATGTAATGGATGTCAGTGCGGTTGGGAGGAAACTAGTAACCCTAAGCCACACTTTCGAGCGAGGGGTTAAGTACAGTAATCTATTAAGCCTGTGTGACGAAGAACTTTGAGGAACTTACCATTTTTTCACACCCTATAAAAAAAAGTGATAGACCTTCGTGGTCTGCTGAGGGTTATAGACTGTTTTTTTGTTGTTGTTAATTGGAGATGGTGGGGACTGTTCGTGTTTTTGTTATTGCTTCTGGTTCTCTGCCTTCATCCTTAAAAAAAAAAAAACTCAACCTTTCATCAAGACGTGCTCAGAAACAACTGGAAAGAGGAAAGTATTGCATAAAAGAAAAAAAAAGGTGCCAGACGCTTTAATAAAACTAGATATTACCCTGCTTTAAAAAGTACACTGTGAGTGCTCAAACCGTAGCGCAGAAAATTGAACTTCCATATGACGTGTGATTATGTATCTTTTTCCATGTGTTAAGGGAGGGGGGGGGGAGAGAAGAGCTTTTTAAGCTGTTATCTGACTGGAGTAATTGCCACTTTAAATTGATCCACGTCAACAGAACCTGGATCCCTGGAGATTCTCCCCTAGAAGCCTGCCTGCCGAAGGGACTGACAGGATGCCTGCGCATCTTAAGACTACTTCAGCATTTTCTTAAGCAACCATCTGCATGAATAGCTTCCCTTCCCCCCTCCCCCCGTCTCTTTTTTTATTTTTTTTTTTTATTTAATACACTCCGGCAGGCTCCAGCCCATTTGCTAGTCCTCCCTAAATCCATATTCCTTGATCTGTGATCTTTACACGAGCTTTAAGACTAGAACAGTTTTATGCTCTCTATGAAAAAGCACCAGGGCTGTTTTACGACCCCCCACACTACGATCAGCAGTGTGTGCATTGTGTGTTTTAGACTATGAAATAAACTGAAATACATCCAGAGCCCATTCTTCTAACAAGAAAGGGGTACTACCCAGATTTCAGGATTTTTTACATTTTTTTTTAGACTGTAGCACTAAACGAGCCCTCATAACACACAATTGCTTTTGCAAAGACACTATAAGTGATACATCTGTCTGGCAAATCGTATCTCAGAACGGGAAACGAACAAAAATCCCATCAAAATGAATTACTCTTTTACTCGTGATGAAACTGAGATCGTATCCAAAATGTTTTCGAACATACCATTCTATGGCCCTGCATAGGCACTCCTAAATATTAACACAACCGTGTCCCTCATCGTAACACAGTAACATTCTTGGACAGCTAACCTGCGTTCATTCTTATTTACCAAACACAAACATATGTTTTATTTATTGCATTTGTATCCCACATTTTCCCACCTTTTTGCGGGTTCAGTGTGGCTTACAATGTTTGCAGGGCAAGAGCTGGCTAGGATTTCAGCAAAGAGTTACCCTGATCTATGTTTGCCTCTCTTTTTTTTAATTATTATGTATTTATTTAAAACTGAGCCTATTCAATTTAATGCTCAGAATAAACTTACCAATGGGGATAAGAAGTTGACTGAAATGCATCTGGAGACACACTGAAAGCTTCTCTTAACAGTGAGGTAAGAATTTTTAGCTGGAAAAGCTTTTCTGCCCGTCTTCTTAACTTTCCCCTCCGCATGCAGCCGACTGTTGTGATACATTGTGAATTCATGACTTCACACAGTGGGTATTAAGTGAGTTAATTCAAAGGAGCTGAAACCTCACTGATCCTAATTGAAAGCAATACACCCGACCAAATACTTTTCTACCCCATCTGCTCTGGTCTGCCACCAGCTATTCAACGCAAGAGAATTAATAGTTTCAGATATTCTAACCGACCCAATAAAGGCACTCATTTAAGCAGGGCTACATTAACAAAATGAAAAACCAAGGGCAGAGTGGGTTCAAATGGAGCATTTTACTCCTCGACGGCTTTAACAAAGCTGAATAAGGCTTCTTCTGACTTTATACGTGCAAGACTTGATAAACTGAATGAGAAAGCACTCAATGATCAGGCAAGGAGCACTGATGAATGGGGCCGAGGACCCCCCTGGTCTCGGGGTGGGCTTTTCCATGAAGTGGTACACCAGCTTGCAAGGGCGGGCTCTGTAATGTCTCGTTTTCTCAGCTTGCTGGTTCCACTTTCGCTCTCAGACCACAGGCCACCAATCGAGGCTGACATGTTGGAAAAAATCCTCAATGGACCTAGGGTAACAAATAACACGGAGCCACTAGCTGTGCTTTCATATTCTAATCTGCTTGTTTTGTCAGCCCCCGAAGGTTTTGATTTTCCACCCAGCTGGAAGCTATTAGTGTTTTCTTAAGGCATCCCACTGACAGGGCAAACCCACCTAATGTGTGAGCAGTGGGGTTGGTGGAGACAGATCGCTCTTTTGGAAGCTTTCCTAACTTTTTTTTTTTTTTTATGTCAGTCTAACAGGCAATTGCACACAACACCTGACAAACACTTGTATTAATTTGTTGTTACTACTTGAGAACATCTAGAACCACGTCAATCCGGGAAGCCTTGTGAGCCGCAGTTTACCTCCTGCTGTTCCTGGGGGCTCCCAGCCCTAACAGTTCTTTCTTTCCAAGAAAATACAGTTTTGCTTCCCCCAGTTAGATTTCCAGTGCTGGAAAGTGGGAAAAGACTGCAAGACAACTGATAAAAAAAAAATCTTATTTCCTTCCAGAACATAAACTACAGATTCTGTTACAAAAATACAGCACCAGCAATACACCACTGAAGATTGCATGAGGTCATGATATTATGGACAGTATATTAGCATTATCTTATTAAAGAGTGGACCAAGTTGTCTACGATTTGATGGTGTTCAGACTTGTACATTTTGCACAATAGCAGCCATTTTTTTTTAGTTTACATGACTTGCTAAGAATAAAACAGATCCTTTGTCTTTTCTGCTCATAAAGTCGAAAACTGCTAACAAATGTCACAAAGGTGCCGCCAGTCTCTGTCATTTTTACCCACAAATGGAAATGGAGAAAAGTCTATTAACCGCCCAGTAAAGGGCTACGGAATGTGTCCTATCAACCAATTGCAGGAGGGCATCTGAAGCTCTGCAGCTGGACCAGAGACATGCTCAGCCTTTTAGGATATGCAAGCCAATATTTCACAACACAATTTTATTAGACAGTTTTAAAAGAGGACCACCAGTAAACAAGAAAATTCAGGGGGGGGGGGGGGGAATGCTCTCATTTTCCATGCAGCCATTCTATGGCCATGGCATATGTAGAGAACAACTTCGTATTTGGACAGAATTATTGGAATCAGATCAATAAAATAGATCCAGATCAGTTTGGATCATAATTCCAGGTGACCATGTGCTGCTCTGGGGATCCGATTTCTAAATTTCCTTAGATTTTTGGAGCTTCAGCATTCCAATTTTTCCCATTCAAGTAAAATAATTAGTAAACCAAGTACTTGCTAATTTAACTTGGGTGCCCTAACCTGTCCTGGAAGATATATTAACTTCTTTCACTTTGATAACAAACATTTATAAATGTCTTTAAACTTAACATAATTTTTAACATGTAGAAATTTTTTAAAATACATTCTTCTGGATATACAGAGACATAACACTATATATATGTGTGTGTGTGTGTGTGTATATATATATATATATATATATATATATATATATATATATATATATATATATATATATATATATATACACACACACATCCACCATGAATTTAATTCTGATAAGGTCTATCTATCTACCTATTGATTAATAGATACAAACACATACACATCCACCATAGATTTAGATCAAAGAAAACTTATCAGAATTAACTATCTATCTATCGATACAAACACATGCACACCCACCATGGATTCAATTCTGATAAGCTTTCTTTGCTGATATATATATCTGTTACATATGAACTCAACATAATTTATTCATTTAACAAGGACTGTAACATTATATTGGAAACCTTTGTTTCAATGTCACCAGCACCCCCCTCCCTCCCTCCCATTTTGACTGATGGCAAGTTAGTTTTGTTAAAATGCAAGGGTGATTGCATATGCTTCAGTGAACTTTCCCTCCTCTCAGCACCAGAGACAAAAACCTGCAGCTCTGTTCTGTGCTGCCAGCCATCTGGACAGTTTTCTCTCAATGCCTGCCCCTCACCACACTGCAGGCAAAATTTCAGGGCTCTAGAGCTCTGTGGAGCTATTCATGACATACCAATTTCACATTTTCTGCTTGTATGCTTGCAACAATAAATGCTAATGAGGACTATGAATGACATTTTTAAAGACAATAAAAGGGTCTCCAAATCCCTTGCATATGGAGACACTGTTTTGCAAACTTCACCTTCTGTTAGAGACCCATTACAATCTGAAGGGGGAAAAAATATATAAACTAAGGACAACAATGAGTTGATCAAAGCACAATAGAGTCCTGATTTCCAAAGAAAATCTACAGACCATCTCAATGCCAGGACCTAATGGCAATAGTTAACTGCATTGGGATATATGTCTTTTGGCCAAGCTGTAGGTTCCTCTCAAAAAGTGGTAACTGGTAGTAAGTATACTTAGAATACAGTAAAGTCTCGATTATCTGACCTAAATGTGACCGACCCATTGTTGGATAAATGAAAAGTCAGATAATACGGAAAACAATGGTAACCCCCCCAAAAAATGCAGAAACGAAGGCGGCAAAAGCAGGGTCCTGGCTCACAAGGGTGATAAAAGTACGGTCCTGGGTTCAGAAAATGGAAAGAGAAGCCGCGTGATGTCGCTGGGGGTCTGTCAGATATACCGGATGGTCAGATCAATGAAGGTCAGATCAAGACTGGACTGTGCCAAGAAATATCTTTAAGTGCTTAGACCAGGCCTTTCAGCAAAAACATCTGGAATAGCCTTGTGACTAATGTTCACAGAAATGAGAGGCAGTGGTGTTTTATTATTACGGTTGCTGTTGTTTTTGTCTTGTGTTGGGTTACGTTAGCATATCCATTAAGGTAGACTTGTTTTGTTCTCTTCAGTAGGTTTGTGCAGAACCTTAGTCACGACTAAATAAGGCAAAAGTTATATACAAATTTTTTGTCTTACTGGCATTGGTGGTTCTGTAGCTACATAGACTATCATAGAAGTCATGACACTGGTGCTGATATTGAAATAGTCTTGTTGATCTGTTATGTTTTGTCATTGGTTAATTGGACAGGACAGGACAATCTGAGAAACTGTTTAATGACTAGATGTCAAGAAGAAGGGCATTAAATCCCATTACTTTCTACCAAAACAAATGTCATCATTCATATGGGGACTTGCCTATCCTGACCTGTTGGTGCTAGAACAATTAGGCCAGATGGAACATGTTTAGCTGAGTGGCTTGTACTAGGCCAATGAGGAGTGGAACATCTTTTTAGTAGGGATGGGCTGTCACTGGATATGCCAACAACATAGGAGGAAATATTTGTTTACTCAATTAATAGTTAAGCTTTGGAACTCATTGCTAGAGGATATGGTAACTGCGGTTAGCATATCTAGGTTTAAAAAAAGGTTTTGACAAATTCCTGGAAAAAAAGTTCATAGTCTGCTTTTGAGACAGACATGGGGAAGCCCTTGCCCTGGGATTGGTACCATGGAATGTTGCTACTCTTTGGGTTTCTGCCAGGTATTTGTGACCAGGATTGGCCACTGTTGGAAGGTTACTGGACTAGATGGACCATTGCTCTGACCCAGTTAAGCTATTCTTATGTTGCATATGATTACCAAATGAAAATGAGCAGAAAAAACATGATAGTTCCTGTTTTGTTGTTCACCGATAATAGTGTGTGTGCACTTTGGAAGAGGGCACAGTCTTTCCCAATACTGGAACCATCGTGTATACTCAATGTGCAAACCTGTGTGCCTACTGGGAAATGAGTGTGCCCCCTTTTTACATATTTCACACTGTTTCCAAAGAGTGTACACTATTATTGGAAACTGACAAAATGATTAAATGACCAAAACAAAAATTAATATAATGAAAATTCCTCTAGGCATGGGAAATGACACAAAACAAAAATTGTCTAACTGCCCATCCCTACATTTTAGTTAGAGGGCCAAACAAACCAATCTCCAGCCCCACCCCCAAGCTCTCTAGCTGCTAATGCTGTGTTGATCAAAATATTGGTCCCTGTGGCCCACCCCATCGCACTGACTATGACTTGGCTTCTTTATACAATGCAATGCATGCCCATGGTTTAAGAAGCTTTGCTCAAGCTGTTTTTATTTTAATGAGAGGCCCGAGAGCTGGTCTCGAAGGGCCCAGTTAAACGAGGGCTGGGCCCGTTCGAGCCAGCGATGGGCATGCTGGGAAGGAGAGGGGTCATGCAGGAGAGCAGCCAGCTCAGATTGGCTAGGGAAAACAATGCACTCTGTTTCTGGGGCAGGGCAGGCTGCTGATTGGCTGGGAAGGTGGAAGGGGGCGGGGCTGGGCGAGGGCATAAAGGGAGGAGGGAGACGTCGGATACCAGGGTGCTGGTGATCCGCGGAGGCTGTTTTTTGGCGGTTTTCTGAGGCGTTTTTGTGCAGGGCCCTGATTCTCCAGCATGGCGGATGGAAGAGAGTCAGGAGAGGAAACTGGAGGAGCGGAGGTGTCCTTCTGTGCTAGTGATTCGATCGGGAGGAGTCCGGAGGAAGTGAGTACTGGGGGGGGGGGGGAGGGAGGGAGGAGAGCTTGCAGGCCCCCGCAGATCGAAGGAGATTGCTAGAACAGCCATAGCTGCTGATGCAGCTGTGGCAGGGAAGAAGAGGCAGAAGAAAACTCGACATCTTAGTGCAGGCAGGTTGGGGGGTGCTCTGGGGCAGGGGTTTGGGCCTGAGGAGGAAGCACAGGGCGGCTCGGAGGGAAGAGAGAGGGGAGTAGGGGCTGGCACTGGTAGGAGGGGGGGCATTAGTGGGAGCAGGGGACGGGAGGGGTTGGAGGACTTGGAGGATGGGGGGAGCCAGCAAGCACCAGAGCGGGGGAGCGGCCCAAATTGGTCATGGAGGGCAGCCCCAGGTGGCCCAGCCTCAGTAACTGGTCTTGCTGCAGGCGGCTTTGGTGAATGCCCCCCTCGAGGCGTAAGTGGGGATAGGATGGGGTGGGGCCAGTACCCTTGGGGTGCTTGGCCCACGTTTGGGATGCCTTTGTGGTCGGAACAAGTAGCAGGCCAGTGGGCAGTCCCTTGGGGCGGAGCTCCGGGCTGGATGGAAAGCTGGCCGAGCTCAGGACGTCCTGGGGTGGGGGTTCGGGACCCCGGATGGGGCACACGGTGGGCTGTCCCTGCTGCTCCTCCCAATTTGTCTTTACAGGTGCAAGGAGAGGTCCACGCGGTTGGAGTGCCGGCACCGAGGCGCCCAGGACAGGAGACGGACCAGTTTGGGACCACACGAGCGGAACAGCTGGAGACCGAGACGGGAGGTCGAGCAAGGCCAGCGGAGCGTACTGTGACCACGGACCAGGCGGCATGCTCGGCGGGCAGTGGCCCAGCAGCAGGAGATGGGCCAGCGCTCCCCACGGCGGGGCCATCTGGATGTGGTAACAGTGAGTGCGCACGGGGAGAGCGGGGGAGGCGAGGGCGGCGCAGGCGTAAGGGGAAGGGGAAAAGGGATAGGTCCTCGTCCTCGTCGTCTGACACATCTACGACTTCTTCGTCCTCTTCCTCCACTTCTAGGCATGAGAGACAAGAGGCGGGGAGAGTGGCAGCAGGGATGCCAGGGGTAGGAGAGAGAGGGCCGCCGGCGCTAGTGGCGTTGTCGGAACTATGGGAACAGGTCCCGCAGGCGTTCCGGCGAAAAATTCAGCGCCGGAAGTGTATAGACGTATTCCGGTTGTTGGAAGGTAGGAAGCCTAGGCGCGGAAAAAAGCGATGTAAGAAAGTAGAGGCCGATAAGGAGCGTAAGGTAGCAAAAACAATAGTTAATTGGATGCGGGCATTTTTACGTTTGGCTAGTGTATGGGGGCAGCGGGACCAGGGCCAGTATGGCGTATTACTGGCGTATGCAGATTCAGTTTTAGATGCATTCCAGCGTTTCGGGGGTTGGGCTTGGTTAAATTATGATGAAGCCTTTAGAGATAAGATGGAGGAAAACCTCCACATGACATGGGGGACACAGGACATAAACCTGTGGCTAACGCACATGGCCCCTCGTGGCGCGGTGGCTGGGGGAGTGGGAAGGGGGGGTATTCAGCAGACCTCGAGTAGTCGGCCCTTTCGGGTTGCGGGGAGAGGAGAGGGGGGCGCCGGCGGGACGGGGACGGCTTCCACAGCAGATGTATGCTGGCGGTTCAATAGAGCAGCATGTCTATTCCCCGATTGTAAATTCAGGCACGCCTGTTCCACGTGTGGGCAGGGGCACCCGTCCATTAAATGTACCAAGAAGGGAGCAGGGGGCACAACCCTTGCCAAGTAAGTGGGCAGGACGGGCCCCCACGCCGGTGCAAGTCGATGCGATGCTGCCATGGCTCCATCGATATCCGGTGCGGTCAGCGGCTCAACTGCTGGAGGGTGGTTTTCGGGAGGGGTTTCGGATTCCTTATCGGGGGAGGGTAGAGTCCAATTGGGTGCAGAATTCGGCGTCCGTAACGAAATTGAAGGAGGTGGTACGGCAAAAGTTTGATGAGGAGCTGGGTTTAGGGAGAATTGCGGGGCCGTTTCAGAACCCCCCCTTTTCCCCATTCATGATTTCCCCGCTAGCAGTGATCCCTAAGAAAGCGCCCGGGAAGTTTCGCCTCATACATAACCTCTCGTATCCGGAGGGCAAGTCGGTGAACGCGGGTATCCCAAAAGATTGCTGTTCGGTCCAATACACTTCATTTGATTGCGCGGTGCGGTTGGTTCGACAGTGCGGAGAGGGCGCCCAGCTGGCGAAGGTTAATATTGAGGCGGCCTTTCGTTTACTGCCGGTGCACCTGACGGCATTCCCTTTGCTCGGTTTCCATTTCGAGGGGGCCTTCTACTACGACCGCTGTATGCCAATGGGGTGTTCAGTGTCTTGTGCATATTTCGAGCGCTTTAGTTCCTTCGTACATTGGGTGACAGCTCAGAAGGCAGGGTTGGACACACTGGTCCATTATTTAGACGATTTCCTGTTTATAGGAGCAGCGGTCGGGGGGGCGTGTGGCCAGTTGCTGTCTGCCTTTATGGCAGTGGCTGAGGAGTTTGGTATTCCTTTGGCCGCGGACAAGACAGAGGGCCCAACTTCAGTCCTCACATTTCTGGGGATTGAGATTGACACGGAACAAATGGTGACGCGGCTACCGCACGGGAAAGTCGAGCAGCTAGTGGTGCAGATCATAGGGGTGTTGCATGCAAAAAAGGCCATGCTCGAGGCCATTCAGTCGTTGGTTGGAAGCCTGAATTTTGCTTGTCGGGTGCTTCCGATGGGACGCGCCTTTTTGAGGCGCCTGGGGGCGGCAACGGCTCACGTATCACAGCCGCATCACCACATCCGTTTGTCCGCAGGGGTGCGCAGAGACTTGCGTATGTGGTTGGAATTCCTTGCCGAGTTCAATGGCACGTTAGTTTTACAGAGTCCAGTTGTGGCGCACGTGGATTTGGAACTGTTTACAGATGCAGCGGGGGGTCATGGTTTCGGAGTGTACTGTGCGGGTGCGTGGTGCACGGCCCCCTGGCCGGGTTGGTGGGTTGTGTCTGGGATTACAAAAAATATCACATTTCTGGAGTTGTTTCCATTTGTAGTAGTCTGCGAGTTGTGGCCAGAGCGACTACTGAACAAAAGCGTTGTAGTCTGGTGTGACAATCTAGGGGTAGTGGAGGTGGTGAATAAGCAGTCAGCGCGTTGTTTATTAGTTAACTCGTTAATGAGGGAATTAGTGCTGCGCTGTTTGCGACCAAATGTTCATTTGCGGGCGAGGCATGTTCCAGGAGTGGATAACCGGATAGCTGATGCGCTGTCCCGTTTTCAATTGCAGACGTTCAGAACATTAGCGCCGGGGGCGGATCAGGAAGGGCAGCGAATGCCGGAACAACTTTGGCGACTCGGAGACCCGAGGTGTGGCAGTTGTTGAAGTCTTCAGTTGCCCCAGCTACATGGACAGCATACGTATGTGGCTTCGACAAAGTGACTGGTTTCTTACACAGCCAGGGTTGGGAGGATGGTCGGGCATCTGATGAATTGTTAGCAGCTTATGTTGCGAGTGCCCGAGGGTCGGGGACTTCGCGCAGTGCGGTCCGGAGGCATTTAGCGGGTTTTTATTTTTTCAGTAAGGCATATTGGTGGGGGGTTCCTGAATCGCAGTTTCTGGTGGGGAGCGCATTGAAGGGATGGGGGAGGGTCGTGCCACCGGTGGGGGACACAAGGCGGCCAATTACACATGGGTTATTAGTGCGCATGTTACACGCGGTGTTCCAGGTGGCGCGGTTGGATTTCGAAGCAAGGCTTTTTCGCGCGGCTTATGCGCTGGCATTCTATGGGGTGTTCCGAGTGGGGGAGTTAGTTGAAAGACGCCGGTCGGTGACGGAGTGTTCAGGTATATTACGGGAGAATGCATCCATTCAAGACGGGCAGTTACGTATCAGATTGCTGCGGTCAAAAACGGATCAGAGAGGAGTGGGCAGTACAATCGTGTTGAGAGGGGTGCCGGGCGTTGACTATTGTCCGGTAGCATTGGTGGCGGCCTACCTCGAGGTCCGGCCAGCGGGGCCGTCATCCTTGTTGGTGCACGCGGACGGGCAGGTCTTGACGAGGTACCAATTTGCAGCAGTATTGCGCCAGAGTCTTATGGCGGTGGGGGAAGATCCCCGGCAGTTTGGTACTCATTCGTTCCGGATAGGAGCAGCGACCAGTGCACATCAGGCTGGGCTTGGAGCGGCCGATATTCGTCGCATAGGACGGTGGGCGTCGGGGGCATATCGGGGGTATATTAGGCCCACATAAAAGGGGTAAGGGGGTGTGTAGGGGCGCGGGGCGACGGGGGGGGTGAGGTTCTCTGGTCTGCTGTCGGTTGACACGGAGTGGGGACTCTTTGTGTTGGTTGCTTCCCCTTGTAGATGGAGGAGTCGCGGAAGCTGTATGGATTGTGGGACATTCCTTTGTGCATTGGGCCGATGCTCGGGCAGCCAGGCGCCCGGGTGGACTCCATCTGGGATTGGCGACGCGGGGCCTCCGAATATCGTGGTGGGGCGATCGCGGAATGAGGTGGAGGCAGCTGGTGTCCTTGCTGTATCGGGTGCGAGGAAGACAGCGATTTCCGCGGATATTGCTGATTCATTTGGGAGGCAATGATGTGGATAGTTTGACTGGCAAGAGACTGATCGACATGGTGAAGGATGACTTGCGCCTGGTCATGATGTGGTATCCGGATACCAAACTGGTTTGGTCAGATATAATACCCAGGCCGGCTTGCCTGCCAGCCCGCAAATGGCGGCGTGGGCTAAGCAAGATAAATCGGCAGGTGGGTCTTTGGGTTACAGCCAGGGGGGGGTATCAAATAAAGCACGATTGGGTGGATACATCGTGTGCGGGGCTATTTGCCAGGGATCGAGTCCATTTGTCTGATGTGGGGCTAGATTTGTTTTTGTTGGACATACAAGAGTGTTTAGAGTTCATTTGGGGTCAACAATGAGGTAGGCCGCAGCTTCTTTGGGGGGAGAGGAGAGTCTTGCAGGTGCAAGACCCTCCTCTTGTGGCAAAAATAAAGAACGAAAACCCGAGCTACAAAAGACATGGCTCATGGGGGGGCTGAGCTGGAGCATGAAAGGCGGGTCGGGTGACCCGGGAGACAAGTGTGGAGGTCCACACAGAGTCGGCCCCTGCTGCGAGGGCGGGGCTTAGACGAGAGTGCCGATTTGCTGACAGGGCGATCGGCGGATGGGGGGGGGGGGGGTCCAGGCTTATGGCATGGCCGGACCCACGTAGCTCGGGTGAGGGGGGGATGATAAGTTGTACAAGTTAACTAATTTGAATTGTTAATAAAGTAAGCTGCGGCCTAAGTTTTCCCAACAATGGTTTCAAGAAAGTTATTACGGTGAAGGGAAAAGGGGGGAAGATGGGGTGGGGGGGTGGGGGGGCTTGGTGGTGAACGGGTCCCAGCTCCAAGGTTTATGAAAATCTATGCCAACAGATCCAAATTCAAGTACAGACCCACGATTAAACATTCCTTCCATGTGCTTATTTGTATGCTGATGTCCGGAGGGCCCTTAGTTAGATGCCCTGTCACATGCCAGTATTTTGGATGCATCAATTCTCAGCTCTGAAAAGTTGATATGCACTCAGCATTTCATGCCTCTGTCTCGTAGTTTTATTGTCAGTAATTGATTTGTTATCAAAACTCTTTCTGCAAAATCCACCAGGTGGAGCAAATACACAGCATTATGAGCTGAAAGGCCATCCAGCAGAACACACTAACAATGACAGGAAAAGACATCCAGGCTCACATCACAAATTTCTCCCCCCCGATTTATTATAGTAAGAATGTATTTGAGATATAATTTGCTATACTTAAAAAGTCAGTGCCTCTTTCTTTAAGGCTGGCAAGTTATTCAATAGATTACTGTATCTTTCATCTGGTAGTGCAAAGCTCTTGTTGACATACTGGTTCTATAGGACACTGAAATATTAGCAGTTCACTGTATCTGTGTTGGTCCCAAATGTGACAAATACAAGTTTACAGAAGCACATGAGCTTTTGAGATCTGAAGCCTCATGATCTGGAGCAGGGAACTGTGTAATCCCAAATGTTCAGTTACACATAGGCTAGCCATCAAATTATGCAAACTATAAGGAACTGAGTCTACTCTATGACCAAAAGGTCTGCAAAATCTCAGTGTTGCATATACAAAGCAATGCACATGTTGGTCAGATAGGTATCCTTTCTTGCCAAGTGGGTTAACTCTTGGTTAATCTATAAGATGCGACAAGCATATTTTTACATTTGCCGGTATTGGTGATGCTTCCTTTTACATCTTGAGCAAAGGGAAGGTTGGATGAGTGGCTCTTCTCAAACACCGAAGGAGACGTGCAGATGGATAAAAGTCTTTATTACAAAACATCAAATGCGAGTCGACACAGCAGCCGTGTTTCGGCGCCTAAGCACCTGCTTCAGGAGTCTTATGATGTAGTGCTGATATCAAAAGAAGATATTCTTATCAAATTTTGTATTTGAAATGGGTATCAATGCAGTCCATGAAGATTTCGTCCTAGTTTTTGGGTTATGTTGATACCCATTTTGAATACAAAATTTGATAAGAATATCTTCTTTTATTATCAGCATTACATCATAAGACTCCTGAAGCAGGCGCTTAGGCGCCGAAACACAGCTGATGTGTCGACTCGCATTTGATGTTTTGTAATAAAGACTTTTATCCATCTGCACGTCTCCTTCGGTGTTTGAGAAGAGCCACTCACCCAACTCTCTTTTTGCTCTGACTGTTTTACGTAGGGAACCAGCGCACCTTCACCTGTTGTCTCCCCTTGCTCTTTTTACATCCTGAACATATAACATTTTCGTTTGTAGTGTACTTCCTAAATATTATCAAACAACTTTGCAGGGACTTTACAAGATCATTACTGTAAGTTAATATGGTGAACACTGTGCCTTTGAAAAAAGTATTTATAAGGTGGAAGGCAGTGTATCTATCTGAAAAGTAGGGCTCAGGAAATCACACTACTTGTGGCCATGACAGAGCCGGCATACAAGTCCACTGATATTTTTGTAATTGTTACTTTCATGTTTGCTTGTTTTGAGGTCAATTTTCAGTAGCAATAACTCCTTGTGACTTTATTTATCTAAAGATGCCCCTCTTCCTTAATACCAAAATCTGCAATAAGGTAGACACCCCGATGGTGTGAATAACATGAGGAAAGACTTAGCAATGCTAGAGGAATGGTCTGGAATTTGGCAGCTTAGATTTAATGCTACAAAAAATGCAGAGCCATGAATTTGGGCTGCAAAAACCTGAGGGAATGATACACTTTGGGGGGGGGGGGGGGGGTGAAGAATTTTTGTGCATAAAAGAGGAGTGGGACTTGGGTGTGATCATATGTGATGATCTTAAGGTGGACAAAACAGGTAGAAAACGTGACAGCGAAAGCTGGAAGGATGCTTGGGTGCATAGGGAGAGGAATGGCCAGTAAGAAAAAGAAGGTGATGATGCCCCTGTATAAGACTCTGGTGAGACCTCATTTAGAATATTGTGTACAATTCTGGAAACTGAACTTTCAAAAAGATATAAACAGGATGGAGTCAGTCCAGAGGGCGGCTAGTAAAATGGTCAATGGTCTTCATCATAAAGCATATGGGGAAGATGTAAAGATCTCAATATGTAAACTTTGGAAGGGAGGTGGGAGACATGATAGAGACATTTAAATACCTACACGGCATAAATGCACAGGAGGTGAGTCTCTTTCAATTGAAAGGAAGCTCTGGAACGAGGGGGCATAAGATGAAGGTGAAAGGGGATAGAAATAACCTGAGGAAATACTTCTTCATGGAAAGGGTGGTGAATTTGTGGAGCAGCCTCTCGGTGGAAGTGGTGGAGACAAAAACAGCATCTGAATTCAAGAGAGTTTGGGTCAACTACATAGGATCTCTAAGGGAGTGATAGGGAGAATAGTTGGCATGGACAGGCAGACTGGATAGACCATATGGTCTTTATCTGCCTACATTTTTCTATGTTTCAACCCACTTGTTTTTGCTGTTTTTATTATGACCTTGTAGTGAACCCAGGGCAGGATTAATCCTTTGGTGACCCCTAGGCAAATACACACATTAGGTCATTTCCCACCCTGACCCCTGGAACATAAATAGATGCTGAAACCCTCCTAAATGTTAGCCTCTACCCCATCCCCGGCATAATCCCATTGCGCCTTCATCCCCTAATTCTCTTCAGCATACAGGAGTCAGTGAGCAGCCTCTGCTGGCTTTCCTCTGCAGGTGGGCTATTTAGAGTAAGGGCAATGCAAGATTCAGACTAGCAGACCAGGAAGGAGCAAGGAAGAAGCTGTTCACCAACTCCTGCTGCAGAGTGGAGGTAGAGAGGACAGACAGACCTCTGCCGGCAGCACTGACTCAGGTTTCTACCAGAGCAAATATCCACCAGGGCAATTGCTAAATTAGCACACCTGTCAGGGCCTCTAGAACATTTTAGCTCTAGATATGTGCCTAGTCTGAGCCTGAGGCCAGAGAATGCATTTCTCAGTGTCCATATCTATTCTGACTCCCAACAACTGTCATTACCAGCACTCTCCTCTATGCCCTAAACAGTTTATTCCATCTACCTTCAATCATATTCCTCGCCTTGCTGTCTTCACTCTTACTTGTTTTTCCTTGTGTGTCATATCTGTTTCCACTAAATGGTAAGCTGAAAGGAGTAAGGACTGCTCAATATCTTTTACATGTTTCTGTAAAGTGCTGCCTTCATCTGGTATGTGTTATACAAATTATGATGAGAATAATAGGGAACTAAAAGGCAACATACCTACATACTTTCAGCCAGCAAAAACTCAGCCAATTTGCATGCACAGAGTACCTGTGTGGCATACTCTGAATATCAAATTGTTATGTGGATAGAAGTACACATGCAATTCAACAGTGTTAAACCATGACATCAATACAGACTATAACTGAGTGAAAATGAAATGGATAATCAATTTTAAATAGAAAAATAGCCATTTACTTTCTGGCAGTCAAATTTCCACTAGAGATGCCTTAGGATGAATGGCTGGTCTGGAGCCCGCCCTTTAACAAGGGAATGAGCTAACTTCCTTTTTCGGGGCTGGCATGATATGATAGAGGTCTATAAAATAATGAGTGGAGTGGAATCGGTAGACACGAATTGCTTGTTTACTCTTTTCAAAAATACTAGGACTAGGGGGCATGCAATGAAGCTACAAAGTAGTAAATTCAAAACAAACTGGAGAAAATATTTCTTCACTCAACGTGTAAATAAAACTCAGGAATTTGTTGCCTGAGAATGTAGTGAAAGCAGTTAGCTTAGCGGGGTTTAAAAAGGGTTTGGATAGCTTCCTAAAGGAAAAGTCCATAGGCCATTATTACGATGGACTTGGGGAAGATCCGCTGCTTGTTTCTAGGATGGGCAGCATATGATGTATTGTACTGTTTTGGGATCTTGCCAGGTGCTAGTGACCTGGAATGGCCACTGTTGGAAACAGGATGCTGGACTTGATGGACCTTTGGTCTGTCCCAGTATGACAACACTTATGTACTTATGATCAGGCTGGGTCTTGCTGCATGTGGGAAAGAAAGGTTGGTCCTTGTGCGGGTTGGGTCCTGAGCGAGGGTCGATGGCTAGCCCTGATTGGGCTGTCATTCAAAATTAGCCCAACGGAAATTGCCCTCCAACAGGAGCAGTTCTCAGGGGGCAAAGGGAGGGAGCAGTAGCACTGATATAAGGTCAGCCCCCCCCCCCCCTGAAGACCAGGATCCTTCCTGCTCCTCAGAGGCATCTTGTTTATCTGCCCTTCCCCACCCCTTGTTAATATCATTTCTGTATGGTACGCATGTGGGGGGTAGTTGCTTTGTTACAGGTTTTTTTGGGGGGGAGGGGATGCTTGAGCTAGAGCCTGTGCAGAAAGAGGTCCCTCTGGACAGGAGGTGAATATTGGGCTTCAGTTCAATACAAGCATGCAGGTCCACATGTAGAATTTTTAGCCTTGCTACTCTGGACGGGGAGAGGGATCTTGGGGTGATAGTATCTGAGGATCTGAAGGTGATGAAACAGTGTGACAAGGCGGTGGCCATAGCCAGAAGGTTGCTAGGCTGTATAGACAGAGGTGTGACCAGAAGAAAGGAGGTGTTGATGCCCCTGTACAAGTCATTGGTGAGGCCCCACCTGGAGTATTGTGTTCAGTTTTGGAGGCCGTATCTTGCTAAGGATGTAAAAAAAATTGAAGCGGTGCAAAGAAAAGCTACAAAAATGGTATGGGATTTGCGTTACAAAACGTATGAGGAGAGACTTGCTGTCCTGAACTTGTATACCCTGGAGGAAAGGAGAAACGGGTGATATGATACAGACATTCAAATATTTGAAAGGTATTAGTCCGCAAATGAACCTGTTCCGGAGACGGGAAGGTGGTAGAAGTAGAGGACATGACATGAGGTTGAAGGGGGGCACACTCAAGAAAAATGTCAGGAAGTATTTTTTCATGGAGAGAGTGGTGGATATTTGGAATGCCCTCCCCATGGGAGGTGGTGGAGATGAAAACGGTAACGGAATTAAAAAATGTGTGAGATAAAGAAATCCTGTTCAGAAGGAATGGATCCTCAGAAGCTTAGCAGAGATTGGGTGACAGCACCGGTGGTTAGGAGGCGGGGCTAGTGGTTGGGAGGCGGGGCTAGTACTGGGCAGATTTCTACGGTCTGTGCCCTGAAAATGGTAGGTACAAATCAAGGTCTGGTATACATATAAAGTAGCGCATATGAGTTTATCTTGTTGGGCAGACTGGATGGACCATACAGGCCTTTTTCTGCCATCACCTACTATGTTACTATGTATGTTAGCTTAGCGGGGTTTAAAAAAGGTTTGGACTGCTTCCTAAAGGAAAAGTCCATAGACCATTATTAAAATGGACTAGGGAAAAATCCACTGCTTATTTCTGGGATAAGCAGCATAAAATGTTTTGTACTTTTTTTGGGATCTTGCCAGGGGCTAGTGGCTGGGAGGCAGGACTACTACTGGTCAGATTTCTACGGTCTGTGCCCTGAAAATGGTAGATACAAATCAAGGTCAGGTATACATATAAAGTGGCGCATATGAGTTTATCTTGTTGGGCAGACTGTGTGGACCGTACAGGTCTTTTTCTGCCGTCACCTACTATATTACGTTACTATGTTTATATTATTTGGCTACAATTCCTTGCTGTGAAATGGTGGGTAGTCAGGTTGTTGGTTCTGAATAAATAAATGACACTTGTTTTCTAGTTCGGGTTCTACCGTTATCACCAATAAACAAAGCTGCAGCCTGTTTTATACCAAGCAAGTTTCTCTGGTCTCAATTATTTAGTTATCAGTGCATAGTATCATCCTATTATGTTTTGTTTCTTTGTGAGGGAGAAAAAGAGGGTGAGTAGTCTTGTATCCCAAGTGAGTAACAGATTTAGGGAGGTCTACTCTATTTTTACCTCTGGAAAAAAAAATGCCTAAATTTTGGCACATTATCCCCAGTAGAAATCAAATCACAAGATCAGGGCAGCCTCAGATCTGAGCTGGTTAACAATTTGCCAATAAATGCATAAATAAATGTGTTGTTGTTCCACAGATGTTGTAACACCAATTCCTGAATTAAAAGGGGAAAGGCTGCAGGGAGCCAATTTTTTTTCTTAATCCATTTAAAAAAAAAAAAAAACAACCATATCTATCACTGCACAGAGGGCTGGGAGAATGAGAGAATAGTGCTGGCAGGAACCTCGGATTCCTGGCCCAACCCTCTGCACACAATGCCTCCTGAATGAGAGGAACCCAGGCCCGGCAGAGATAGCCCGCTGTCAGGAACCAGTCCTGACGTTTCTGGACAGACAGGGCTGGCCTGGCAGGATGTCAGAGCAGCACACTGCTGCCCGAGATATTGCAGTTTCACACACTCTGGGCCTGGATGTTTTTCTGGTCAGGTAATTACACGAGGAAGTTGGGCTGATGTGTTCTAGCCTAACCCTGGGCCTGAGGCTCCACGGTTCTGCATATCAACTTCCGCAAGAAGTGCCCGGAGAAAGGACAGCATTCTCAGCAACACCAGTCGCTCAAACAAATATTTTCTGATAACATGCTCTCCCTATTCCACTTCCACAGTCTAATAAGATAGTGTAGGAATGTGAAACCTTTTCTACATTTGGCAATATCTGACATCAATTTATTTCATTATATCAATGTATCCAAGCACTGTAATAAGGAGATGTATATTTTCTGGTATCTTTCTTATATTGCTGTTATGTTTTATGATGTTTTCCTATGTACGTTATTTGTGAACCACTTAGACTATCAGACAATGCAGAAGGGCTATTTATTTATTAACAAAATTCGTATCCCACAATCTCTGGCACTGATTCCATGGGTAAAAAGGGAAGTGGGAAATGGACCACGGACTCCAGAAATGGACAATCTGGATGCTTGATAAGATTTATTGATCAAAGACCAGACACAAGTACTGTGTTTCAGCATATGGCCTGCCTAAGGGGTCTAAAAACAGATATATGTTTAAATATAATGAGTAAGCAAGTAAAATACTAATTAAAAAGTAATTAAAAAATTGAACAACATTGAGGTGTGAATAGTAAAGTATAATGCCAATGCTTACAATAGTATCATTAAATAAGATCTATATAGAGGGGCATAATCGAACGGGGACGACCATCTCTAAGGACGTCCCGGTGAAGGGGCGGGGAAATTATCGAAACAAGATGGGCGTCCATTTTTCGTTTTGATAATACGGTCAGGGACGCCCAAATCTCAACATTTATGTCGACCTTAGAGATGCCCATCTCAAAAACGACCAAATCCAAGTCATTTGGTCGTGGGAGGAGCCAGCATTCATAGTGCATTGGTCCCCCTGACATGCCAGGACACCAACTGGGCACCCTAGGGGGCACTGCAGTGGACTAACTGATGCACTAACTGAATGGAAAAAGGCATGCAGTGGTCACTACCCACCTCCCACCCTGAAAAAAACAACTTTAAAAACTTTTGTCTTTTTTTTTTAGAGTATGGGTGAAGGATGTCCTTCGCGACACTCCTTCATTATTTATTTATTTAGATTTTGCTCACACCTTTTTCAGAAGTAGCTCAAGGTGAGTTACGTTCAGGTACACTGGATATTTCTTTGCCTCCGTCCCTGCAACGCAAAAATGTGAATGTTTCTGTGAGGAGGATGTCCATGCCTCCAAGGCCCCCTTCATTTATTTATTTGGATTTTGGATCACAAGTAGCAACAGTGGGATTTGAACCAGCTATCTCTGGATTGCAAGACCAGTGCTCTGACCACTAGGCCACTCCTCTACTCCATTCTATTTTATTCCCTTGAAATGTGGCCATCCCTGGGGGGGGGGGGGCAGTTGAGGATGTCCAAAATGTTTGAAAGAGGGACATCCACACCCTCATTATGCCTCCACTGACACACACATACCCTCCCCCCCGGGACCTGCATACTGCCCCCCCCCCCTACACACACACAAGAATGGCCAAATTTCAAGGAAGTGGAGTGGAGGACTGGCCTAGTGGTTAGAGCACTGGTCTTGCAATCCAAAGGTTGCTGGTTGAAATCCCACTGCTGCCACTTGTGATCCAAAATTGAAATAAATAAATAAATAAAGGGGTTGTTGGTGGCATAACAGGCATGGACATCCTTCTCACGGAACCATCCAGGCATGGATGTCCTTCTCACAAACATTCACATTTTGGACATCTTCAACTGCCAGAGGCATATCAAAGGCATTGCAGGGACGGAGGCATAGCGAAGGAGGTCCTTCACCCATACTCAAAAAAAAAGACAAAAGTTTTAAAGTTGTTTTTATCAGGGTGGGAGGTGGTTAGTGACCACTGGGGGAGTCAGGGGAGGTCATCCCCGATTCCATCCGGTGGTCATCTGGTCATTTAGGGCACATTTTTGTGGCTTGGTCGTAAAAAAAAAGGACCAAGTAAAGTCAGCCAAGTGTTTGTCAGGGACGCCCTTCTTTTTTCCATTATCGCTTGAGGATGCCCATCTGTTAGGCACGGCCCAGTCCCGCCTTCGCTACGCCTCTGACACGCCCCCAGGAACTTTGGTCGTTCCCACGACGGGAAGAAGTTGGGGACGCCCAAAATCGGCTTTCGATTATGCCGATTTGGGTGACCCTGAGAGAAGGACGCCCATCTCCCAATTTGTGTGAAAGATGGGCGCCCTTCTCTTTGGAAAATAAGCCTGATAGTGACAATGATAAACATAAGAAGAAATGTTGGGTGATAATCCAAATGTTCACAAGATATAAAATTCTGTGGATATTTTTGTGAAACAACAATGTATCAATGTTTATGTTAAAATCTTTAAAAGTTCTCCAAATCAGTATGAATGTAGATTTGAAATAAAAATGATATACATATTTGTGTACTGACCTTTTTCCAATAAATGAATTTCAATGACTTCAATATAAAATCTGTCCAGTCAGTAATATAATGGGTTGGTCAACAAAACACGCATCATAGAAGTTCAAAAGCTAAATCATATGTAAAATATGTTGTAGTCAGTAAAGAAAAACAACATCAGTTTAGTCAGATTCTTGGAGAAAAAGGTGTGTTAGAAGAAGTTAATATTGGAATGAATATGTTAAAAGGCGTATGTTACATGATATATTTATGTATTGAAAGGCAAATATTAGAAAGTATGTTAGATAGCAATGGAAGAAGATGCCCCTTGAAATTAAATGCTATAGGAGTTCTGCGCACAGCATTATAGAATATGTATGCATAACTCTCAATTAATGCCAATTAACACCAATAATTGTTTTTTAGCAGCCAATTATTGGTGTTGATTGCCACATTAATCAATTTGCATGTGCAAATCGGCTATGTGCACTGATTTGCATATACAACTTTAATCACCATATATAGAATTTGGGATTTAGTGTCACTAAATATCACCAGCCATCCCCTAACCAGCTAGATTGAGGTGTGCTGGCAGCAGAGTTAGGGTGGAGTGGCAATTCAGCTGGTTAACAGCGAAATTCAGTCTGCTAACTGGCTAAGTAACCATATAAAGTTTAGCTGCCTACAACTCGAGTTCCCAAACCTGTCCTGGGGAACCCTAGCTAGTCAGGTTTTCAGGTTGGCTGGGGTTCCCCCAAGACATGACAAGGCGGAGGGCTGGAGTGCTCGGACCCACATATAACATGGCACCGTGCACTCGAGAACCTGCACCCCAGCTGAGAGGGACGGTGAGCTGCGATAGGCAGGGAGCCTCGGCAGCTGAAAACAGCTTGCCCCTGGAAGGGCTCTCTACTGGGGAGGAGGGGCCAGAGGCATGGGCTTTAAAGCCCACAGCATTTACTGGGCACGTCCTCTTCTTCCCTGAGGTCATAGATGAAAGCAGCCTACCCTCCCAACCACCCCTTACTTTGGGGCCCTTTTACTAAGCCTCGTAGGCGCCTATGTATGCCGAATGTGCACCAAATTGGAGTTACCGCCCAGTTACCGTATGGCCCTTGCGGTAATTTCAATTTTGGCGTGCATCCGCTATGACCATCTGTAAAATATTTTTTCTTTTCTGGCGTACGTAATGGACATGCGCCAAGTGTCATTTGATGCGTGTAGGTCATTACCGCCCAGATTCTTTACTGCTAGGTCATTGGCCGGTGGTAAGGTCTCAGACCCAAAATGGACGTGCGGTAATTTTGATTTTGCCGCACATCCATTTTCAGCAAAAATAATGAGGCCCTTTTTTTACAGGCGCGCTAAAAAGTGGATCGGCGCGTGCCCTAAAAACCCGCGCCTATATTACCGCAAACCATTTTTCAGTGCGCCTTTGTAAAAGGGTTATTTATTATGTATGTTAATTTATGCATGTCGCAGCTTGGAGGGTGGGAATACCCGAGACTGAGTGATTGGATGAGTGCTAAGTCATCAAGTTGCACTTCGGTGCAGATGGCTTTGCTGCACCTGGGTTGGATGCACCCTGCTGCGTGATGGGAGCGTCCTGGTACGGCCTATAGCGCATTGGTCAGTCTTGCTTATGGCGGCAGACTGGGTGCTTTGATGGTCGCTTTTAAGAGCTTACAGTTGGCTCTGGTATCCTGTTTTTGATTGTATCAAATACAGTCATGTGTTGTAATAAAGCTGCTGTGGCTGAGTTGTTCCACTAATTACAAAGTGAATGTGTGGTCATTTATTAGTTTGGGTTCTGAGTTACAAGGCACTGGGACAGAGTGTCATGGTTGCCTATGTTAAGGTTTGGGAATCACTGGCTTAGAAGGTGCTTGATAGAAGCATATTCCGTTAGGAAGAGTAGGTGCCTACTTTCTTTTATTGAATACAAGCACAACGTGACACGAACACTTTCACTAGCCTTAAGTTATTCTATAACAGCTGTTCCTAATCCAGTCGTTGGGGCACACCTAGTCCCATCAGGTTTTCCAGATATCCACAATGAATATGCATGAGAGAGATTTGCATGCACTGCCTCAATTGCATGCAGAGTTATCTCATGCAAATTCATTGTGGATATCCTGAAAATCCGAAGGGACCAGGGCCCCTATGATCAAAGGTAAATGCGGGAGATAGAGGCCACTAGCGCCGGACTAGCGCCCGCATTTACCAGTGCAGAATGATCAGAGGGGTCTGGCGTGGCAAACAACGAGCACACCAGGAATAACCGCAGAGCTCATTTAAATTGTAAAGGTCTGAAATACAAATCAATATATGCCTCCAGCTTCTCCTGTATATGTACCCAGCTATGGAACACATTGCCAAAAGACCTGACATTCATAGACAATTACATAAACTTCCGGAAAAAACTTGAAGACCCACCTTTTCAGGAATTCCAACCCCAACTTAATCGCCTATACCACCAGAATCATGATCTAATTATTCACGATAATAGACAAAAGAACAAATCTCCTGTCTCCCTATCCTAACCCTGTGCAATTGGTACGGGGTTATACCTCAAATGCCTTACTCAACTTCATTATTCTCTCTGTATCCATTTACTCCAGAATATGCTCCCATATTTCTGGAACCATGTAAGCCACATTGAACCTACAAATAGGTGGGAAAACGTGGGATACAAATGCAATAAATAAATAAAAAATAAAAATGATATTTAAATGAGCTCTGCGGCATTCCGCCTGTACAATCTGAGCACTGTATTCTGATTGTACCGGTGGAGTCATTCCTTAATCCTATGCCAGTTTGGAGCTGGCTTTAGGGTTAAAGCTCTTCTCTTCCTCCCCCCCCCCCAAGCCAGGCAGCCCAGGCTGCCATCAGTCCAAGGGGTCCGGTGGACCACCAGACCCCCCACCCCCCAATAGCTAAGGCCTCCCCAGGCCCCCCAACAAACCCAATCCTGAGATGTGCTGGTTGGGGCATGGGGCTTCACTACCATATAGTGAAGCCCCACCCAGCACATCTCATGATGCTCTGGATCTCCAGCCCCCTGTGTCAGTGTCCGAGGGACACTGGGGTTGGTTTAGAGGCTACAGATAGGATCCCACTGAACCACCAGGTATTTTCTTTTTTGTTATGGGGGTGCGGTGGAGTAGTGGGGTCTGGAGATCCACTGGACCTCCAACCCCTGTGTCGAGTTAAGTTTGACAGATCTGGGCTTTTTTGTTGACAGCCTGGACATGTCAAACAACTTCTACTGGAGAATTGTGCCTTGGAGGCATGCTGAGATACTATCCTCCCGCAGAAGTACCCCAATGATCAAAACTAAAAGCACCATAAATTTGCATGCTATTAATTTGATCATTGGGGCGTTGTTTCCCCAGGCTGTTCCGGCACTAATTTTACAGCCCTGTTCGGAACAGCACAGGGAAACTGATCATCGTGTCCTAGGTGTGTTCTGATGACTGGGTTGGCAATGGCTGTTCTATAAGTTATGAAGTTCTTCAGTTGATAGAGGACCATAGATGTCAATGTATATCTAAATAAACCTCAGCAGTGTCACTCACAGTAATCAACTCAACCTGTGACCTTTACACACTAAATATCTTATAAGAACCGATGAATAAGTCAGTGTATAGAGCTCACAGACTGAACTGGTTACTGTGAGTGACACTACTGAGATTCATTTAAATATAAATTGACATCTATGGTCTTATATCAGGTGAAGAAGTTCATGTATGATCTGTATAGTCTGATATATACTAGTCTTTGCCTATTGATTGGTGTTCTATGCATGTAAATGGGAGTTCCACCCATGCTCTACCCAGGCTCCACTCATGTGTATGTCTCCCTGCCACATACATGCTATGTTAGATATGCACATATCTACAGCATAGGTGCTTAGGTGGATTTTCAGTATTTACACATGTATGTGCACACGTGTGCATATATGCAGATATTATAAACATGAACAAGTGTAGTTGGTGCATTAATGTTATCACTAACTTTATCAGATTATCCTTCTAATACACAATAAGTGCAAATCTTGAACACAATTTAATAAACAGGCCACAGACTTTTCAAAGGAATAAAGCTATATGAAGCAGAAAGGAGACAGGCATCGAAGGAACATCAGGAAACATTTTTTCAGGGAAAGGGTAGTGGATGCTGATGGAGACAAAAGCATGTGGGATAAACAGAGGATTCCACAATGGGACTTTTTTCTCAAAACAGCAGTGAAATAATATTTTTGCGCTTTTAGGAAGATGAGAGGGGGGAGGGAGAGAGAGGAGGGTAGCTAGTATAGAGTAGCAGTTGAAACCACAAATAAAACAGAAAGGTAAACCTTAATGGAACATACTGGAAGGGTCATTCTGCTCTTTATGTGCCGTTATCTACTACATGCCTATCTTATAATCATACAAGCATCAGCACGTATCACATTTCTCTTGACTGGATATGCCTTTTGCTTCTCTTTCTAAACAAAACATCTTTTCTGTGACTTTTATCATTCTTCTCGGAGAGATAACATGGTCCTATGCCCTGGTCAAATTTCCTATTGCACTCAAATCCATTTTTTCCAAAACGGAATTTCCTGACATGACCCTTTGGTCTCAGTAATTACAAACAGTACTGTAAAAAAATGCTATTTTATTTGTCTTTTCTTTTAAAGAAAGGATCATCCAGAGTTAGCTGCTCTCTAACACTGCCTTGCTCTGATGAGAACAAAATGCAGAGCCCTGCCTGGAAATTGGGTTAATGGCTTGCATATGTATTTCTTTTTCAATTTTATTTGATCAAACCCATTCCAAAAGAGGTATCAGCCATTCCTTCATCTCGGTCTCAAATCTTTGCAGATTAAAATGCTTATGAAAAGAAAGGAGGAGTCCAAGGGAATGACAGATTCAAAAGCTTGTCTACTTGTCTGTGTTCAACACAAAGCACGTTAAATAAAAACAACTGGCACGCTGCCAAATTCCTATAGAGGCAAAGAGATTCAAATAAATTGATTTCACGCATCACACTGTCCTGAGGTCCATGTGCAGTGGTACAATACACTCCCAGCTCCATGTGAAGCAAAGCCCATTAATACTAGCAAAACCCAAGGAAAATTGCAAAATATGGCAATCTCTCAGCAGAGAGTACAGCAAAAAGCATCAACAGCCTTCAGAAAAAGGGACACATTTCCTTTAATTATAAAAACGATTATCCAATGTGGACCCGACACAGGCTGTGTTTTGGCGCACAGAGCCTGCAACAGGGGTCAAATATGATCTAATATGAAATGAATACTGTGTGCATCAACCAAACTTCTTCCTCATGAAATAAAGAAGAAAACTTTGATGGACAGAATTTTTCTTCTTTATTTAAAGGAAGGAACTTTTTGCTCTCAAAGCGTGAAATAAGTAGTTATTTCATGCATTGAGAGCAAAAAGTCCCTTCCTTTTTTTTTTTTTTTTGTTTCTTTATCCAAGGAAGAAGGATAAAGAAACAAAAAAAAAGGAAGGGACTTTTTGCTCTCAATGCGTGAAATAACTACTTATTTCACGCATTGAGAGCAAAAAGTCCCTTCCTTTAAATAAAGAAGAAAAATTCTGTCCATCAAAGTTTTCTTCTTTATTTCATGAGGAAGAAGTTTGGTTGATGCACACAGTATTCATTTCATATTAGATCACATTTGACCCTGACGCAGGTGCTGTCCACATTGGATAATCGTTTTTATAATTAAAGGAACTGTGACCCCTTTCTGAAGGCTCTTGGTGCTTTTTGCAGTACTTTGGACTTCCTTCTGTACTATGGACCCTCTCTGTGTTGTTGCATTCTCTCAGTAGAGAGAACATTGGCTCAAAAAAAACTGGGATTCTACCAATCCTCACTGAAAAATATCAATGCATGAAAAAACTGCCATAGAAAAAAGCTCTTTTATCAGAAATGGACACATGTAAATCATTAGGGAACTACCACAAAGCTGAGTGGCTTGCAGAAAAATTTCTGTCTGACACATCAAAAACTCAGCGAAATTGAATGGCTGATCTGTTACATTAAATACATCTTGGTGGAAAAAAACAAGTATAATTGTTAAAATAGGTTATTTCCTTTAGCATGTACTAGTCTGTTTTCTTTGCCCTGATGTGCTTCTGACCTCAACCAACAACTCTTAGGTTATGGGCTCCATGATTTGCTCTCTGTTAGGATCCAGCTAAGCAGAAAGATACCAAAATTTCCAACCTATTAACACCTAGACAGATAGATGCATATATACATGTGTTATTTTATCTTTAACCCTTTAGTGTCCAATGTTCCCATCAATCTGTTCCCATATGGCTTATTACGGGAACATTGGACACTAAAGGGTTTTTAAGATGACTTTTATAGTGCATTCCAGTAGAATTGTATGTGAATTAGGGCACAGGACATCAGAGAAAATGTATGGTGATATACTTGAGATCTTCATAGATTACATTGTATCATCATTTGAAAGTTGAAGTCAAACACTTGGGGGGCTCATTTTTGAAAGAGAAAAACGACCAAAAAGTGTCAAAACACCATTTGGATGGATTTCTTCTCAAAACGTTCAAATTGGTATTTTCAAAACCTATTTTTCAGAAGTCTAATCTATGCATTTTGTCTGCACTACGTCCAAATCACAAGGGAACATGTTGGGGGCATTTCAAAGGTGGGATTAGGGTGGACTTAGGGCGTGCCTAACACTTGGACGTTTTACAGCCATAATTGAACAAAACAAAAACACCTAGGGCGAAAACGTCAACGTTTTGGTCCAGACCTGTTTTCAGAATGAATAAGGCACAAAAAGGTGCCCTAAATGACCAGATGACCCCCTCACTCCCCCAGTGGTCATTGACCCCTTCACATCCCCACCCCCAAAGTATGAATAAAAATAGTAATCACCAGTCTCTATGACAGCGTCAGATGTTATAGTCAGGTCCATTAGAGCAGCATTCAGGCCCCGGGAGTAGTGTAGTGGTGGGTGCAGTGCACTGTAGACAGGTGGACCCAGGCCCATACCTCCCCCTACCTGTTACACTTGTGATGGAAACTGTGAGCCCTCCAAAACTCTAAATTCCACTGTACCCACATATAGGTGCCCCTTCATCCATAAGGGCCATTGTAATGGTGTACAGTTGGGGGTAGTGGGTTTTGAAAGACTCAGCAGACAAGATAAGGGAGCAATGGTGAGATGTGAACCTGGGAGCATTTATATGAAGTCCACAGCGGTGCACCCTAGGATGCCCCATTGCTCTCCTGAGATGTCTGGGGGACCAGTCTGCAAAAAATGCTGGCCCCTCCTATAGCCCAATGGCTTGATTTTGTACGTTTTTAATTTGTACATTTTTTTTTCCGAAAATGGCCTGAAAAGATAAACACATAGAGTAGAAAACTTTGTTACAAATGATATTAAAAAAAAAAAAAAATTAGACATTTTGTGGTTATGAAAAAGATTAAGTTTTCTATTTGGATTTTGGACATTTAACGCAAAACGTCCAAAGTCCAACTTAGACATCATATCGAAAATGCCCCTGACGTCCCAAAGCAGATGACATTATTTCTATGGCATCTTCTATTCACATGAACTTCTCTGAAATTCAGAGGCTTACAGAGATTGCATAGGGTATATCTTTGTGGGAAGAACTGGATGGCATTCAAAGTGGCGTGGATCTCTTTTGCAGAATGAGAAATCTTGCAGGCCTGGTGCCTCTAGATAGTTTATCACAAATGCAGCTCAATATGTAGAATTAAGTTAACAGCTAGATAACAGAACATGAGATAACCCAGGGATCTGACTAATTGTGCAACACATCCATTTTTAATTCTCTCTCTTTTCCTGTACTGTAAAATAAAAAGAGTAAGATTCCTGTTCAGGTATTTAGCAGTGTTTTTATCTTTAGGCTTAATGTTTGCAACTGAGACTCATGCTTTCTTTATAGCAGTCTGGTTTGCTTTTCTGTTGCTGATGTCCTGAAGTGGGAATTGCAATCACAGTATGTTCATTTGCAGTGTGTCCATCCACTTAGGCATGTGGGTCACAGAGATTTAAGGGGAGAGCTTGCTTGCTGGTAGCCTCATTTTGCTGGAGCAGCCTCCCACAAAAGGTGAGGTCAGAGCATGACTGCCTGAAGCTTAGACTTTGCTTAAAACTCTTCTGCTTGTTCAAGCCTTGGTCTGAAATGACAGGGTTTTGTGGGATTTTCACTGAAGTGATTGATTAATGGTAGATAGGGAACTTTGGGAATGTAGAAGGTAGAAATGTGATGCATAAAAGCACATGTGATGCCAGGTCAAAATTTACAAATACATGTAGATTTTAAAATACAAGAATTAATGTTGAATAATCTAGGAGCAGGTGTAAATGTCTACAACTGTGAGGTAGAAAGCATTTCTGCCACTTCCACTAGCATTTCATAAAGACACCCAGGTAGGCACCTTTATGCCCTCCTGAAGCAGACACCTGTTATAAATTTACCCTCTTGTGGATCTTTCTAGGTGTCAAGAATGCGCATAAATGACCAGAATACTGGCATATAGACAAATACGTAATGCATACGGGTTTAAATACTAGTATTCCGGCTACACACGATTCTATATTCTGGTACCTAAATGATTCTATACTCTGGTACCTAAATGAGATGGTACATTGTTTTCAGGTGAGCATACACATGGGCAGAGGATGGAAGGAGCATGGGCAGGGCACACAGTTATGCAAAACAATTACAGCAACTTGGCAATCAAGATGCAAGCACTTAAAATATAGGTGCACATTTGCCCTGGTACACCTACATTCTATACAGAAAAGTAAGTGAATACGTTTTCTTACAGAATAGGAACCAAATAGGTGCCTTCAAGGTGACTAAAATTAGATGCATTGTTATAGGATTATCCCCTTGATGTCTAGATTGGTGTTACTGATCTATATTTTGTATGGTTTTATATCTTAATTTGTACATCATAATGAATATTTAATGAAATGATGGTATAGAACTTGAAATAAATTAATCTAAAGCTGGAAAATGGCTGATTTCCTATTGTTTCTATTAACAGCCATATGCTATTATTGCCATTAGCACAGGGCCATTAAAAAGAATTAGTGTGAGAGCATTTACCGACACCTATTTTTTACGTGGTACGGGCTCACGTGGTGATCCTGTGCTAACCAGTTAGTACATGGTAATCAGTCACATCCCCTCAAACAAAAAATAACAAATATTATTTAGTACACAGGTAGCACACGCCATTGTGGAACTTACTGCAGGATGTCCAAGCGCGTTCCGTGGTAAGCCATTTTAAGGTGTGGTAAGCACGTGCTAGTGTTTACCACAGTTTTGTAATAGGAAGTTTGTACCTGAGACAATGAAGGATTACGTGACTTGCCCAAGATCACAGGAGCAACAGTGGAATTTGAACTGGGCTTCCTTAGTTCTCAGCTTCTTGCTTTATCCAGTAGGGTGTTCTTCTACTCAGGTGAAGTAACCTACCCTCTGATAATCAAAAGCATTTAACCAGCTAGAATCAGCAGCTGGCCAGTTAAATGCATCATAACCAGCTATCCATGAATTTTCATCAGGACATGGCCAGCCATGACCCGCTGAAAATTTGTGGTTAGCGCTAGTGGATAGATATATTGTGGAATATAGCACAAGTTTTGTGGCCATATTTGGCCACGTGAATACAAGACCTATCTTTGGCAGGTTAAAACTTAACTGGTCAACGCTGAATATTGGCTTGGCTAGTTAAGGTTTAACCGACCAAAAATAAACCAGATATTCAATGCCAGTCACTGGAAATGGCCTGGCATTGAATATCTGGGCTCAGTGCCAGCCATGGGAGTTAGCCAGGCCTGAATATCGGTCCCCTATTGGATAGAGAACCAGGAAAGTGAGAGTTCAAATGCCACTGATGCTTCAAATGACCTCAGGCAAATCACTGAACCCTCCACAGCCTCCGGTATGAGCTCTCTGAAGAAAGGGAAATACCTACTGCACCTGAGCATAACAAATTTTGAGATACCAATGAAAAGGCCAATGAAACCAATACATTTCATCAACAGAAGGACAAACTCTCTAAAACCAACAAACCTGACTTTTGTTTTCCTATAAAGGTGAATAAGTCAACCGAAAATAAACTGCAGAAACCAAGAATAAAGAACTAAAAATATCAGCATTAGCTCTTATTAAAAAGTCAAAGTGAGTACTGCAGTGCTGGAATGTATCTCACATCATCTCAATAAATGTTTTGTTTTCCTCAGGACAGAAATAATTCTTCTCTAGGAGAAGAAACGAGAACACACAGTACCTGATCAAAATTAAAACCTTTGCTTATACCGATCAGCAGTCCATACGTGGTGTGTTCCCTGGAAACAACATAGCACCAATCTTGTTTTTGATTCGTATTCATTTCCACAAAGACTTAAGTCAAGCCAAGGACAGGTAGCCCATTCTACAATTCACACATACCTTTCTTTTTTTCCCTTCTTTTCAGAAAAAAGCTATTCAGTTGCAGTGAACAGACCAAGGACAGTGAAAATAAGCTTTGGGAAGGAACGGATGATAGACAACTAATATGTCTGTTCCTTTACTTCACAGAATCAGAAGTTCCACATATCCTGTCAGCATTCTCCCACTACTGTACACCTAACATACACTCCAGTCCTTCCTGTTTAAGAGAGGGCTTATGTATCAAGATTTCCACCATTGGTATACGCCAAGATAGCACTGGCACAAAACTACTGCAATGTGTGCAGTGATACCATAGAGATGCAAATTTAATAAACCAGCCTGTCAGTCTTTCTACAAATTGTAGAACCAGAGAGACATAGAAACATGTAGGCAGATAAAGACCATATGGCTTACAATCTGCCCATCCATGCCATCTATTCTCCCTATCGCTCTCTTGACTTTATGTATGTGTCCCAAGCTCTCTTAAATTCAGATACTGTTTTCATCTCCACCACTTCCACCGGGAGACTGTTCCACGCATTCCCAACTCTTTCCTTGAAGAACTATTTTCTCAGGTTACTTCTGAATCTATCATCTTTCACCTTCATCCTATGCCCCCTCATTCTAGATCTTCCTTTCAATTGAAAGACTTGCCTCCTCTGCATTTATGCTGCGCAGGTATTTAAATGTCTCTATCATATCATCCCTCTCCCACCAGTCTGTCCCTATACACTTTATGATGAAGACCACTGACCATTTTAGTAGCTGCCTTCTGGACCGACTCTATCCTGTTTATATCTTGTTGAAGTTACGTCTCCAGAATTCTACATAATAATTCTAAAAGAGCTCTCACGAGAGTCTTACACAGGTTTTTTTCTTTTCTTTCATTTTTTTTCCAAATGGGACAAAAATTATCATGTCTTTTACCACAATGATCAACATTTTCTTCTGACAAACAGATTGCCTGAAAGGCAACGGCACATCAACAAGCTGCATATAGGTAGGAAAGTGCTGCCAGGAGAAAACAGCAGAATGCAAGGTTCGACAATTTATCGAAAATGTTTTGCACTGTGTGAAATTGTTAAAGTCACACATCTATTGTATTTATTAAAATTCAACGCCCATTCAATTCAATTGGAGGCATGACTCAACATGGGACATGTTTTGGCAATAATGTCTGCATCAGGAGTCCAAGCACGTCAGAAGTTTCATGCTTTCTACTCCATTATTGTGTAAGCTGCATTGGCTCCTTATTAAAACTAGCGTAATCTTCAAGCTCTGTGCCCTAACTTTACAAATAATATATGGTGCAGCACCGGATTAAATGCAGCCTTTGATAAAGCTCCCTCTGCTTAATGTTTGCTTTGGCACTAGAAATTTTCTCCAACTTCATCTCTCCAATTACAAGAAAATCACTTATAAATAGGTTCTTTTCACTGATTTCTCTTTTCAAGGTACCAAATGGTGGAACTCTCTACTGAATACCTTCAAATATTACTTACTGTTCTGCAAATTGTTCTTTCTGCAGGGGAACTTCACCAAGCTTAGTTTAGGATTACCAGGTAGGCCCGGAGCAGAACCAGACCATTGCACACCCCCCCACACACACACTTGTGTCACCCTCCCCCACCACTGCCACCCGCCCCCTTATCTTTCTGTTCCTGCCTCAAAGGGGTGGCCTGGGCCCGGTGCCAGCAAGCCTCTTCCTTCCTGCCTGCTCCTACAGTCTGTCCTCTCCTGCTCCTATCCGTGCTGGGAGTCGGGACCTGGATGATTGCATTAACGCAATACTGTGCTAATGGAATCATCTGGGTTCTGGGCGGCAAGCAGGAGAGGACAGACTCAGAAGCAGGCAGGCAGGAACTTACCTGCGTTGGGTCTGGGACCCCCCTTGGAGGCTGGGCCTGGGGAATTTCCCCCCCCCCCCCCCCCCCCCCCCCCCCCGCCAACCCTTCCCTCGGCGGCCCTAAGGATTACAGTTCTACACAAGTTTGTTTTATCTTGGCGGTGTTTATCTATTACACAAACAATGCATTTAAATACAAATAATACTCATGTTAAATATACATTACAATTTACCCTGCCTTCATGAATATGGGGGCAGAACAATTGTGCTCACTGCCAGTAAAGAACTACTGTTTTAAAAGGTACAAGAGGGACTCAATTTTTATAAAAACAAATTGGCCAGCACTAGCGTCGGGCCCTCCTTGGATGCTGGGCCCAGGAAAACTTCCACCCCCAGCCTTGGAGCAGGTGTGAATTCCAACATTCTGGGTTCTCAGTGCAGACAGAGGTTTTGTATGTGAAATAGGAAATGCACATCTTTATGCTGTCTTGCCCAGACCACTCCCCACCCCGCCCTCCCACGTGCTCTTCCCATCTGGATGTACTCAGCTTCCCCACATCTGAGTAGCTCCTGTTCTGAAATGGTATTTAAACATCTGGGCCCCTCCAGAAATGTAAATGCTGCCATTTAGACATGGGGATGCTCCTAAAGTAAGGACAATAAGTATCCTTCACCGACTTTCAATTTATCTTGGCAGAAGGGTTACTGTCATCTATATCCTCAAAGCTAGAGCCACAGGTTTCATACAACTACCTCTAACCCGAGGTCTCTAAAGCCCTGCTAGCATAATAAACAATTGAGGGGCAACCTAGGAACTGAACTTTGCACAATGCCTCGACCAATTTGTAGCTCTGCAAGTGTTATTAAAAGGGCTCAACATGTTCTATTACCATGGAAATTGTGGAAAACATAGATACCCCAACAAATATTACTTTTTCTCAGTGGTATGAGGTAATGAAAGCCACATGTGTAAATCTGCAGGTCTCCGCAGTAGTTCAAGCTGCAGCTAATGGGAAATACAGAAAGTGAACTCTGTCATATAAAGGATTCTTTTACAGAAATATAATGTGAAAACCAGATGCAGGCAGAAAGCCTTAATCACAGATGGGAATGTAATCACTGGCATACAGTAGACTTTTTTTTTTTTTGATCAATCTTAACCATATGCGAAATATATTTCTTTTCCAAGGAATGCAATAGCTTGGGAGAGACTCTTACTTGAATTCGGTTAACCTCATATTCCTGATGCTTTCATCTTCTTGCTCTCCCCCCACCCCCCTAACATAGGCTAAGGCCAGCATTTGAAAAGAGGAATCTTGGACCTTGCCAAGCCATGTTTGTATCAGTTTATCTTTCAAAACTTTAATAGGCTATAAAGGCTACACATATCAGAATCAACCTAAAAAAAAAAAATCAAGCACAGACACCCATAACTGTATTGAAGTCAGTGCCAGGAATCTCTGTCTCATGTAAACACATTTCCCCCCAGGGATCATATCACCATTTGGTTCACTATTTCCCTCTGTTCCGCACATCCAGGGCCTGTTTTATGAAAAGTTTTTCCTCAGTCTGTGCTGATGGAAATAGTTTGATAAATTAATCCCATGACTAAGGTTTTAGTTTGATTTAGAAATGTAACATTAATAAACCTTGGGCCCTGTTTACTAAGCTGTGTTAAGTGCTAATATGGCAACTAACACATACTAGTTAACAAGCAGTTATTTCTGTGTTACCAGCTAACAATGAATGGGGTAGAAAACGGGTAGAGAATGAATGAGGGCTCCACTTTTCAGGTAATGTGCAGGAAGTTACTGCATATTAACATTACAGCTAAGGATCATGTGCGTAGTCAGGGAGTTGATTTACCTTTGAATTTCAGCTTTTCTTTTTATTACCTTTGCCAGCTTCGCTCAATACATTTTTATTTTTCAATTTCAGATGTTACTCAATTAGTGTATGCTTCTGCGATTTCACGCATCGATTATTGTTATGTTTTGTTTTTGGGTTTGCCAGCAAAGAACTTGAAAAGGCTTCAATGGGTGCAAAATGCTGCTGCCCAATTTTTATTTAATTCTGCCAAATTCTGTTATATTACTCCACTTTTGTCATCTTTCCACTGGCTGCATGTTGACCAACTTTGCATTTTTAAATTGCTGGTGCTGGCTTTTAACGTTTTTCATCATGTAGCCCCAAGATATTTCTTGAAAAGCTGCCATTTTACATACATCATCGTTTTCCACCATCTTTAAATGAGAGACTTTTCTCCCTTCCTTCTACGAGTTCTTTTAGGCTTCAGTGTGATCATAAGTGTGCTTATTCTTATTCTTTAACATTTTCATGGAATAATCTTCCTAAATTAATTAGGAATATTAATGATCTTTTAACTTTCCGCCAAAGTGTTACTTTTTTTGTTCAGTTAGATATGTTCTTTGGGCTAGATTCAATATATGGCAACTGAAAAATCCGCACAGAAAGAAATACGTCTAGGTGTATTCTGTGAAATTACGCCTACATTTTATAGAATAGGATTAAATCTCCACACAGTACATAGAATACGCCAAGCGCCTCTTCACGTGACAAAATTTAGGTCATCCTTTACTTGACGTAAATCCTGACACCTATTTTAGGCTCAGAGTGGGTGTATTCTATAATAATTTACATAGATTTTAGAAACACCCATTCCACGCCTCCTTTTCAACTATGCAACTTAGAATTTACATGCATCATGTTACAGAATACAATTGGCGAGTTGTGCGCTTAAATTGTAATTAATGCCAATTAGTGCTAATTGCTTGTTAACATCCAATTGACAGTGCTGATTAGCTAGTTAACCAATAAAGTTACGTGCAATGTTATAGAATGTGTTTTGGGGGTTTTGTGTGTGATATATATTAGGATATCAAGTTGGCATGAGATGCAAGTTTTATTTTGGCTTGATCAATTGGTAGAATTAACTTGATGTATTTACTGTTTGTTTATGATTATATTTTTTGCAACCTGTTCTGGGCATTATCGGAGGAGTGGGCTAAATACACAAATAAATAAATAAACAAACAAACAAACAAACATGGCAGATAAAGTTGTATACTTTATGTCTCCTAAATAATTTTAACAGTCAATAAGGCTGATGCAGAAAAGCTTCTATTAGAGCCATGTGCGGATGACTGATTGCACTACACGCCAAAGTTTTGCTCACCAATGCAAATTTGAAGCATGCAGAACTCGTGTGTTAATCACAGTGAGCACACTGGATGCGAGCACACAAGATCCTGTGCAGAGGGCAGCTAGTTCTATTTCTATGTCTGAGCAGAATGCACGTGTGAGCATGCACCTTTGTCTATGCTAGAATATTATTATGCAGATAAATATCTGCATCACAGATATTTCATAGGCATATAGTTTTTCCAATGCCAATATTTATGACAAGCCCGAAAGCTCATCTTGAAGGGCCCAGTTAACTATGGGCTGGGCCCCTTACTCCATACTCAGAAGGCTGTTGAGAGGAGAAGATTCTGGAAGGAGGAGGGGGTCACAGGGTGGGTGGGGAAGGTTGCTTCTGGACTTGCTGCACAATTGGCTGTTTCAAGCAATGCACCCTTTCCTGCTAACCCTCTTTGCTAGTCACAGGCAAGTGGACTAAAATGGGGAGTATTTAAAGTAGCCCCTCTGAGGATCAGGACTTTTTCAATGTTCCTTGGAGGCAGCTTACCCTATCTCTGGCCCACGAATATTCTCTACCAGTTGTGAGGGTGAGCCATGGCTGAGGTGTGGTCTACTATCTCAGTGGGTGGACGCCCGAGCTACAGGGGTTGCGGCTCATGGGGGATGACCCATAACAAGAAGTAGGAATCAAGATTGGATTATCATGGTGGGTCGGGTGACCCAGTAATGGGCATGGAGGTCCATGCCTGCTCCAAGGCCCTAGCTGTGAAAGCGGGGCTGGGGGAGTGAAGACTGTCTTAGATGGAGCAGTTGGCACACTGCTTCTTGACTGATAAGGTGAGTAACCGGTGTGTGTATGTGCACGTGTGTGTGTGTTGTCACTATATATTTCAGTGAAGCTTAGGGTGCTACTGTTCAGTATTCCTTATTACAAGTTAATAAACAAGCTGTGACCTACTGTTTAATGCCAAATGGAATGTTATTGACTAATAATGTTTTCAATATTAAAGCATGTTATAGTAAGGTCTGTTAGACAGAAGGGAAAAATGTGTGTGTTTGTGGGGGGGGGGGGGGGGGGGGATAGTGAAGTGTAGGTGAGGCGTCCAATGGTTAATGCACAGAACAACATTCCAGCACATAAATAGAACAATTTAACAAACCTAACCATTGTCTTTTTTTTTCTACACAGTTGATATACAGATTTTATACCATCTGCTCTCTTCTTCATCTGATCTCACTGACCTCAAACTTTGTCTGCAGAATGTTTCTACCTAGCTTTCTGATCACCATCTTCATCTCAATGCTAGTAAGTATGTAGCTATTCATTTCCCAAATCTATTTCTGCCCACTCCCACTCCTCCCTGTATCGACAATCATCCCTTGTCTTTCTCTGACACTGTCAAGATACTTGATGTTACCCTCAACTCTAATCTTTCATTCAAGCCTCACATTGATAACATTCTCCATACTTCATTTTTTGTCTTGCATCACAACTATGCTGTTCGGTCCCTTGTCCTCCTTCTCCTCCCCCCCCCCCCCCCCCCCCCCCCACACTGCTAGTCACTCTCTTCTGTTAGCTCTGGTTATTACACACATGGATACTGTAAGTCACTCCTTATTGGTCTACCATTGTACTCCCTCAAATGGCTTCAACTCATTCATGCAATCCATGGCTATTCGCTTGACTTCACAGGTCCAAACTTTTCAATCACATCACTTCACTCCTACGGCTTGAACACTGGTTCCCTCTATCTGTAAGTATTTAATTCAAAGTCCTCACGCTTGTCCTTAAGAGTCAACTCCCTTCAGTCCCTATTTGTCCCATCTTCTTCTTATCCCTTATGCCCACCTCCCCTGTTCTCTACACTTGTTCAACACAGGTTTACTCAACCTTCCCTCTTCCTCTGTCATTCCCCTTGACATCATTCAAGCATCTGTTATTAGTTTGCGAGATCCAAACTATGGAATTCTCTACCTACTCAGCTCCGCTTGGAACATTCCTGCACCAAATTTAAAAAACGTGCTAAAGACACAATTATTCACTTTGTTTTTTGGTACCCCATAGCTTCTCTCTTGCCCCGCCGTCTTTCTTTTTATTTACTATGTAAACCACATAGAAACCAGCCTACCCTGTTCTGTTTTAAAAGTTGCAGGTACTATGTGGCACATCAATCATGTCGACACAGAAAAAAGCAACACTGGGCTTCCAGGATTGGGATAATCAATGTCCTCCTTTATTGAGTGATGACCCGACATGGGCTGTGTTTCAGCGCACAAGCACCTGCCTCAGGGGTCAGAAAATCCTGTTCATGTCTTTCTCAGAGATGTATGTATAACCAAATAGGCGGGATACAATATCCGATTTTTTTCAGCTTCGCCTCGCAGCTCCTCGGTGGGTAGGTGAGTGAGAGAAGCTGAAAAAAGTCGGATATTGTATCCCGCATATTTGGTTACACATACATCTCTGAGAAAGTCACAAACAGGATTTTCTGACCCCTGAGGCAGGCGCTTGTGCGCCGCAACACGGCCCGTGTTGGGTCATCACTCAATAAAGGACGACATTGATTATCCCAATCCTGGAAGCCCAGTGTTGCTTTTTTCTGTTTCCGTATTATTTTGTATGCTGTCTTACCCTCTCTTTTGTGACTGTACATCAATGATGTCAGCACTGTGAGGAAGAGCATAAATTGGATCAGGAGATTAAACATTTGGAACAAACTCTGTACCATCATATGGACTCTGAGACTCTGGGTTAATGATTGAAGTTTCAGTATAATAAGATTTTAAGTTCATGTGTTGCCAGCACTTGCTTCCAACAGGATGCAACCTATTATTGCGAGACGAATAAGACGGAGCACCTTTTTGTGTCCTACCTCAAGAGAAAGCGATGTTCCCAAAGAATTCATTCTATCAAAGATTCCTCAGGTATCATACTTACTGAGTCTGAGCATATTTTTGAACCGTTTCCTCTGTTCTATTTTCATTTGTAATCTTCCTACGCGAAAGAATCCTGCGTTTTGAGATTTTGTTTCCTCAGTTGTGCTACCTCAGCTTACGGCACTACAATCTGAGCTGTTAAGGACCCCTTTCACTTTGGAGAAAGTGCAGAGAACAGTTGAGGGATTAGCTCTTGGCAAGGCCCCCCGAGCCTGATGGGCTGCTCTTAGAATTTTTCAAGCATTTGTTTAGTGCCCTTGACCCGCATTTATTGAGTCTATTTCATTATCTGATATCCAACCCTCACTCACTTGGTCACTTTTTGGATGTTTCTGTGGTGATAATTCCTAAGCCACACTGAGATCCAACTTTGTTTCAGAATTACCACCCTATTTCCCTGCTTAATTCTGATTATAAGATATGCATGAAAATCCTGGTTACACACTTAGAAACGGTAATGACTACCCTTATCCGTGCAGATCAAGTGAGATTTCTTAAGGGACAACATGATGGGACAATACCCCTCTGTTCTGTCACATTCTGCACCTAGCACAGAAGAGCTTTGTCCCTGTGATCTCTGTATCTTTGGATACAGAGAAAGCATTCGAAAGAATAGAGTGGATGTATTTATTTCAAGTCTTTGATTGCTTTAGGTTCCTAAGGGAATTTGTTGTTTGCTAAAAATTCTTTATGTCTCCTAAGGCATGTATTCTTGCAAGTAACAAGCTTTCTGCCCCTTTTGTGCTTTTGTTTGGTACATAGCAGGGGTATCCGTTATCACCTTTAATTTTCAGCTTAGTGCAGGATCCCCTGCTGTGTGCCATTCAAAAGGGCTCTCCTATCAAGGGTTTCTCTTTTTGATGAATTGTGATTACAAGTTATCTGCCTATGCAGATGTTTTGCTATACCTGCAACAACTGCAGGAATCCTTGGCTATGCTGATCGAGTTGATTAATTAGTTTTCATTTTTTTTCTGGATGCCACATTAAGGGGTCCTTTTGCAAAGCCACGTGAAATGTGTCCTCCAGTAGTGTGGGTGTGTGCTGGGGAAAAGGCTATTTTTTAATGAGCCAGGAAATGGGCCTGCGCTAATGTTAAAACTAGCACGTGCCTATTTACAGCCTGAGCCCTTACTGCCACCCATTGACCTAGTGGTAAGAGCTCATGTGCTACCCACGTGGTAACCATGCAGTGTGCACCATCATGGGCACGCTGCCAGTTACCGCTGGGAATGCCCCCGTGGTAGAAAATTATTTTCTACTGCGGGATTTGGAGCATTACAAATTCAGAATTACCACCAGGTGCACGCGCTACCTCGTATTAGCCCTCCTGTGCCTTTGTAAAAGGGCCCCAAAATGGGATAAGACAGAAATACTACCCTTGAATTATTATACTCCATCATTCCAGGTGAAATCTTGTAAACTGAAATAGGTCTCTTCCGCTATGGAATATTTGAGTGTGTATTTCTGCAGAGACCTGAATTTGGTTGTGCAAGTTAATGTTGATAAGTTGTTGGCAAATGTGCATCACTGTTACAGCAATGGTCCCCTGTTTTATTGACGTGGTGGGGAATATGCTTAACACCATAAAAATGATGATTGTTCCAAAGATAATATATGTGCTGAACATGTTCCCCTTACCCTTTCCCTTTAAATTTTAGACCGCCTTTTTACACGATTCCTTTGGGCAGATAAACCCCCGATTGGATATTTCTCTCTAAACTTACAGCCCGGGGTCAGGGTCAATTTACCTGATTTTGGCTTATACCATCGTTTTTTTTAATTAAGGCATGGTGCCCAGTGGGTTGTTTATGACAAGATACTCCCTGTACCGCGATGGTTGCAGTGGGCGGATGGATTGTCCGACCCAGTTCCCTTAAGGAGACTACCAGTCATGTTATTACTGAGCTCTCTCACAGACAATCCTGTCTTTTCTACTACTCATAGGGCCTTGATGGCTCTAGATAAGTGTTTGCCAGTTAAGGTCCATCACACAGCACACATCGCTTTATAGAATAACAGGGATCTCATGATTGGGAAGCAGGTTGCTTAATGGCCTACCTGGCAGTCTAGAGGTATTTGAACTATTTCTATTAACTCTAAATAGTTAACTTATTCCACCTACTAGCTACGCATTTTCACCAGTGGATTCAGTTGACTCATTCTATTAAGGCTCACTGGGCCTGAGACTTTCCAACTTCTTCCGTACCTGATCTCTGTACTTAATCTCATGAGATGGGGCATCAGGCCTCTTGATTTTAATCTGTACTAAAATAATGCTCCCCATCTAAAGTCCTGGGTCTACAGTGGGCCTGGATGAATGAACTGAATCTTGACATAATGCCCATTGTTTGGGACAGGTTTTGGATACAACTATTTTGAGCATCCAGAGCAGCCTCTCAAAAGTAGTCCCTGTACGTTCTTGCACATCAGGTCTTATGGACACATTTGTGAGCCCATAGGGTTCACACAACTAACTCTAATTTGTTCTGGTCGTGTCATTCTGTATTGGGTATGCTATCTCACATGCTCTGTGACTGCTCCTGTGTGCAAATGTTCTGGTCTCAAGTATGGTGCACTATTCAGAACATTTTTTTATATCACAACCCCACTATTATACTCTATTATAATCTTTAAATCATTGACATTGACAAATGTTATATTTGATAGGGAATCTCCCTTTTTTGGATTTACTGTTAACCTTAGCAATTAAAGTTATTTTGTGCCATTGAAAGGACTTGTCCTCTGCAACATATGCTGAATGGTGGAATCACGTCTGCATGACATTGTTGTGTTTTTCCTGTTCTGTTTTATTAAGCAGTTATGTTTTGTTTTGGTGATTGTTGCATTTATGTTTTAAACTTTCATAATTAAGCACAGAATTTTTAAAAAAAAGTTGTGGGTACTGTTATGCTCACAGCAAAAAGAAGAAACCGGTATTAAATCCTCACAGACATGACTGCAGAACAATAAGCAAACCCTTCTACGCCTCCTCAGACCTGGCATTCACGTTCTTCGGATGTGCTCTTTAAAAAGTCTTCTGTATAATTCTCTTCATTGGAACTGAATAACTAATAGCCTCGTAACAATTCATTTTGATATGCTGTCTGCTGGTGTGTAATGTGAGGTTTTGCGCAGGTTAAGTTTCTGTACAATACCCTTTTCTACATTGTGAGCCCAGACACTTGAGCCCGGATATCACTCTGTCTGTACCAGCCCTTATGGGCCCGATTCTATACATGGTGCCTAAAATTAACACGCGCTAGGCAATTACTCCTAAGCATATTCTAAATACAATGCGTAAATTTATGCATGGTATTTAGAATATGCTTAGGAGTAGTTCATGCAACTGAATCTATGCACGCCCATTTACGCCAAAAAGCTGGTGTAAATCCCTACACATAGATGTATGTGCACTGGCCCATATTTTATAACAATGTGTGTAGATTTTGGAATGCCCACAAAATGCCCATTTCTATACCCTTAAGCATGCCCCTTTTTGCCTGTATGCATTAGAATTTAGGTGCAGTACATTATAGAATATGGTTAGCAATGTACGCGCGTAAATTCTAATTGTTGCCAATTAGTGCTTGCTATTACTTGTTAAGAGATGTTAACAACTATTAACACCTCATTAAAACTATTAATCTATGTGTGTTTTTATGAAATACACCTAGATTTACGCACGGAATCGTGTATAACTCTAGGCGCACTATATAGAATCCAGAGGAATGCGTATTAAAAGCATTTCTGTACATTAACTGAATGGGATTGTGGTGGGAATTCCCCCAACAGTTATCAGATTTTTGCAATTATTGCATATTAATTTTATCAATTACTGTGTGGTAATTGGAAGATTTTAGAGGCCAATTCTATGTCTTGGTGCCCAAGTTAGACACCTCAATGCTGCATGCTGAGCACCAATTCTGTAATGGCATCTTGATACCAAGATTCCCTTATAGAACACTAGAATAAGCTGGCATTGGCAGGCTTACATTTAGGCATGCCCACTTACACCGGGTCTATGGCTGTCATAAGTTGGTGCACCTAAATGTCAAAAGCTGTGATGAGGTCAACCTGGACCAGTATTGAGTCTCTACCTTTTATTAAGCCTGACCTTATTGAACAGTTATATCAAATAAGTTTCTCTACTGTGATTCACTCAACCTTTAGAATTCTACCAGTAATAGGCACGCCCATGTCCCATCCATGCTCCACTCACATGTACGCTCCTTTGCAGTTACACATGATAGCACTTACATGCCTCCTTATAGAATACAATTAGTTCACTTTCATAAATGCCAATACTGCTGCAAAATTGATATGTAAGAAGTCTAAGGGCCCTGTTTACAAGGGTGCACTAGGGATTTTATCATATGCTAAAAATTAGTGTGCACTAACCATGTAGACGCCCGTAGGAATATTTTGGGCATCTACATGGTTAGCACATGCTAATTTTAAGCGCTCACTAAAAATGCTAATGTGCCTCTAAGTATGATCATGTTTTTCCAATGTTGATAGAGCTTCACTGGTTGCCTGTTGATGCTCAAATTATGTTTTTGCCCTATTTGACTTTTAAAATTTTACATGGGTTTTCACCTGAGAGCTTTTTAACATTGATTCATTTGCTGGGTAATGTTAATAGCTGTCAAAATACTGATTGCCTTCTTCTAGCATTTACTTCTCTGAAAGGAGTGAGAGTTAAATCTGATCATGATAAATCCTTTCGTTAACTTTCACCGACAGTATGGAGTTCTTTGCCTTTAAATATTCGGCTGTATTCTAGTTATATTAATTCTCGAAAGATGCCGAAATGTTATTCTAATTTTGTACTTAATTGCTTGATTGTTACTGTCATGAACCTGCTTCATCAGGGATATAAGTACTGAACATAACATAACAATTAAGGCGCCACTTAGGCGTTTTTGCATAACTGTATATGCCCAGTTATAGAACTGCCCTTCAAGTGCAGCTTGTACACAGGGGCCCCTGTGATTTTATTAATTCACATTTTATGCTTGTTTTTTCAGGAGAAACACCTACACAGAATTTAAAAACATGGGGGCCCTTTTACTAAGTCGTGTAAGCATCTATGTGTGCCCAATGCGCGCCAAAATGGAGTTCTCGCCCAGCTACTACGTGACTGTTGCAGTAATTTCGTTTTTGGTGCATGTCCGATATGTGCGTCTGAAAAATAAGTTTTACTTTTGGCCGCGCGTATCGGACGTGCGCCAAGTGGCATTTGACACGTGTAGGTCATTACCACCCAGTTACCGTGTGAGTCTTTACCGCTAGGTCAATGGCTGGTGGTAAAGTCGAAGACCCAAAATGGACATGCGGCAATTTTGATTTTGCCACACATTCATTTTCGGCAAAAATTTTAAAAAGGCCTTTTTTACAAGTGCCCCAAACCCACGTCTACACTACCGCAAGCCATTTTTCAGCGCACCTTCGTAAAATGACCCCATGATGAGGCTGTCTATAAACAATGGCTTCCTCAGTCTGTCCTGGGGACACCATGCAGGCTGAGTTATCATGATATCCACAATGAATATGCATGAAATATCCACAACAAATATTCATTTGGAAACTCTATATGCAAGTTGACCTCATTCATATGCACTGGGGATATCCTGAAAACCTTGCTAGCTATGGGATTTTCAGGACAGGTTTGCAAAGCCCTGCTATACGCCAATATGAACACAGTGTAAAGAAAGAGGATTTAATTAAAACATTTGGAATTAGACTTTTATGCAGATTTCCAGGCCATAGCCTTCTTGAACTGATCCAGGCAGGGCCTTACTGGGGGGGGGGGGGGGGGGGGGTCTCCTCTGTGAAAACAGAGTAACTAGACTCATTTTATTAAGTGTGTTTTTGACACTAGAATTACAGTCAGCCCTGTTTGTAAAATCCTGGCACCTCCATGTCCCCATCTGACTGGCACAAGGAAATCAAAATAATTTCTTCTTCGTTTACATAAGGCACCAAATTCACTTCTAATTATAGTAAAAGCACTAAGTAGCCTAGTCGGGAAAAGAATTTGTCTCCTTTGTTGCCTCTGGCAGAACTCCTGAGTGAGAACCCTATGCTAATAAATGACTGGAGCTGTAATTTATTAGAATGACATTGTATAATATACTTGGCAGGGATTACTGCACAATTTATCTACAGCTGCAGGGATACTTTTGCAGGTTAAGGGACTGGGAAAGGGATATTTCAACTAGACTGGTTGAAAATTTGCTAAGATTAAGTTTTTCCACCCCTGAGTGCATGGTGCTGAAAGATAACACTAGGTAGGCTCAAAAGGCAAAACAAAAACAAAAAAACAAACAAACCAACAACCCTTCTTTTAAATAAAATGTTTTCTTTCGCAGTACTGCAGTTTCTTCAGCTCTACTGTGCTTGATTACCATCTACCCTCAGGCTGAGCTTATGAGAAAACAGGGCACACAAATGTCTGATAGAGTCAGTGTGAGGTAGGAAAGGGGGAGAGGTGAGCAGAGGAATGCACATTGGACCTGAACAATGCAGAAAGTAACAATCCTCATCAATCAGATTTCAAGTGAATGACAGTAGAGAAACTTATTTGATATAACTGTTCAATAAGGTCAGGCTTAATAAAAGGCAGAGACTCAATACTGGTCCAGGTTGACCTCATCACAGCTTTTGACTTAGTCAGCCAGACATATCTGTTCTCTAATCCTGCTCAGTTTGGTCTAGGGGGACTGGTTCATTGTTCATTCTGCTCTTCTTTGTTAAACAGACCTTTTATGGGGTGAGCTGGAATTCGCTACCTTCTTTTGAACAGACTCGACTATTGCAATTCTAGGTTAGGTGGAATAAGGTCTTCATTCTCAGCAAATGTTGCAGAACACTGCCCTTAAATTGCTTTTAGGAGCCTGCAAATATGGTTATGCAACTCCTCTACTGTTTGAGGCCCACTGTTTGTCGGTAAACAATAGAATTCAATATAAACTTTTTATTGATGCATCTTGCTTTTCCAACTAGTCTTTCTGCCTAGCGGGCTTCTTTATTTTCTCCTTATGTATCACAGCAAAACAGGAAACACCTCTACGAAGAAGCAGCACAAGCAAGAGAAAGTAGAGCCTGGCCAATGGACGATCCACGACAGTAGAGAAACATTTCCTGTGGTGGATCATCATTTGGCCAGCCTTTAGTTTCTTTTGTATGAACTCCCTATGTATCTGCATACCCCATTTAAAATCCTCTTAGCTAAATTTGCTTTGTTTGCCTTCTACAATCGTTATTAGGTTTGAACTTACACTATGGAAGCATTTCAGTTTTTGTCACCCTGGTTATGGAATAGGCTACCACCAGAGATAAGGGAAGAATCTAGAATACCCAAGGTTAAAGTTGTACTTAAAAATCTGGATTGTTTGTCATGCCTTCCTTACTCATTAATGATGGATACTGGCCCTTTGGCCTAAGACGGAGAAGATAACGGATTCTGTTCCTTGTGTTTTTGTTTCTTCTTTGTCCTTCCTTGTATTTCATATGTATTGCTAGACGTACACTTTGTATTAGTTTCATCGGGTTTTCTTTTTTTTCAGTTGGCTGAGATATGACTTATGTTGTTTTTTATATTATTTTGCAGAAATGTTTTGTCTGTTTCCTAGTTTTATTTTGTTTACCACTTTGATGTATTGCTGTGAAGGGAATTTAATCATGTTGTCATAAACATTTTAGTTCAGTAGACATTTGAGTCAATCAAGTTTGAATGCAATGCTTAGACATATTACCCTTTCAAATCACCATCCAATTGTTTATGTCATCATAAGTTTTCAAACATGTATACTTTTTAATGAAATATTTACATTTTCAGGCAAGAAGCATGAAAACAGAGCATGTTCCCCATTTACTAAACATTGTCATGATGTACAATGGTTATGCCCAACTGCCTAGTCCTTACAGCAGAAATTCTGATACAATCACCCTTTTTCATCTGTGACTAGATAACAGTACTATTGCAAGAACAGATTTCAGAATATGAACACATTTTTTTGAATGGTTTTGATCAAATTATTTGAAAGGATTGATTGCCAGGTTAATCCTATTTGAGCAACTCAGCTTTTGCATTTGAGCTATTGAGGATACAGAAAAAGCAGCAACCATACTTTGTTGAGGATCTTCCAAATGTGTTGCTTCCTAGTCTAAAGAAAGTCCTAGATTATTGCATTATTTTAGCTGAAATTGGAGTATGTTCTTTGCCCTACGGAATAAAGCCCAGATGCTGTATATTGTCTTCTCTACAATGAAGAATACTTCTCTAAATTATGAGCAATCTTTCTAAAATGTAATTCCAATAGATAGATGTAGATAGATATAATATAAACATATTTAACCTATAGTCTTTAAGATGAAGTAATTAAACAGAAAGGAAATATCTCAGCCTCCAAACTCTGTGTACTAAGCCAGAGCAAACACCATGAAAGCCTTTGCTTTGTGTATTATTTTTTTGCCTTTTTTTTTCTCATCAAATTTCATCTGTGAGAGGGTCTGTCCCTAGAGGACATGAGAAGAGGGAACCAATTATATCCAGAGACTGGTTTCTCCAAAATGAAGGCATCTGTTCTATGCCAATGACTTCCATATGGAAGAGAAGCAGAACTTTGAAGGCATCTGTGTTCATGGTTGAGAGTCACAGATCACAGGGTCTACTGTACTTACCCAGATGCAATACGATTTGGCTGCTGTTTTTCAGCTGATCTGATCTCCACCCTCACTATCGCCTCATTTTCACTTAGTCTTAACACTTTAAAATAGAATCTTTCATTTTGCTTTATGCTATCTTTCAAAGTCTGAAAATAGGGATGTATCATTTCCAGGCCAAGTCTAGCATTTTTTTTTAATTTGAAATAAAATCATTTTTCATCTTCTAGGTTAATATAATTAGTTAAAATGCAGTATGTAGATCAAGAAATGGTGTGTCTATTCAGGACTCTGGTGCAATTGACTCAGGCTTGTCCATAAGAGCAGCCAAGCACAGCTTGGTTTTGCACCATTGCATCCTGAGCTGCTATATTTACTCCTGAGGTATGTAAACAGGGAGCAGTAAGGAGTTCTATGCAGCTTTATTGAGGCACTAATTAAATAGAGTTGAGTCCATTCCATATACTGCTTTTGAAACTGCCATAGAAAATTGCTCATTAGATATTGGTAGGAAAAGGCTAGTATTTGCCCCTTAGTTTTGAGTCTGTAGGGCCAATGCCAGCATTAGAAATAGTACCCAGGACATAATTAAAATATAGGCAAATTAAGCATTGCCTAACGCCTAAGGGGGCAAGTCTATATCTTGGCACCAAGAAGTAGGTGCCACAATGGGCCACACTTATTCCCTAATTCTATAAAAGTCAACAAAAACTGTGTGCACAAATTTGGGCAGACCATCAATTTGCAGCTGCAATTTAATTAACAAATAGCTAATTAACACCAAATAATTGGCTTTTGAATAAGCAATGATTGGCACTAATTAGATGTAATTAGAATTTGCATGCATGCATACATTTAGGCGTGGGATCTGCACCTACATTTTACTCGTGAGGAGAAAAATGGGGGGCACTGAAATAGGAGGGTCATGGGCGAAACAGGGGTGTTCCTAAAATTAATGCACATTGTTATAAAATAACGGGGGGGGGGGGGGGGGTATAAACCTAATTTACATATGTGCATTTGTACCACTTTTCAGTTGGTGCAAATAAAGTTAGGCACGATTCCCGGGCATAAGTGCTATTCTATAAACTGCACCTAACTTTGGGGGTCTTTTACTAAGGTGTGCTAGCATTTTTAGCTCGCTCTACAAATCAGCTGGTGCTAAACGCCAAGACACCTATAGGAATATAATGGGCATCTCAGCATTTAGTGCCAGCTGATATGTAGCGTGAGCTAAAAACTCTAGTACACCTTAGTAAAGGAACCCCTTTAAGCACAGCTTCTAGAATAGCACATTTTTTAGCACCATATATAGAATCCACCCCTTAGTGTTTAGGTGGATAGTGTTAAGTGTTTCTAAGCCATTATAGAATACTAGCACAAACCTGCACTGATGCGCCAAAATGTAGGTGCGCCCACTTATAACAGGTTAATGGCTGGCATAAGCTGGTATGTCTAAGTGTGCCTTGCAATGTGTGCTGATGGTATTCTATAAGTTGTGTGTGTTGCTTGGTGCAATGCCCGTGGCCTACCCATGCTCCAGAAGAAACAGTCACAACAAGGGTGACAAAGGAAAGGAGAGCAGACGATGTCCAAAATAACACCTTTATTGAAACATCCAGAGACTCGAGACGAGTCGTGTTTTGGCCTAACAAGGCCTTCCTCTGGAATCTTTGGTTGGACTCTTCCTTTTTCAGATTTGAACCCCTGAGAGTCCAACATTCCACGAAGTGTTTATTGGAAGAAAGCAGCAAGATACTGGATATTACCAGTAATATTTTAGACTTTATATCAACATACATCCAACCAAAGACTTTTGACGAATGCCTTGTTAGGCCGAAACACGACGCGTCTTGAGTCTCTGGATGTTTCAATAAAGGTGTTATTTTGGACATCATCTGATGCCCTTTCCTTTGACACCCTTGTTGTGACTGTTTCTTCTGTATGCCTACAAGGGTTACTGTTCTTCTGTTTTTCTGCCGTGCCTACCCATGCTCCACACATGTGTACAGCCCCCTAGCAATTATGTACCAATTATTGGTGCTACTGATGCATGTAAGTGCTATAACTTTATGACACTGTGTGTGTGTGTGTGTATGTGTGTGTAAGGCTGGGGGTTAAGAATAGAGTTGCCACTGTCCGTAGAGGTCTATCTATTCTCCCCATTCCCATCATCCTCCATTCAGCAAGAGGAGTTGACTAGCAGCACTTCTTACTTGCTGCTTCCTCCTATACTGGTTTTCATCTACAGTCAAAACCAGGTGGGGCCCCAAGTGTGAAAGTTGGAAATGTATTTATATTATAGAGGGGGGGTCCAATATGCTTGTTCATCTAGAATACACTAAAAGATTAATCCTGCCCTGAAGGCATCAATATTGGATACATCACTTTAAGTAGTCAGTAAGAGTATTTGAAGAGGTGGGGGCTCTACAACTATGAACACTAACACCCAGCAGTCAACAACAAATGTCTACAAGAAATTGCCACATACAATCTATATTGACCTCAGCGATGACTCTTTCATATGGACTTACAGTCTATGACTTGCCTGCCTCTTCACTGGTCACTGTAGCTTACAATAACTTCCCCTTAAGTTTTACTATAAATACTAAGGGCCCTGTTTACTAAACCGCGCTGTAGGCGTGCAAACGTTTTAGCACATGCTAATGCTAGAGACACCCATAGGAATATAGGGGTCCTTTTTCTAAGGTGCACTGAAAAATAGCCTGCTGTAGTATAGGCGTGGGTTTTGGACATCGCGCAGATCCATTTTTCGGCATGCCTGTAAAAAAGGCCTTTTTAAAATTTTTGCAGAAAATGGACGTGCAGCAAAATAAAAATTGGCGACGTCCATTTTGGGTCTGAGACCTTACCACCAGCCATTGACTTAGCAGTATGGTCTCGTGTGTTAAACGGTTGGTAATTATTTTTTGGACGGACGTAGTGGACGCACGCCAAAAATGAAATTACCGCAAAAGCCACACAGTAGCCAGGTGATAACTCCAAATTGGCACACGTTGGGTACACATGGAGGGGCATAATCGAACAGAAATGCCTATCTCCATGGGCGTTTATCTCCGAGAACGGGTCCGCGAAGGGGTGGGCCGAACCATATTTTCGAAAAAATGGACGTTTTTGAGCTGGACGTTTGTTTTTTTTAGCAATAATGGAAACTAAAAACACCCAGCTCAAAAACGTCCTAATCCGAGCCATTTGGTCATGGGAGGGGCCAGGATTGGTAGTACACTGGCCCCCCTGATATGCCAGGACACCAACTGGGCACCCTAGGTCAGTGCGGTGGACTTCAGAAAAAGCTCCCACATGCATAGCTCCCTTACCAAGGGTGCTGAACAACCAACCCCCCTCCCCCAAAACCCACTACCCACAAATGTACAACACTACCATAGCTCTTAGGGGTGAAGGGGGTACAGTGGGTTTTGGAGGCCTCCCATTTACCAGCACAAGTGTTACAGGTGGGGAGGGGAGGGGGTTGGGGCCACCTGGCTGAAGTGCACTGCGGTACCCACTAAAAGTGCTCCAGGGACCTGCATACATGCAGGCCTCTAGGACTGGTTGCTGCTATATAACATTGGCACACCAGTTGACACCTGAAGACTAATCTCTCCGAAAATGTCCTTTATTGGAATAACCGCGTTTACTCACAGTTAACTGCAGATCAGAGGTTGTGCCCCACTGGCAACGAGTCTCCCTGGTACTGAGATGAGCAGTAGGTCAGAGCTGGCAGAATGGTGTACAATGCCCTCTTTCAGCCACATTCAAGGTAAGAACTAAGTTGTCTAACATGGCTAACACAGGAAAGGGAACTAAAACTGGCTTACAAAAATGGCCACTACCTCATGGACTACAACAGGAAACACAACAGGGCACACTCTGACCCAGTAGGCAGGGGGAAAAGCACCATGGGAGAAGAGCCTACCAACTACCAACATCGTGAGACTGTAACACAAGCTAATGAAATCACGGAGCCCAATACCCTACACCCACCACAATGCAATGCTGATGTGACCCTGTAGTGCACCCGAGAGCCACATCTGACCCAGGGAAAGGCTGTGAGAGGATCAAACACATTCTGCTGTCATGGAGGTGGGTACGGCATTTGAGTCTGGCATACAGGCTGGAAAAAAAGTTTTTAAAGTGGGGGGTTTTTTGTGGGAGGGGGTTAGTGACCACTGGGGGAGTCCGGGGAGGTCATCCCCGATTCCCTCCAGTGATCATCTGGGCAGTTGGGGCACTTTTTTTGGACTTGTTCGTGAAAAAAAAGGGTCCAAAAAAAGTGACCCAAAATCACGGTCAAAACGCCTCTTTTTTTGATTATCAGTTAAAGACGCCCATCTCTCCTTGGCTGATAACCACGCCCCAGTTCCGCCTCCACCATGCCTCCGACACGCCCCGGTCAATGTTTCCGTGACGGAGTGCAATTGGAAACGCCCAAAATAGGCTTTCGATTATACAGATTTGGGCGCCTTTGCGAGATAAACGTCTATCTCCCGATTTAGGTCGCACTATAGGCGTTTTTCTCTTTCGAAAATAAGGCAGATAGGCTCCTATGCACCTTAGCAAAAGGACCTCATAATGTGTGTCTCTATCATTAGCACGCGCTAAAAAGTTTTCAAAGCACTTAGTCTTACAAACTTCCATAGGTTACTGTGGGCTCATTTTTGAAGGAGAAAAATGTCCAAAGAGTGTCATAAAACACCACTTGGATGGATTTCTTCTATAAGCATCCAAATCAGTAGTTTTGAAACCTGTTTTGCAGACGTCTACCTATGCATTTCATTTGCAGTGTGTCTAAATCACAATGGGGCATGTTGGGGGCATTTCAAAGGTGGGATTAGGGCATGCTTAACACTTGTACGTTTTACAGCCGTAATGGAACAAAATGAAAACATCTAAGGCGAGAACGTCAATGTTTTTGTCTAGACCTGTTTTCAGAACAAATAAGGCACAAAAAGGTGACATTAATGATGAAATGACCACTTCAGGGAATGAGGGATGACTCCGCCATACTCCCCCAGTGGTAACTGACCCCTCCCACCCCTCAAAAATAGTACTCATCAGCTTCTATGACAGCTTCAGATGTTATAGCCAGATCCATTAGAGCAGCAAGCAGGTCCCCAGTAGTGTAGTGTGTGCAGTGCACTGTAGACAGTGACCCAGGCCCATATCTACCCCTACCCTGTTACACTTATGGTGGAAACTGTGAGCTCTCCAAAACTCACCAGAAACCCACTGTACCCATATATAGATGTCCCCTTCACACATAAGGGTTATTGTAGTATTGAACAGCTGGGGGTAGTGGATTTTGGGTGGGTTTTGGAGAGCTCAGCAGACAAAATAAGGGAGCAACAGTGATATGTATACCTGGAAGCATTTACAAGCATTTTAGGGTGCCCCATTGCTCTCCTGGGATATCTGGGGAGCCAGTCTGCGAAGAATACTGGCCCCTCCTACATCCCAGTGGCTTGATTTTCTACTGGGTTTTTTTTTTCATAAATTGCCTTAAAAGATAAATGCACAGAGCACAAAACCTTGTTATGAATGTTTTTGGTTTTTTTTTAAAGATAGACATTTTGTGGTTTCAAAAATGGTTACATTTGCTTTTTATGATTTGGGACATTTAGCACAAAACATCCAAAGTCTGACTTAGACGTCATATCGAAAATGCCCCGCCATGTAACTTTGTGTGTTTTGAAAATACGCCTTGGCATGACTTATCTTAAGAATACTGGAGTCATTTCATTTTTTAAGAAATTAATTAGGAATACAATATACTGCTTGCTCAGGGGCAGTGCACTCATTGGACAGTTCTACAAATACCCAGGACTTTAAGATATTTGTTTTCCCCCCCTCTAATATGCCTACATTTGTAAAATATTTTACTAAAAATGTTAGAGAGAGTGTCTTATTTGGGTGCCTCCATTAAAATATTCTGCACAGCGTGTCTAATATCAAATTTATTACCTGCGTTGACTTGATCACAATTGGGTTTTCCAGGCTGCCAAAATGAATACACATGAGGTGTGTTATCATACTGTGGGCCTCCAGAATGGAGCTGGGAAACACTGATTTCATTTGATTTATGAACTTCATATATTGTATAACACAGCTAAGGTTCTAAACTGGTTTACAAAAGACAATGCCAACATACAATATGAAAAGAACAAAGAAACACTCACAGAACCATGCAGAAATCTTAATACCCAGTACAAATCTAGGAGTTGTTTTACTAAGCTGCGGGAAAAAGTGCCCTGCGGTAGTAGCAGGGGTCATTTTTCCCAATCGCCAGGCCCCTTTTTACTGCAGCGGGTAAAAAGCCCCTTAAAAAAATGGTCATGTGGTAAGTTTACTCTTGTGGCATGGTCATGTGGGGAGCAGCACTTACCACCACCCACTGAGGTGGCGGTAAGGGTTCCCATGGTAACCCAACAGTAACTGGGCAGCGTCCAGCAATGCCTGATTACTAGGGGCATAGCCAGACTTCGGCGGGAGGGGGGGTCCAGAGCCCAAGGTGAGGGGGCACATTTTACCCCCCCCCCCCGGCCCCGCCGATCTCCCCCACCACTTTTGACCCCCCTGTCTCTTTTGACCCCATCCCCTTTGAACCCCTCCTGCTGCCACCAACCCTCCCCCGCCGCCGCCATCGCCATCGGGTACCTTTGCTGGTTGGGGTCCCCAACTCCCACCAGCTGAAGTTCTCTTCAGCACCGGTCTTCGAGTCCGGCGCATTGCTGATCTGGATTCTGTTTCTGAGTCCTCCTGATGTCCTGCAGGAGTGGCCTAGTGGTTAGGGTGGTGGACTCTGGTCCTGAGGAACTGAGTTCGATTCCCAATTCAGGCAAAGTTCCTTGTGACTCTGGGCAAGTCACTTAACCCTCCATTGCCCCAGGTACAAATAAGTACCTGTATATGTAAGCCGCATTGAGCCTGCCATGAGTGGGAAAGCACGGGGTACAAATGTAACTAAAATTAAAATAAATCCAGATAAGCAATGCACCAGACTCGGAGACCGGCGCGGAAGAGGACTTTGGCTGGTGGGGGTTGGGGATCCTCGCCAGCAAAGGTACACGATGGCGGCGGCGGAAGAGGGTTGGCAACGTGGAAGGGGAGGGTTGGGGTCAGCGGCGGAAGCAGGGGGGCCAGGGTTAAATCTGAGGGGACCCATGCCCCCATGGCCCCACCTAGCTCCGCCCCTGCCGATTACTACTAGGTTAACGCTGCGCTTTAAAAAAAATTCCAGTGCGTCGGAAAATGGTACTCGCTCAAGGTGGAACCACCGCATTTGGCTGTGTTGGGCCAGTGGTAGTTTCGAGTTAGCATGGGGTAAGCTGACCTTGGGCTTACTGACGCTTTGTAAAAAGGCCCCCTAGTCTGTAATGCTGCTTGAAAAATCAATAGGCCCTTTTACTAAAACTTAGCATGCACCAACTGTTGTATGTCCTATTTTATACACATGTGTCATATGGCACTTTGTGCACAATAATGTCTGTTAGTGTGAAGTATGCTTTAGGACGAGGGGCTTCAAGTTTTTAAAGCTTTTCTAAAAGATCTGTACCTAGGAATACTACAGACATTAGTTGGTAATAAATTCCATAAAGTCGGCCCTCATAATAAAATACTCTGGGCTTGATATTCAACTGATTAGTATTTTGCTGGCCACTGGTGGTGCTAATCCTGGAAATTCAGTGCTGGGCCACGTCCAGGCACCGTCACTGGATTTCCGGGTTTACGGAGCCGGTTAAGTGCGATATTCAGCACTTAACCAGCTATGGATTAGCGCATAAAGATTGGACCGACTTTTATGTGTTCTTATTTATGCAGTTAACCTGGCCGGTTAAGTTCTGAATATCAACACTTAACTGGCTAAGTGCTGCCTTTGCCTCCAGAAGGCCCCAAAATATCTGGTTTTGAGTTCAATGCTAACTAGTTATTTTCAGCAGTGCAAAAGCAGTTACGTACCACTGAAAAGGACCAAGTAGCCCCAAATAGGTAACTTAACTGTCCTTCCTCCCTATATCTGTATACAACAAATTAGTTTTTTTTTATATTGTTTTTCTTTTCTGTAAATAGTCAATAGGTTTTTGCTATATTGTTCTTTCATGTTACATTTATCTATAATACTATGTCCGGCAATCTCTAGCCTCTGACCATTAATTAATTTTGACTGCTTTCCTTGAAGCTATTCACAAATCATAAAAGCATTCAGCAGTGGCAGGCTTGTAGTCATTATTTCTAGGATAAGCAGCATAAAATATATTGTACTGTTTTGGGATCTTGTCAGGTACTTGTAACCTGGATTGGCCACTGTTGGATCCAGTAGAAATCCACCAAAGTGGAGAACTCTAAATCTTGATGGGCCTTTGGTCTATCCCAGTATGGCATCACTTATGTTCTTATGAATACTGGGTCCACTATTTCTAGTGGTTTTTAATTTAACATTACTCAAGGACGGTAGTTCGATTGTACCTCTCATACTCTGGGAAAAAATGGTTTGGAATTGTGGAACTTTGTCGGAACATGGAAATCACATTTGTCCTGCCTGTTCAGATGCTGTAAACTCAGATCAGTTACAAATCCTTCAAAACATGACAGTTAGATTACTATTTAATATCCACCATGCTTCAAGGGCAACACACTTGATAAAGCTTTGGCTACCTATAAATGTGTCTGGTAAAAGAATGAACTGTAGCTTCATTTTCCTCCTGCCAGTAAGGTTACATATAAGAGATTTCTAAGTGCAATTTCTCTACATCAGTCACCTAAGTGCTGGAATCCATTACTTAATGATATTAGATTGGAAACCTTTTATCTTAGAATTAGGAAAATGTTGGCGTCTTAAGAAATTTTTGGTTATCGAGCAGATGATTCATCTTTTCTTGTTTGTGTCCCCATAAAAATTGTAATGGCTTTCCTGGTATGAATTGCAATTCTTTCAATATTTGTTAGATTTTTTCCTTTATTTATTGTAATCCACACTGAGGGGACCCTTTTACAGAGCGTCAGTAAGCCCAACGCGGGCTTACTTCTCACTCTTCCAGGACTACCGCTGGCCCAACAAAGCGGTAGTCCTTCCCCAAGCGGGCACCATTTCCAGGGAAAACTACCGGCAATGGATTGCGCAGTGGTAACCCAGCAGTAAATGAGCATCGCCATGCACTGCCTGGTTACTGCCGGGTTAGCACGGGAACCCTTATCGCCACCTCAGTGGGCAGTGATAAGAGCTCCCTTTCTCTTGGCCAAGCGGTAAGAGTCTGGGGGCATTTTACCCGCTGCGGTAAAAAGGGCCCTGGCACATGGGAAAAACGGCCCCCGTCGCTAGCACAGGGACCTTTTTCCCCGCAGCTTAGTAAAAGGACCCCTGAGTCAGTAATAGCCTAATTTTCTCCTGCTCAGAATCAAAGATCACACGGAAAGTTGCTCTTGTGGAGTTTCAAGAAATCCTGTTAAATTTACAGAGGTTAATTTTGTTTCTTATATCTCTGATAATACACACTGAAGCTTTACTGTGCTAAGAAAAATGAAAAAAAAAATTGTGGTCACAATATCCTTATTTTCCCAGATATCTCCAGGGCAACACAGTGACGAGGAAGCAATTTCTACAGTATAATGCTCGAGTGTTGGCACTAGGACCGTGTCTTTTTTTCTCCAATTTCCATTTCGTCGTTTAATTACCTATGTTGAAAAGAGATATGTTTTTAATGACCCACCTTAATTGGAAGTATTCCTGTTGGAAAAGGAAACTAGTACGAGTGGTACTTAGGTCTTAGATAATTTAGGGTCTAAATATTGGATATATATTTAATCTGTTTGCCTGGTGTATGTTTAATTCTCTCTCTGTTTCATGTGATGTGGACTATTTTTTTTCTTTTTCTTTGTATATTTTGTAATGGAAATAAAATTTATGCTATTAAAAAAATTACTTTTGCTCTGAGACTATGGCTTGAGTGAAGCTGTATACAAATATTAAACAAGCCCCTGAATTGACATCATGAACGTAGAAATCACTAAGCAGACCTTCAAAATCCATTGTATTGGAATAGTAACTGAAAGGACAAAAAAAAAAAAGCATTTTTTTAACCTAGAAAAATAATCTGATCTAAATTCTACATATCAGTCAAATAAATAAGATCCGGGATTATTTATAGGATATGTTATCTTTTTGTGGGATTCCTGTATCACTTTTCCCCAGGGTCACTAAATTTTCAAAGGGTAAGTTTTGTAAACTGATATCTAGAGGTCGATTTTGAAAATGGTCTATTCCAGATCTGAATTTATATACAGGCCTACTAGGCCTCTGCTTAGTGCAGCAGAGTTTTGTGGGATGAGAAAGTCCCTGCCCCATTCTACAAAGCTGATCTTCAATTCTGCCACACCTCCTGCAATTTTGCCCTCCAAGACATCAAGTCAGTTTGAGTCCTGCTTCTCTCTTTCTCTTGCCTGATTTGGGCAAGGGGAAGATAGCAGGAGGGAAAGAACAACATTGTGTCCTGGAGGAAAAATGGGAACTAAATTAAAGGTCCAAAGGGTAGGGTGTATGGGGGTGGGAAAAGTAACAGAGGAACTGAAAGTACAGAAGTGACAGGGAAATCAGATGTCTTTTTTTTGGTGGTGGTGGGGGGGGGGGGGGGTTCAGAAGTCTGTGTGTGGTGAGGAGGAGTTTAGGAATCTGCCAGGCCAAAAGGAGGGGAGAGGGATGGTTGAACAGCACCAGCAATGCCCCAAATCAACAAAAGCCCACATTTGTCCCCATTAAGTATGATTACTTAACCTCTGTGTGACTTTAAGAAGTGTCACTTAACCTCCGTGAGCTCAAATTTGGATGTGACAATGTTAAAGGACAGACATTAGGTGGGGAATTCCTTATAGGGCACCCCAAATTAGGTAGAGACAAGGGAATAGCGTGATCAACAAGACACTTCCAAGTATGACCAAGGAGATGAGAGATGGAGGGAATATCTTTTAATAGTGAATGAAGCACAATGGATAACACTTGACACGGCACCGTGTTTCGGTGAACACTGACTGCCTCAGGAGTCGGTATGTGAGGATCACTTGTAGATGTAGTGAAAGTAAGCAAACCAAATAGAACCTTTAAAAAGGCTGAAAAAATGGTAAGTATACCCATTGTGTAGCTAGGGTCACAAGCAAAGCTTGAGGTTGTGTCAGCAAATTAGGTGACAGGATAATGTGCACTAAACATCAATTCTAAAAAGGCAGTTTTCCATGAAACAGTCTTTATAGAATACTAGCTCAAGTCATTTTGGAGCATAACTTTAGGCATGAGCATTTAGGCCTGCCAAAGGCTGATGTAAATGTTTGGGCCTAACTATTGTCAGTTAGGTGCAGAAATGGAAGTATTCTATAACTCTACACCTAAATCCTTGGAATGACCATGGCCCACCCATGCCCCTCCCTTGGTCATGCCCCATTTAGAGCTGTGCATGAGATGAATTAAGCGCAGAGGTTATAGATTAGGGGTGCAGAGAAGATACGCATGTAACCAGCCATTAATGCCAATTAGTTCTTTTAAGGCCGATTATTGGTTGCTATCACCAATTTAGCCAATTACTTTTATATAGATATCTGCAATCTGTAGCCAAAATTGCACGCCTAACTTTGGGTGACCTATATAAAATTTAGGGGCACACCATTATTATACAAGGCCATAAAGTTCTTAAGTAGTTGGTTCCTCATACAGGCTATGGAATGTGATATGTAGAGGGGCATTTTCAATATGATGTCTAAATCCGATTTTGGACGTTTTGCTGAAAACATCCGAAAATCAAATGGCGACCATAGAGATTTTCGAACCACAAAAAGGTCTATCTATTTGTTTCAAAAATGGCCAATTCCTAGATGCTTTGGGGTGAATTATATAATTGGCACAGAAAAAAATCAGCGCCAAAAAAAGTGCTATTCTATAAGCCATGTTTAAACAGTTAGGCACAGTTTATAGATAGCACTATGCCCAGGAATCAGGCTAACTTCAGGTGCAGTCATTTCCACAAACTGAAATGTGGTGTAAATATTCATGCCTAAATCAGGCTCATTTCCCCCTTATTCTATAACTACATGCATTCATTTTAGAAACATCCACGTTCCGCCCATGACCCTCCCACTTCTGCACCTTCTTTTTGAACTCATACGTAAAATTTAAGTGGATTCCACCCTTACTCCTTTATATTGTATGGTGAGCCCTCCAAAATCCACCAAACACCTACTGTATCCAACTCTACACCACTACAATAGCCTTTACGGCTTCAGGTGTAACCTATATGTTGTCCACCCATGCTTTGAGATCCTGTAATCAGCACCTTTTAGAGGTCCGTAGTTTCAGATTGGAAGAATATCGGAATTCATTGTTCATGGTTGTAGGTCCATCATTATGGAATACATTACCATCAAATCTATATTTCAGTTTTAAAATTTCGAAAGCAGCTAAAAGACTTCCCCCCCTCCCACCCTCACCCTCACAATCTTCTTCTTGATTTATTTGCCATATAACCATTTTAGTTTATTCTGGAATATGTTGTGTTTAATGTTAGTCGATTTATTATGTAAGTGATTTTGTAAGCAGCTCAGATTTGTAGCTTGGCAGGATGAAAGAACTGATTAAATAAGTAAATAAATAAATAAATAAATAATGGGATCTGGGTATCAAGATGCCATTACAGAATTCATGGCCAAGTACTCTGCATTTTGGTGCCTAAATTTGTGCAACCTTTAAGAGAATTGCTTTCTATCATGGCAATTCTGTAACTAGGCACCAGCATTTATAAGCTACTTGCACATATAAATAATTAGAATACCAACAGTTTAATGAGTAAGTGGAAGCAATGTGACAAACTCTATTTTGTAAGAGCACATCAACTGCCGGATTCTATATAGTGTGCCTAGAGAACCACACCAAAATCCAGGCGTATTCTATAACAACACGGGTAATTTAATGGGTTTAACGAGCTACTCACCATTGTTAACAGAACTTAACAACCAATAATGATCACTAATTTGCAATAATTAGAATTTTCGCACATAACATGCTAAGCATATTCCGTAATGAACTGCACCTAAATTCTAATGCACTTAGTTCAAAAGGGGTATGGCAATGGCATTCCCAAATTTATGCACATATTTAGATTTTGCTCACACCTTTTTCAGTAGTAGCTCAAGGTGAGTTACATTCAGGTACTCTGGATATTCTCTGGCCCAGGAGGGCTCACAATCTAAGTTTGTACCTGAGGCAATGGAGGTTAAGGGACTTGCCCAAGATCCCACCCCCAAACATCCCATTCCGTAGAGCCAGAGCTCCTGTTATAACTGCTCTGTTCAAGTTACCCCCTTAGACCCCAAACCCTATCTCTCCTCCCTATCTACTAAATCTTTACCCAATAACCGATCCAGATGTACCCATTCCTCAACGGTAACAGAATTCAAACATGCGTGGGATAAACATAAAGGAATCCTGTTCAGAAGGAATGGATCCTAAGGAGCTTAGCCGAGATTGGGTGGCAGAGCCGGTGGCGGGAGGCGGAGATGGTGCTGGGCAAACTTATACGGTCTGTGCCAGAGCCGCGGTGGTGAGAGCGGGGCTGGTGGTTGGGAGGCGGGGATAGTGCTGGGCAGACTTATACGGTCTGTGCCCGGAAAGGACAGGTACAATCAAGGTAAGGTATACACAAAAAGTAGCACATGTGAGTTTATCCTGTTGGGCAGACTGGATGGACCGTGCAGGTCTTTTTCTGCGTCATCTACTATGTCACTATCCTGCTTATAATCGAACGAGAAAAACGCCCAAGTTCCGACCTAAATCGGGAGATGGACGTTTATCGCACAAAAACGAATAACGCGGTATAATCAAAAGCCGAACTTGGACGTTTTCAACTGCACTCCATCGCGGAAGCGTACAAGTTGATGGGGCGTGTCGGAGGCGTGGTGAAGGCGGGACTGGGGCATGGTTATCACCCGAACAGAGATGGGCGCCTTTCGCCGATAATAGAAAAAAAGTATGCGTTTGTAGCTAGAATTTAGGGTACTTTTCCTGGACCCTGTTTTTTCACGAATAAGGCCCCAAAAAGTGCCCTAAATGACCAGATTACCACCAGAGGGAATCGGGGATGACCTCCCCTGACTCCCCCAGTGGTCACTAACCCCCTCCCACCACAAAAAATGATGTTTCACAACTTTTTATTTTCACCCTCAAATGTCATACCCACCTCCCTGGCAGCAGTATGCAGGTCCCTGGAGCAGTTGTTAGGGGGTGCAGTGGACTTCAGGCAGGTGGACCCAGGCCCATCCCCCCCTACCTGTTACAATTGTGCTGCTTAATGCTTAGTCGTCCAACTCCCCCAAGCCCACTGTACCCACATGTAGGTGCCCCCCTTCACCCCTTAGGGCTATAGTAATGGTGTAGACTTGTGGGCAGTGGGTTTTGAGGGGGATTTGGGGGGCTCAACACACAAGGGAAGGGTGCTATGCACCTGGGAGCTCTTTTACCTTTTTTTTTGTTTTTGTAAAAGTGCCCCCTAGGGTGCCCGGTTGGTGTCCTGGCATGTGAGGGGGACCAGTGCACTACGAATCCTGGCCCCTCACACGAACAAATGCCTTGGATTTATTCGTTTTTGAGCTGGGCGCTTTCATTTTCCATTATCGCTGAAAAACAAAAACGCCCAGCTCCCAAATTGTCGAATAAAACATGGACGTCTATTTTTTTCGAAAAAACGGTTCAGTCCGCCCCTTCTCGGAGATAAATGTTTTCGTTCGATTATGCCCCTCTATGTCTATATCATAAGGAGCAGCAATGGGATTTGAACTGGCCACCTCTGGATTGCAAGACTGGTGTTCTAACCACTCCTCCACATAGTTATAGAATATGGCCCTTCCGAGTAAATCTACATGCAGGGATTTACACCATGTTTTCATTGGTGTAAATGGAGGCATGTAGTTTTAAGTACAGGGATATCAACTAAGTGTATTCTACATACCACACCTAAATCTAGGTGTCGCTTATAGAATATGCTTAGGTATAAATGTTTACTGTGAAGATTTTTTAGGCGACCTAAGTGTCTTAAGGGCCCATTTATTAAGGTGCAGTAGGCCTAACGCAAGCCTACCACATGCTTAAAGGGCACTACTGTTGGGCACGCTGAGGCATCTCACAGTAGTTTGCCATTTAGTATATGCTAATCCTGCACTGGAAATATGTTTTTATTTTTCAGCACGAGAGGTGTGCCCAAGGGCAGAGAATAGGCATGCCTGCACTAATCGAGTACAGTGGACACATTACTGTGTGCTACCTGACTAGCGTGGGAGTAACACAGGACCCCTTACTGTCTCCTAAATAGGTGGCGGTAAGGGCTCCTGTGGTAATGGCTACACGCTAATGGGGACATTAGCATGTGTACAATCAATATATATATAAATAAATAAATATATATAAATAAATCTTGAGAGTTCTCTAGTGGTCTGACTCCAGCAAGTTTATGCTACAGGAGGAAAAAGCCTCCGAAGCTCAAAAGTGGCTAAAAGCAACAAGAGCAGGGCTGCTTCATCATTGGCTTTAAAAAAAGGCATAAAAAAAACCTTCTGATAAACTCGAACTGTTTTGCTCTATGTTGTGGGAGAATACTTAGCTATATAGCTGCGAAAATGTATTATTCAAGTCTCTATTCTACAGTGGTAGTATGAAGAGTTACTTAGCTTTGAGCCGGTCTTCCTTGCTCTCCTCTTATTCAAACTAACGGACCGTGACCTACGGTGGCCAGCGTTTCGTCGCCTGCTTCAGGGTTCACCGGTCGAATTTAAAGTATGGAGAGAGCCTCGCATATCTCTTCTCACCTTAGTTTTGCAGAGGTCTCTGGAGGCAAGTGATTGATAACATACAGTAGGCTCCAGGCTTTGAAATAGTTTTGTGCTATAGGAGATCCAATAGCCTTACCGCTGATGGGTATCTGATACCTCTGGAGCTTTGTCCTTTTTTTTTTTTTTTCAGTCTGATGTCATAGTGATTCTTGCTCTCTCTCTGGTATTAGAAACCCAAATTGTAGCAACATTCCACGTTACCAATCCCGGTCCAAGCAGTGGCTTCCTCCATGTCTATGTCAATAACAGACTATGGATTTTTCCTCCAGGAACCTGTCCAAACCTTTTTTTAAACCAGATATGCTTACCACTGTAACTACATCCTCCGGCAAACAGTTCCAGAGTTTAACTATTTGTTGAGTGAAAATATTTTTCATCCTATTTGTTTTAAAAGTATTTCCATGTAACTTCCTTGAATGTTCCCTAGTCTTTGTACTTTTGGAACGAGTAAAAAATTGATTCACTTCTACTCGCTGTACACCACTCAGGATTTTGTAGACCTCAATCATATCTCCCCTCATCCATCTCTTTTCCAAGCTGAAGAGCCATAACCTCTTTAGCCTTTCCTCATATGAGAGGAGTTCCATCCCCTTTGTCATTTTGGCTGCTCTTCTTTGAACCTTTTCTAATTCCACTAAATCTTTTTTGAGATATTGCGACCCGATACAGAGGCATTATAGTATTTTCGGTCTTATTCACTATCTCTTTCCTAATATTTTCTAGCATCCTGTTTGCTTTTTTGGCCTCTACCACACACTGAGCAGAAGATTTCAGTGTATTATCTACAATGACATCTAGATCTTTTTCTTGGGTGCTTACCCCCAAGGTGGGACATAGCATCAGGTAACTATGATTCGAATTATTCTTTCCAATGTGCATCACTTTGCATTTGACCACATTAAATTTCATCTGCCATTTGGATGCCCAGTCTTCTATTTTCAAATTATAGAAAAAGCTCTTAGAGTACATCCTCAGGGCACCTAAATGGAGGCACCCAGTTGTAAAATTGGTTCCCTATGTACTTACACAAACGTGCTGTCTAGATCTTAACATGTTACATTTTTGGACACAAAGAACATAAGAACAACCTAGAATCCTTCTTCCAGCAGTGGCCAATCCAAGTGACAAGTACCTGGCTTTATCCCAAATAGCAAGATTCCTTCCTACGGATCCCAGGGACAAGTAGTGGCTTCCCCCATGTCTATCTCAATACCACTCTATGAATTTTTCCTCCAGGAACTTGTCCAAACCTTTTTTAAACCCAGATATGCTAACTGCTGTAACTAAATCCTCTGACAAGTTCCAGAGATTAACTATTTGTTGAGTGAAATAGTTAGAAATTGCAAATACCAGCTGAAAAATTCTTAGGAGCCATAGAAGCTTTTTTCTTTTTAATTATTGTTTTTAATTGCATATTTTGCATTTTGTTTTTAATTGTATATTTTGCTATGTATTTTTCCCTCATTTTGGAGGCTAGTTTATTTTTTCCTCTATACTTTTCTTTCTTTTCCCTTCTTTCTCTTTGAAGTACTCTCCTAACACTACCCTTTTCTTCTCCTCCCCCCCCCCCCTCCTTCTCAGCAGTCCCCTTTCTTTTTCCTCCAGGTACTGTACTGCTCACCTCACCTTTCTGCCCTTTGACTTCTACTTATGGGTCTAGCATGAGGGCCCTATCACTAGCAGCTGCTGTGATTCTCCCTTGATGGGACCCTGTACTACGAACCTCTTTGACTTTCACTGGTACAAACCATGTCACTGGCAGCTACCACAGTTTCATCTGGCATGGGCCCCAGTCACAAGTCATCCATCTAGCACCAGGTCCTGAATATTAAATGGTTGGACAACTAGGCTGCACATTGCTCTATATATTTTGACTAAATAGTCATGGTCCCATGCACTATAGTGTACACAGGCTAAAGGGTCCCTTTACTAAGCTATGTAAGTACCCATGTGTGCCCAACGTGCATCAATTTTGAGTTACCACCTGGCTACCGCGTGGCCCTTGCGGTAATTTCATTTTTAATGTGCGTCTGCTATGCGTGCCAGAAAATAACTTTTATTTTCTGGTGAGCAGCAAAAACTGGGAGGTAATCGTCATTCTACGCATGTAGATGATTACCGCACATTTACCGCGTGAGACCTTATCGGTATGTCAATGGCTGGCAGTAAGGTCTCAGACCCAAAATGGATGCGCGGTAATTCTCATTTTACCGCGCGTCCATTTTGGACAAAAATTTTAAAAAGGCATTTTTTACAGGTGCACTGAAAAATTCTGCACGCACCCAAAACGCGTCTACATTACTTCAGGCCATTTTTCAGCGTACCTTAGTAAAAGCACCCCAAAATTTCCCATCTCAGTTTTGCATGTTTGATGTCAGTGCTACTGGTTAATCCAGTAAGAGCACAAGATAGTTTGGCACTCAGCAGTCCACTTTCACATCTTGAAGTCATTAGCAACTTTATGGTGCTAATAAGCAGCACAAGTTACAAGATCAGCTGGGGGAGTGAAATAGTCAAAGACCTGTTCCAAAACAAGCAGAAACAAGCAAAGCAGACACACTCCAACTCTACATTATGTTATGATGGGTGTGGCTAAATAGCTGGCAGCTCCAACAAGTCCCTTGTTTCCACTTAACAACAAGAACCACCTCAGGAAGAAAACAGTAGTGACTATTTTTAGCTCACAAATGCTAGAATTTAATAAGGTCCTGGTAGCATGACCGCTTTAAGTAATGGCCTCATGCTCAAGAATGGTTTCCATTTTCACTACTTGGGTAAAGTTTTTTGTTACATTTATCCCACATTTTTTGAAAATGATTAGTATAGATCCAGCTCTGTCACTGATAATAGGATCGCCCGAGTACAAGTGTAAATATCTCAACTTAGCAAGCAACCTGCATAGCACGCATCTGGAAAAGGGGTGTGCAAATGGGTGGTGCATGGGCAGGAAATGCATGTGTACCTTATACAATAAAGCGAAGATACATACCTGTAGCAGGTATTCTCCGAGGACAGCAGGCTGATTGTTCTCACATGCCGGCCCACGTGTGAGAACAAGCAGCCTGCTTGGCCTCGGAGACAGCGAAGATGCATACCTGTAGCATGCATTCTCCGAGGACAGCAGGCTGATTGTTCTCACACGTGGGTCGGACGCCAACCCACGTGTGAGAAGAAGCAGCCTGCTTGTCCTCGGAGAATATAAGTTACACACCAAATAGCTTTTATAATCATCTGGTTTCTTTAGTACAATGTTATATACCCTGATCTCACACTCTGTTCACTTTTCAGCCGATTTCCTGTAGGGAATAAAGTTTCGATTGCTACGAGGTGTGTGTCCATATTTTCCCCCAAGAACTTTTGTGGATAGTGTCTTATCCATGCTGTAACTTCAAGATGTCCTGGAGTTGAATAAAATCCTGACTGCACTCATTTGGTGGGAGGGTATTCATAGACACCCTAGAAATTAGGTGCCACTAATATCCTTAGAACCTCTCGTTTTCTTTAATTTCATTTTTTTTCTTTCCAATTAGTTTCACGGTTCAAAGAAAACTGTATATTTAGTGTTAACTGAAAATGTTAAAGGTGATAGGATATTTCCATTGTCAGATGGCTTCCTTAAAGTTTTGTGGGTCTTTTTTAGGAAGACAAATTGGAATAAACTTTACTGGCACAGTTTTTATCTTGTCTGTCCCCTTCCATAGTAGTTCATATCTTCCCTGATGAACATGACACTTGCAACCCATGGTTATAGGCGTGGAATGGGTGTTTCTAAAATCTATGCACATTATTATAGAATACACCCGCTCTGTGCCTAATATAGGCGTCAGGATTTACACCAAGTAAAACGTGGCCTAAATGGACGTGACCAAATTTGGTCACGTGGAGAGGCGCCTGGTGTTATTCTCTATACCATGTGGAAATTTAAGCCCATTCTATAAAATGTAGGCACTCTGTAGAGAATACACCTAGGCATATTTTTTTACCATGCGGATTTTACAGGCACCAGTTATAGAATCTACTCCTTAGTCAATATAAATATATTTAAGGGGAAGATGGTAATATGACCTCATTGAGTGTGCCATGGGGGTAATTTTAGAAAATAGGCACACACACAATTAATGTATGCACATTTTTAGAATAACAACATATAAGCACATATATGTGCATGCATACACTTATATGTCAAAATTCTGCCTAAGCACTATGCTGAAAATGTGTGCATGTCTTACACAACATGTATTTTACAGAGAGGTGTGCGAGTAGAGTAAATCTGGACTCGAGCTCTGTGGCTGGTGTAACTACATAGGACTTGTATATACCCAGCAATGCTAATAAAGGAAAGTCTGTGCCTAATTCCCTTTATAGAAGTGGTACTACATAGGCACCCTGTTACACAAATCCCCAATATAGTCTGAAACATTTCTTCCCATCAGAAATGGATTAAAAGAAGGGAGGAGGTGCCACTAACAGACTAATCTTCAGACTAGCCACAACCATAAATTCATGTTAAAATTACAGGAAACAGATGCAAGTAACAGGCATGCTCCTTGTGGACATTCTCAAGACCAAACTAGTTCATGACACTCAGTGACCACTGTTTGTTATCCCTGAGATAGTGTTCCACTGGAAAAACATAAGATGACCAGAGCATCAGTTCATCCTCTGCTTGCTTCAGCTCCCCTCCACCCCCCCCCCCCCCCCCCCCCCCCCCACCACTACAGATAGAGTAATTAATCCCTGTATGCTCCCCTGGGATGCTGTTTTCTCATTTCACAGGCTACATTGTCACTTTCTTTCCAGTGATGGGAATCTCATCTGTCAAGGATCTTTTCCAGTGTGTTTTCAAAGATTACCCTTGAACTGTTGTCGGCAGCTTGGACATGAAGTTACTCTTTCTGGCCTACATACTAAGTAGTTTTCTCACAGACACATAAAGCGGAAGAGAACCTTTTCATACATCAGATCCCTTAGGTTATTTGTCCATCTACGGCCACCTGCTTGCTTGATACTGGTAACACTCTCCGCTGCAAGTATAAAAAAAACCTCTGCACAGTGCCGCTTTTACATCAGTTTTGCAACATGATCATATAATCTGCCGAATCCATCCCTCCTATTAAGATCATGTCCTCTTCCAGCCCTGGATTGTTTTATTCATAATATTTTGGCAACCCTTTCTTTTAGGTCTTTGGCAGCAGTGTGTCGTAATCTTCTTGGCAAAGAGTTACACAGGAATGTCAATTGGAGCATGCTCCATTCTCTTCATCTGGCTTGGAAGGCACTGCCCCTGCAGCCTTTGTAACAGCCTCACAGTGTTTCCCTGGGGAAGCATTTGGAATATATCTTTTCCCAGCTGCAGTAAACCTGTATTTCCCTGGCAATCCTCTTCCTCGATTAGCATGGCAGCCCTGCTTTCGAACTTCTATTGCAAAAGTGCCTTTTGATTACATAATAATACTCTTTAAAATACTTTTTAGGCTAATAACCTGTCCACTCAAAGTGGGAGTAAACATCTCCTTTTGCTCTAAATACAGGCTTTCATTTTGCATCAGTATGAGGTTGTGCATGTGATATCACATTGATGACAATGAATACTTGTCTTATGTTCGTTGCACAAGATATTAAGCCCTCTTTAGAATGAAAAGCTTTTGTTTTACTTAATATTCAAGCCTGTCACTTATGAAACAGCAGCTTAATTCCTGCTGCCACCAGGTAGGTTGGGGAATTATGCTCACAAGAAACAGCAGGGTAGCCAGGCAAGAGACCATTGTGGGGGGAAAAAAAGCTCTTTTGACCTAGTGAATTGGAACATGACATTTCAACCACCACCTAGGGAAGAGATGAAGTTTCAAGTTCCTGGTTCTCATCAGTCAAACTGAACTGTAGCTGCAGTTCTTCAAATAGTGTGAATGACAAACAAAGCATGGTGGGTGATAATGGTGGGCACTTATGCAAATAGTTCTTAACACCTAATGCCACAGAGAGGTGTTTAAAAACCACCTACAGATTCTGACCTAGATACAGCTAAAACTACACTGCTCAGACTGGCCAGTCATACTACTTTAGAGGGTTTGGGTCATTTGACTGTTTATTGAAATGCAATCGCTCTCTTTCCAGAGCATTTTCTATCTGCATGTCTTTTTGCTTCTAAATATTATCACTATGGAAGTGATATTATACGAATTAGGTGCCATGTGCATGTCTGATTTACACATGGACGTGGGCATACCTGTGAAGGAGTAGAGAAAGCCTAATGCAGTGGTTTCCAAACCTGCTCCTGGAGGCATGCCAGCCAGTCAGGTTTTCGGGATATTCACAATGAATATTCATGAGAGAGATTTGCATGCAGTGGAGGGTGGCCAGGTTCAAATTCCCAATGCAGCTCTCTGTGACCCTGGGCACCACCTTGCTTGGACCACAGAAAAGCAGTATATCAAATGCATTAGCCCATGTAAGCAGTGGTTTTAGTAAAGCTGCTATTTACACATGCAAATCAATGCACAGAGAGAATTGAAAGGAGTATGGTTTGGATGAACCTTGAAAAGTAACATTGATTCCATTTTGTACATTTTGTAAGGATTGGTTTCATTAGCACACATGTCTTTTAAAATATTTAGGGGTGTGTGTGTGTGTGTATGTGTGTGTGGTGTGTGTGTGGTGAGGGGGGTTATTATAACTAGATCTCTATGGAACCTGTGCTAAAATAGCACGAGTTAAGGGTAGAATAACATGTCGTAATGGCAGCCCCTCAGTGCGTTCAAAATTGAATTAACGTGTAAAGTCTATGTTAAATAACTTGGATGTGTGTTAAAAACAAAACAAAACATTTTAACGAATATCTGAAACAAACAGAGTAAAAGTCTGAATATCTAGACATAAAGTCAGAAATCTGAAATAAATCTACTTTGTAATATGCGAACGTGTATATTTTTAAAAAAATCACTGTTGACATTTGCATCTGCTCTGAATCACACGTAATATTGAAGTGAATGAAAAAAATATTGGGAGTAATATTTATCTGGTGGTAGTCAGTGAGTTTTGTGCCAAACACCAGCTTTATGGCTGGATTGTCACTGCTGGACCATATCTGGACACTGGCATTGAAAATCCGGGTATGTGCTAATGAACGTCACTTAACCAGTTAAGTGCCAACATTCAGCCTTAAGAGGTTAAGTTAATACTGTTTATGTGGTCCTGTTTGGCTGGCTACCGCACCTGGTAAAGGCTGAATATTGACGCTTAACCGATTGTCAACTCTGCACCAACTCTGCCCTGACCATGGACCACCCACTTAACCCACTTAGGCTGCTAGGGGCCCTTTTACTAAAGGGTTGCCGTGTGGCAACCTAGAACCACCACCGGCCCAATGCAGCCTCTGGCGGTAGTTCTACCTCAAGCGCACACCATTTCTGGTGCAATGAAAATTATTTTTGTACTTTTTACTGCAGAGCTCGCCCAGCGGTAATCAGTGTTGCCTGGTTACTGCTGGGTTACCACAGGAGCCCTTACCACCACCTCCCTGCTGCATGGCCATGCAGTAAGAATAATCTTACCGCATGGACATTTTTTTAGGGTTTTTTTTTACCCACTGCGGGAAAAATGGCCCCCGCCGCTACCAGGGCCCATTTTACTGCAGCTTCGTAAAAGGATTCCTTAGTGCTGATATTTAGCACTATCCAGGTAAGAGCTGCTGAATATCAGTCAATAGCCCTGCGCAGGCGATTTAACCCCGCAGAAGCTTCTCCTGCCCAGTTAAATCGGTTTTGAATATTGACCCCTTTGGTTCATTTTTAGGTCAATTTAAGACTTTTGTTCTGTTTTGTTTCAGACATTCGTGCTAACTTTAAAAATTTTTTTACATACTTTAATTGACTTATCATGTTTTAATCTGTAGGTTCATGCATGTTAAGAGTGACATTTTAGGAAAGGACATACTAATCAGAATTGAGAGGTCCAGGTCAGGACATTTAAAATTTTAGAGAGGGTATGCCAGTGTAGAACCTGTTCTAAAAATACATGGACCTTTATGTGCTGGTTACGTGTGGCAGAAGCATCCATTTTAGAAACACAAATGTCAAAAATATCAGTGGGCCAAAACTAGCACAGGTTTACGTTAGCCATTTTGGCAACATAAATGTTTATTTTTCCTGAAGCTGTCACAGAGCCCAGTATCCCTTGCCAGCTTTGCTTTCGGTGTGGTGGGGTGGAGATACATCAATCACAGTGGATATTTTTTTTTTTTGTTACATTTGTACCCTGCGCTTTCCCACTCATGGCAGGCTCAATGCGGCTTACATGGGGCAATGGAGGGTTAAGCAACTTGCCCAGAGTCACAAGGAGCTGCCTGTGCCTGAAGTGGGAATCAAACCCAGTTCCTCAGGACCAAAGTCCACCACCCTAACCACTAGGCCACTCCTCCACTAACCTCCCCTAACCCTTCAGTGTTGTGCAACTCAATGGGATCACTTTTCTGAAACCCAGACGTCCTGGGTAGCAGGTGTTAATCCCCACATCAAGCGTTTTGGACATAGATGTGCATTCCCCTTCTGAAATGGGGAATACACATTTTTTCTTTTAGGCCCACTCAAAACACCCTTGCCTATTCTACGTTTTACAGTTTTTAGATATTGTATCCCAGTTTTGTAAAACTGGGTTTTAAATGTTTATCCAACAAACATCTGCATGTTGGTTTATGCACATTTAAAACCCAAATAGCACTTCTAAAAAAAACAGGCACCTAAATCAAATAAGCAGGCACTACATTGCCTAGGGTGCACTAATGAACTGCGTGTGAGCTAATGGATGCATATCCCTAATGCATAATGGTTAACTCCAGTGGCGTAGCTATGTGGGGCCAAGGGGTCTGGGCCCCCCAAATTTCCTTTGGGCCCCTGGTTTTGCTGGCAGGGGTTGGGGACCCCACACCAGCCAAGGTATTTGCAGCAGCAGTGGGAGGGGAGTGGCAGGGCAGAGGGGTGGACAGTGGTGAGGGGGCGGCAGGGCAGCAGACCAAAATGTGCCCCCCCCCCTAGGACTCTGGCCTCCTCCAACCGCAAGGTTTGGCTACAGCCCTGGTTAACTCACTGCTTACCTGGACCTGGGATTTGGAGGAGTGATTGAGGGGGGATTGTGCTCACCTCTCTGGTGTAAAAACAAAAAAAACTTGAAAAAAATTAATTAGAGCTTTGGACCCTGGCACCTTGGACATGCAGTTTTGCATAATCAACAATTACAGGTGTGAGTGGTGACAGCTGCATGTATGCTTAGCAAAATGCACAGAATACATGTGTAACTTCTGCTAATTACACATACAGGGGAAAATTCTATATATGGCACCTTAAACATTGGCACTATAAAACCATGCAGTTAGTGGGGTTTACAACTACACCTAAAGTTAAGCGTAGTTTATAGAAAATGCTCACGTGACATTCTTGTGCCTAAAAGTTAGGTGCACCCATTTAGGCCAGTCAAACCAGGGACCAGAATTTAGAATCCTGTATCTGTTCCTCCCCGGCCTCTAAGGGAGGCCTGGCCGAGGGAAATCTTGCCCACCCCCCGCCCCTCCCGCCGGCCCTGTTACGTAACAAAAGGACATCTACCCCCGAATTCTATAGATGGTGCAAAAATGTACACAAGCAAAATTGTACACTACCCTGAGATGCACTTGCAACTAAATTGGCTAATGTGCTAATTAGCAGCAATAATTAGGTACTATCAATTATTGGTATTAATTGGCAACAATTTGGATTTGTGAGTGCATCTTGCTAAGTACTATTCTATAAAGATCCACATGCAAATCTTATAGTGCTTAACTCAAAAGGGGGTGTGGCCATGGGAGTGGCATGGGTGGGTCAGGGGCGTTCACTAAAGATGCACACAGCATTACTGAATACCGAGGATTTGCGCCTAACTTACATGCCAGGATTTACATCAGGTTTCATTTGGTGTAAATCCTTGGTGTAGAAATGGGTTCTAAGTGCTATTCTATAAGCAGCACGAAACACAGAACACCACTGATAGAAATGCGCTCCGTGTGGATTTATTAATCTAGTCCCTAATGCACGTAGAACTGTCTCTATCTCTTGTTTATGCTCAGAACCCCCACCTCCACTAACTCCCCCCCAAATCTGTGTAGGTCGCCCAAAGTAAGACACATAATACTGGATGTGGATCTCAGACATGCGCAGGGGCAGACTGACAGCGATCTGGGTACCTATCGGAAGGGATTAAATTAGATGGAAGCTAGGGGAGATCAGACCTCCCCCTTACTGCTGTGGGCCCTCGGGCACTGCCCTATTGTTCCAATGGTGAGTTTGCCCCTGGACATGCGCATAAAACAATTGACTAAATTGGTGCTAACAATAATGATTACTACTAATCATTTCTATAGCGCTACTAGACGTATGCAGCGCTGTACACACATTATATACAGGTACTTTCTCTGTCCCTAGGGGGCTCACAATCTAAGTTTTTTTTGTACCTGGGGCAATGGAGGGTTAAGCGACTTTCCCAAGGTCACGAGGAGCTGCAGTGGGAATTGAAGCCAGGTTGCCAGGATCAAAGCCTGCCACATTAACTATTAGGCTACTCCTTCACAATCACTAAATTGGCACTAATTACTGGTTACGTGCATATCTGCTCTGCACCCCTATTCTATAACCTGTGCACCTAATTCATCTTGCATGCAAATCTAAAAGGGGTGGGCCATGAGCGTTCCCAGGATTTAGGCGTGAAGCTTTTCCACACCTAAATGTTTACACTAGCCTTTGTCAGGAATAAATGCTCATGTCTAAAGTTGGCCATCAAGATGACTTACACTAGTATTCTATAATGAGTGATCGGCATGGAACTACCTTTATGGAGTTCACACTTTTCACACATCATCTCTGCACCTAATTTTGGGTGCCCCATATAGAATCCCCCCCCCCCCCCGCCACGTGTCTTCTTTACTATTCTTACCTACCCTACTTATCCTTTGTGTTTAAGACCTGCTGCAACCTCCTGGAACATGTTTACTTTAGTCATCACATCCTCTCATCCTCAAATTATGCAACACTGTACAGTTTCCTACTGTTTTGGTAGCAATAAATGTCAATTAGAACTTTAAAAAATTCCATTACACTATGTACTGCTGCAGAGAATTGGGTCTGCTTCAAGATATCCAGTTGATGTTTCATCATTTGCCCTTAGAAAATGTCTTCCAAAATGGCGGAGAATTTGAGGGGTGTCGTACTGGAATTACTAGATAATCTATGTGGTACAGGATTTGAGACCTGGAATCCCTGGCTTCTATCCACCAACAACGTTTTGGCACACTATGCCGGATTCTATATATCGCACCTTAATTTCCGTGTGGAAATCTAAGCGTACGCTACAATGATACATGTAACTAAATTGATTAACTAGCTAATCAGTGCTGTTAATTGGATGTTAACAAGCAATTATCAGCACTAATTGGCATTAAGATTTACGTACATAACTCGCTAAGCGTGTTCTGTAACATGGTGTGTGTAAATTCTAAGTCAGTTGAAAAGGGGGCATGGCCATGGGAGGGGCATGGGCATTTCTAAATCTATGGGGTCCTTTTACAAAGACGCACTGAAAAATGGCTTGAAGTAGTGTACATGAGGGTTTGGGGTGTGCGCCAATCCATTTTTCAGCACGCCTGTAAAAAAAGCCTTTTATAAATTTTTTGCCAAAAATTGATGTGTGGTAAAATCAAAATTGCCACGCATCCATTTTGGGTCTGAGACCTTACTGACAGCCATTGACCTAGCAGTAAAAACTCACATGGTAACCGGGCGGTAATGACCTATGCACGTCAAATGCCACTTGGTGCATGTCCGAAAATAAAAAGTATTTTTCGGACGCGCGTATCGGACATGCACCAAAAATGAAATTACCACAAGAGCCATGTGGTAGTCATGCAGTAACTCCATTTTGGTGCACATTGGGTGCGCTTAGATGCTTACGCAGCTTGATAAAAGGGCCCAATGTGTGTTGTTATAGAATACACCCACTGTGCACCTAATTTAGGCATCTGGATTTACGCCAAGTACAACATGGCATAGATGGCCATAACCAAATTTGGCTGCATGGAGAGGCGCTCATCATAATTCTATATACCACACATAAATTTAAGCCTATTTTGTAAAATCAAGGCACTGAGATTACGCCTAGGCATATTTTTTTAATGCATTTAATTTTCAGGCGCCATATATAGAATCTAGCCTAATATGACTTGAGAGAGAGTCAATTAATCTTAAACTTAGCTTTTTTCATTGTGTTTTCCCCTCATTCCTACTAGGATGCAGATGGTTATGAACAAGTGCAATTGAATAACGGCTGCCTTCCTTCCTACTAATAACAGTAGTGACTTCACAGTCTGTCTGGATGTCTCACTGTATTTATGAAAGCACTTTTAAATAAACACTATAAGAAGGGTAGGATTTAATTTCTGGGGAAATGGTTTGGAATACAGTTCTGTCATGTCTTTTCTAGCGCCAGAGCAGCAGGGGGTGTTGTGCTCTATACACCTTGCAGCGAAGAGGGGTGAGCCTGGAACCCAGCAGAAAACAGCCACCCTGCTCCCAGCCCCTCGCTTACTGGCCTGCCCCTTCCACTTTTTTTTGTCTACAAATTAAGCCCTGAAGAAGAGTATCACACACAAAGGAATATTATGCCATACATACAGTATTAGATGTTATTCTCAGTTCATTAGGTTTCTCAAACAGATATTTCTTCAAGATCACGAGGCAGCATTATTGTAGAGTTCAGTGTAAGGTCTACTGGCAAAGGTCTTGGGTCATAACCCAAGCTCTGAAGCAGTGTAACTCTGTAACCATAGCCTAGTGGTTAAAGCACTGGGCTGACAACCAGGGAAGCCTTGTTCAAATCCTGCTGCTGCTGCTTCTTGTGATCTCAGGGGAGTCACTTAACCTTTCACTGTCTCAGGTACAAGCTTAAGATTTTAAACCTTCTGGGGACAGAGAAATACCTAGTAGACCTGAATATAACTCACCTTGAGCTGCCACTAAAAAGGGTATGGGCTAAATATAAATAAAGAAACCATAGTCACATCACTGCAACAACTTCTTTCAAACTCAGACGCTCCAGCTGTAAAAATGGTTTAAAGCAAGGAACCTTGCTGTAAAAACTGTGCAACTGTTACAGTGGCCTACAGATAAGTAGAGCCTGCCTGGATAGGTAATCTGTCCTAAATAAACGGAAATATTACATTCATCTCCTTATTTCACTGTGGGTGGAGCAAAATGTGCTGGTGTTCGCTGTCTTTTTCTTACACAAAATCTGTTACCTTTGACTATTGAAAAAGGAACAGAAAAGTTTTCAAAGAAATGTCACTGCTAAAATATCTACCGATTTCCCCTAACGTATTCCATGTCCATAAACAAAAACATATTTGATTAAGAGCACAATGCGGGCTAATGATCTTCTGTACAAGCACGGTTGGAATAATTCAATCATTTTTTTTACATATAAAAAATGCATTCTGACAGAATACAAATGTCATTGATTTGTTAAAAAAATTGGATTTATAGAAACAGCAGTGAAATAATTTCACAAAAATAAGACTTCAAATAGAAAAATCAGGACAACAGGCGAGTGAGGAGAGCAGATCCCCATTACAGAATATCTTTACGAACATATCATGTTGGGCGAATCAGTTGTCCTAACTCACCTCTCGTCTTTAAGAACGTGAGATGTATTTTACACACCGTGGGATAATCAAAAGGGAGCATTAGAACAGTCCAACCAAATATAAAAAAAATAAAGAAATCCCATTTATTTAAAGAAAACCAGCAAACAGCTTAGTACAGGCAAAACCTCCAGCAGACTGACAATTGATTTAAAATGTGACCTAGGAAGTCTTATTCACCACAGCAATAAAGCTACTTTTGACTGTCAATGCCCACTGCATATAAAGCCAGATAACATTCTAATTATATGATGCCATTTTATCTACAGGAGATTAAAATGCCAGAAACCAAGATGCACATCAAGCAAGAGGGCTTCCAGAACAGAGAATTGATTTTTTTTCTTTTTGTATAAATAAATAAAATAAAGCACTCGCATTAACAAAAGACTGCAGCGCTTCCAAATTATAGGCTGTTATTTTTAGTGGAAGTAGCTCAATATTCATATTGGAGCAGATGCGGCAGTTTAACAAAACAGCTCCCTCCAATCCTGCACAAATTGAAAAAAGGGAAAGTGATTACATTTTCTGTTATCACTTTCCTTTTCTGAATTGACACTCGTGGCCTGCTGAAAATTTACACATGGCTTTCATCTCCACAGCACCTGCTGATCAAACAGAAACCTAGCATTTTCCTGAAAAAAGCTACCAAGGCACGATCCGCTTCTCCTTATTATGTTTGAGGGCAGCAGCATTTCGCTTAAAGATAGAGATTGGTACATGCACGACCCATTCACTGGGTACAGTTTTAACATATCTGTTCATTAAACTTATTTTTCAAAACTGTGTTGAATTACTGGCGGGTGCTTTCCTTTTTGACTCTGATCATATTTTCATTTGCTTATATTTTTTCTCCCCCCAGGCTTTTGACTGATGCTTGGCTGGTTTCAGTCTCCACTGGGATAGCTTTCACAGGGTATTTTAAATAAGGAATCAACAGCATGGCTCACTCATTTTTTTTGTTTAAGATACAGATGAAAAAGGGGCACTTATAACAAAAAATCTGCAATGCTGCTTTGTATATCAGACCCAGAAGTTAATATACCTACTGTATCTGTATGCAATATGTAAACGCTTAAGATGGTATATCAAGAATCTAAAACGTAAACATAACACAAATGAAAGGACAATATCCTCTCAATTTTATAAATGGCGCTATGAGTTTTGCATGCAAATCTGGGCGCACGCAACTTAATTGAATAATGAGCCAATTAGCACCAATATATGGGCCTAACAAATAAATTTATCGGTGCTAAGTTGCATTAATTAACAATTACACAGGTAAATTTTCCGCATGGGTTCCAAAAGGGGGCTTGACGATGGGAGGGTCATGAGCAGATCAGGGATGTTCCTTTTATTTGTGGACATTGTTCTAGAAAAAAAGGGGATCTGTGCCTAATTTAGGTGTGGGGATTTCCGTTTAGGGCCCTGTTTACTAAGAGCACATTAGCGTTTTTAGCGCATGCTAATGATTTGCACACATTAAATGCTAAGTCACCCATAGGAACACAGGGGCAACTCTAGCGTTTAGCGTGCGTGGCTTAGTAAACAGAGCCCTAAAATTTCATTAATGTAAATGTTCGCGCCTAAATGTAGTCATGGCTGTCGGCACTAAGCGTTATTTTTTCAGGGCCGATTTTTAGGCACCATTTATAGAATTTAGTCCAATATGGTGAAGGCCATTGCGGCAAAATGTAAGCCACATTGAGCCTGCAAATAGGTGAGAAAATGTGGGATACAAATGCAGCAAATAAATAAATATTCTCCCCCAAACTGTGATAAATCCTTCAGTACATTAAGCTTATTTTATAGAAAACCACAAATACAATCCAGTACCTCATAAAATCCACATATTTGTTTCCTTAAGAGGGACATTTTCAATATGATATCTGAATCTGATTCTAGACTTTTTGGGGAAAAAGTCCAAAACTCCAGTAGCGAACATGACTATTTTCAAACCAGAAAGATGTCCAACATTTTGTTTCGAAAGTGACTATTTGCTGGATGTTTTTGTACTCAGTGCACCTATCTTTAAGGACCATTTTTTGGGGAAAAAAATCTAAGGTATGTACTGGTTCCTTCACATATTTGGAAAGGGTAGGGGTGGGAGGGAGTCAGTGGTCATCTGGTCATTTAGGGCACCTTTTTGTGACTTAGAGGCAGATGCACTAAACCTTAATGAGCCTTTAATGACCCCCAACAAGGAAATTTTGATCCGTTGCATGCATCAAAGGGCTTTTACCGAGGAAGCTAGCAGCTAACAAAACGGAATGCAGATGAGCAATTTGTGTACAAACCCCATTGAAACGAGATGCACTAACCTTTTCCGATTGCCTTTACGCAGGAAAAAGGCAGGAAATCTAACGGGAGGTCTGTACCTCTTGTTAGGACAGCTCTGTGCCAGGAAAAATCGTAAAGTGAAAAAACAAACAAACTGTGAGCCAATACCAGCGCATTAGCAGAGCTAAAAGCGCTGTGATTGGTCAAAAGGACGTAGCATTACATATGTCCAAAAGAGCTGTTTAAGCTTAAAGGAAACGTGTCATAAACCGCATCAATGTAGTGTTTGCGTATCCAGAGCATGTTTGAGCCTTACCCAACAAAAATCAAAAAAGAATCAGAAGGGGCGGGCCCAGGAGGAGAGAGACGCGCGACCGAAGCTGGGCGAAGGCAGGCATCAGCTTTTCTTCTTGCACGTGCAGAGCCTTCAGACAGAGGAGAGAGGTGCTGCACGGGCTCGGTAAGAGGGAGGGGGCCCGGTGGAGGGGGGGAAAGGCGGCGACGACCCCAAGAGGGGGTGGGGCACAGGGCGGAGGATGTCGTAGGCGGAGCTGAGGGAGACAGAGTAGTGAGGAAGGGAGGGGGGCCGGGGCTGCTAACGGTATGTTTTGCTTTTTAATTTATAATGCAGGGGAAGCGGGGGGGGGGGAATGGCGACCTCAGGCGGGGGGGGGGGGCAAGGACGGCCATACAGGGCGCTCCTGACGAGCGCCTTTGCCCCCTCCCGACCCTTTTTTTATTTTTGTTTTGATTTGGGAGCCATGTGCTTGTGTTTTGACTGTTTGTGGCATGCGCAGAGCAGCTAACATAACGCTTGGCTGCTCTGCGCATGATTTAGGGGCCGATTACCAACGTGTATTATGATTCTTTGATACACTGTACTTTTCAATACCGATCCGACCATGCGTGACTTGTGTTTTGGTGCATTCTTCGTTTTTTAAAAATGTGTAGGGACTTTAACGATTTAGATTTTTTTAACGTTTGCTTGATGCATCTGCCTTTTAGTCCTGATTGAAACAGGTCTAGGCCAAAACATCTAACTTTTAGCCTAGGTGTTTTTGCTATGGCTGAAAAACATCCACGTTTTGGGACTGCCCAAATCCCACCCGCAACACGCCCCCTTGTGATTCGCATGCACTACAGAGAAAAATATCTCAAACCTGAATTTTGAAATCATGATTTGGACGTTTTTCGGATAAAAACATCCAAATGCTACTTCATGCCATTTTCAGGTTTTTCTCTTTTGAAAATGAACCCCTAAATATACTACACAGGGCAGAAAATGACAGTTAATTTACAAGTGTGTTAACGTGGTTGCCACTTTAAATGCATTTTAATTTAGAGAAGGCGACAAATAGCACTGAAGTGTGATTTCCAGATGTACCTTGATTGTAACATGAAAACAAAGACAGATGAAACAAGCAGGCAGTGTAATATTATATTTTTTAAAGCAGCCTACCTCCGCTATTAGTGCTGCTGAACAGTGGGAGGGAATCTAGATGCAAGGTTTTTGAAAACAAAATACTTCAGCTTTGAAACCCCTTTTATTTGTCAAAGTTGACAGTATTATGCAAAGCTGTCCATACCGGGGCACATTTTCTTGCTGGGTTGGGTATTGGTGGGAAAAAGGCCTTTTCCCACCGATCTTTAATCTTCAGAGTTAAGACCAGCGCCAGAACTATAAATAGCACCAGTATCAGACCCAGCTCCTTTTAAAGAGTGCTGCTTAAGAATAAAATGCCCTTTCATTGTAAACATCTCTGGGGTTAATTCTTTTGCCTTGATGCACACTGGTGCCAATCTGCCTTACAATCAGGAGTCCCTGTGTCTGACAAGGTAAATAAACCCTAATTGGTGGCAATTTTCAAATGGCCCATGAAGTTTAAAATAGGGCTATGCATAGGGAAAAAGTCATTTTTTTTTATTTTTTCAGGTTTTTTATTCTCCGGGGGGGGGGGGGGGGGGGGGGGGGGGGGGGGGGGGGGGGGGGGGGGGGGGGGGGGGGGGGGGGGGGGGGGGGGGGGGGGGGGGGGGGGGGGGGGGGGGGGGGGGGGGGGGGGGGGGGGGGGGGGGGGGGGGGGGGGGGGGGGGGGGGGGGGGTGGGGGGGGGGGGGGGGGGGGGGGCTGTTTACTTTACACATTCATTTACTAAGACTTTTTTCATGCCCACCAGAACTTTCTAACACATGCAAATCAATTTTACTCACATTAAGGGACCCTTTACTAAGCAGTGATTAAAACGAAACAAAACATGTCTTACTACACACTTACACAGGTCTTTCCCATGCACTACAACTATTTTTACTGCAGCCGTAAAAACCTTGACTTTCTATTTTTTGCATTAATGGCCGGCATTAATGTTGCCATTAGTGCACGGCTGTTTTAAAAACTTACTGCGGGAACACTTACAGGATCTTATTTGTAGACAACAAGGACTTCGGCATTATCCGTGTGCTAACCAGGTGGCATGTGGTAATGTAGATTGGGCTAGCAGAGGTATGCCCACGCTCCACCCCTGACACACTCCCTAAAAAAAACGTAGCACTCGGTTAGCTTGCACACATTCGAAAACGACACGTAACACTGTAGTATATACCACAGTACTCAATTTTTTTGCAGGGTCCTTTTACTAAGGTACACTAACAGATTAATGGGGTCTATTACTAAAGCTTAGCTCGAGTTATCTGCAGCAGGGGTCCATAGGAATAAAATGGGCCTTGCTGTAATAACTTGAGCTAAGCTTTAATAAAAGACCCCCTTAGGTGCCATTAACAATTAGTGCTGTACAGTGCTGCGTAACCCTAGTAGCGCTTTAGAAATGTTAAGTAGTAGTAGTAGTGCATGCTAAATAAGATGCCCATAGGAATATAATAAATACATCAGCCACGTCTCATAGTACGGACTGAACCCTGATGCAGTAATATGCAAGCAAACAAACAAAGCAAACACTGGGCCTTCAGGATTGAGAAAAATGTAGTCCTTTATTTATGATGAAGACCCGACACGGGCCATATTTCGGCGTACCAACGCCTGCATCAGGGGTCAAAAAGCTCCTATAGGTCAGCTTTTGGACTAATGAACAAGGATGTAAAATAAACAATCTGGCGTTTTACAGACGAGTTGTTACCCTGATTCTTTATTTTACATCCTTGTTCACTAGTCCATAAGCTGACCTATAGGAGCTTTTGACCCCTGATGCAGGCGTTGTACGCCGAAATACGGCCCGTGTCGGGTCTTCATCATAAATAAAGGACTACATTTTTCTCAATCCTGAAGGCCCAGTGTTTGCTTTGTTTGTTTGCGTTGGTTGTTCTTGTATGCTGTATTCCCTCTCTTTTTGTGGCAGTTATATGCGAAATATTGACGCATGTTGGCGAGCGGTCCCAGGAGTACTAATCACATTAAGTACGCTGTACTATTGATAAAAGGGAGATGATTTTTATACAAAATCAACATATTGAAAAAGGATAAATCAAAACATAGAAAAAATATGGAGTACTGATAAAAAGAGTTCTTGTTGATTCATTAAAGTAATTAATGACCGATAAAGAAGCAAGTGAGTCAAGAACTGACTAGCTCTTGTGAAACGAGTTGCTACTGACTGAGGTCTTACCAACAAAGCAGTTTGAATGCTGACTGTGGTACTGAGGTGTGTTAAAAAGGATAACTAGCGCTGGGTGAGTTATAGTATATTGAGAAAGGAATAAAGGAGTCCTTTTACTAAGTGCGCTGAAAAAATGGCCTGTGGTAGTGTAGGCGCGTATTTGGGCGCAAGCAGAATCATTTTTTAGCACACTTGTAACAAAAAAAAATGTCCTTTTTAAATTTTGACAAAATGGACGTGTGGCAAAATGAAAATTGGCATGCATCCATTTTGGGTCTGAGACCTACCGCCAGTCATTGACTTAGCTGTAAAGACTCACATGGTAACTGGGCGGTAGTGGTCTGTGCGCACCCAAATGCTGATTACCACCCGCATGCCAGAAAATAAAATATTTTGAACAGGCGTATCGGACGCGTGCCAAAAATGAAATTACTGCATGGGCCATGCGGTAGCCGGGCGGTAACTCAGAATTGGCATGGGGTTGGGCACGCATAGATGCTTATGTGGCTTAGTAAAAGGGCTCCATAATGATCACCTAATCATTAGCGCACCTTATAAAAGGACTCATAGGTTTGCAGCATTACAGTTTAGTAAAAAGAGCCTCTAAATATTTTTAAGATGCACTGCGGAACTGAATGTGTGCAATGAATGCTCGGCATTATGGCAAATGTTGGAAGTACTTTCAGAAACATTTCAAAGGCGAGCAATGCAATGCAGGCCATTTACACTGCCTTTGCATCTGCCCCTTGAGTACTTTGGATCTGCTCTCAGTCAGGTAGTGGAGAGGAGACAGACACAAAACAGCACACACACATGCAGAAACCGAAAATGTACATGTTTTCTCACCCCTCCTCCATCACCTAAACACACCCACAGGAATCCGTTGAATGCAGCTAATAGAGGCGGATGCTCCAAAATAGCGTAGGAACAACACAGAAGAACAACTCTGTGCTGCTCAATGCTAATGAGATGCAAATATAGGCATGCTCATACCATTGGTCATTAGGGAGTTGGCAGGAGGATGGTTCATTAAGCACAGCTGTTGAGCGCATGCCAGAACGCCACAGTGTAAGGGAAGAAAGAGGAGGAAGATATGTCGGTTGCCAGGCTAATTTTTTTTAAGGCAGAGGCTCCCACACACTTGCCGGGTCTCAGGTACTCTTGCTACGTAGAGGAAAGGGTTTCAAAGCACTGACTGCCGGGGAGTTTTCATTGTTCCGCTGGGCTGATCACTTTCAGTATTATTTATTTATTTCCATTGCTCTTTGGTGTGACAAAAAAAGGTGTGGGGGGGGGAGGTGAGAAAGAAAAATAAACGGTAGCTGAGAAGCTGCTGTGCCCAGGGACTTTTACAGTCAAACCTTGTTGTGCCCAGGAATGTTATAGCCAATCCTTGTCTCAAAAAAGCCACCACATAAATCATTCCATCCAGATTTCCTTGCTTATACCTCAGCTTTCTTTGCAAGGAATCCTCTCTTCCAGCACCCTAACGCCAGCTGGCGTTAGTCTGTCGGCAGTGAGGGCGCCCTTGTTAAGGGTGCTGTTCTTTGAGCATTGGGGCGAATCGCAAATGGCCTAATTTAAATGTGATTTGCATGCTATTTGCGCTAGCCTTTGACACACTCGTTCCCACACTAGAACCCTCCGAGCATTCAGCGCTAGCAAATATGGACACTAGTCCGTGGTAATGGCCTCTAGCGACCGCTTTTGCTTCTGAGCATCGGGGCCATAGTTCAGAAAGCTAGTCAAATCCAAAATTCCAACGGCTATTAGCTGTGCTGGGGGAGGAGCAATTTTCAATCAGGGCCATTTCACCTGGGTAAATTCCCTTGTAAACTATTCATTCAGATTACATAGGATGACGCGTAGCAAATCATGAAATCCCCACTTTATGATACAAATGTATTTATGCAATAGATTTCATTCTAGTCTTTTCACAAGGTCATAACCATGAAATGTACTTCTGTTCCAATATCAATAAATGAAAAAGGGGGCTCTTTTCCTCCTCTTCAAAGTGCAAAGTAACATTAAAGATGTTTGCAAGACCTGCTATGCGTCATTTATAGAGCTCCAACTTACCCAAAATCATTCTGGGGTCCTTTACTAAGGTGAGCTGAAAAAAATGGGCTTGCGGTAGTGTAGGCGCGGGTGTTGGGCCCTCACTGATCCATTTTTAGCGCGCCTGTAAAAAGAGCCTTGTATTTTTGGTCGAAAATGGACGTGCGGCAAAATCAAAATTGCTCTGTGTCCATTGGGGGTCCTGCCACCTTACCACCAGCCATTGACCTAGCGGTAAAAATCTCACACGGTAACCGGGTGGTAATGACCTACATGTGCCACTTGGCACATGTCCGATACGCACATCCAAAATTATTTTTTGGCCACGCATATTGGGCAAGCACCAAAATGAAATTACCGCAAGAGCCACGCAGTAGCCAGGTGCAAACGCAATTTTGGCACATGTTGGGCATGCATAGATGCTTACACTGCTTACTAAAAGGGCCCCCCTGTTTCCCTCCCCCCATTACTATTCTGCTACAGTGTAAAGTAAGGAAAGGCAGAGATGGCATACAGTAATATAATGTGCCACCTGGGCCAACTGGACTGTGATTTTCAGTGTTTCATCAAGCTCACTGAGGCAATCACAAACCTGAAATGTCAATAGATTCATTCAATGGAAGCAAAATAATGGGGCTGTATTGTCTTGCCCTATTGATCGTGTGCTGTCAGGGAGGATACATAACCCCAGCTTTAAACAAATTTTAATTAGGCTTTTAGTAACCAGATCATATCTGTATTGGCACACATGTACAGTGCAAACAGTTTACTCCTGGCTTAACAATGCTAAAAAGGTAAGACCAGAGCATATCTTTTTATGTTAGGCAAGTCTATTTGTGTCATCAGCTTTAAAATTGAAAACCACTGCCATGATAGCAACAGATTTGATTTTACAGGCGTACCCTCATTAAATGTACTTTACAGAAAAAAAAAATAAAACAGCTACTGAGTTAAGAAAACAAACACCTAAAAAAAAAAATCTGTTCTATCGAACATTTCAGATCACTCCATAAATTAATGTCTTTTCAAATCAGGGAAGTGTCTTTCGGATGAAGACACTTACATATGCCAAAAAAGCATTGTGTTTTAGCAGGGGGGGAAAAAAAAATCAAAACCACAAATGTTATTTCAGTCTCTTGGTGTTCCTCAGCTCCAGCACAGCCGAATTATCAGTGCGTACAGAAACTGCTCTCTTCCTGCGAGAAAGGCTTCCTTCCACCCTGTGTGCATGTGAGGCGAAGAAGATAAACCATTTAGCTTTTGCAGGAATCAAATCAGAAGCCTCTCCCTGAACACAGCCTATTTTCTCCCCATTCTCACCTAATAAAAACAGCTAATCAAGTCGTTATGATGCTTATTTTCTTCCCTAATCTAATGGTTTTTTTCAAGTCCTGTCCATAAATAAGCCATTGTTCCTTTTATTATCGCCTTTCCCTAAGCCAGACAGGCAAAGTGAAGCTAGCAGAGATAAGGGCCGAGGTAATCTCACCTTTCCAAGTCCTGATTGAATAGCTAAGGTGATGGCAGATAGAGTCAAGGCCAGGAGTGATGCCTAACTCTCAACAAAAGGCTGAGATTTCCCCTCCCCCCCTCTCTTTCAGAGTGGTTTTTTTTTTTTTTTCTCCTGCTTCTTTCTTGCTTTTTCAGGGCTAATCATGTATGCAAATACTCTAACTGGTGAGACGAGTGGGTAGATAGCAGCTCACAGCTTCACTTGGGTGCTGGCAACTTCTGAATGTTTTATGGGGGGGGGGGGGAGAAAAGTCCTCTCTGGCACTAGAGATTACCTTCTGGCGGCTAAGCAGCTCTTTGTATTCTTTCAAGCCCCAATTCAGCTTATCTGAAGGCAAAAGCTTGTCTCTGGATGGCAATGGAGAGGGGAGGGGCGCAATGTGCCGCCGGGTGATTACAGTATCAGCCAGGCCCAGATGTCTTTCCGGGGAAGGGAGGGGGGGGGGGGGGGGGAGAGAGAGCTTCTTAGCAGCTGATTCTCTGAAGTAAAATCTGGAGGTAGGATACAGAGAATCGACTGAAACACCTGCCGAGAGAGACTGAGGCGTGGTCATTCATCCATTCTGTCTCCTGTCTTGGAACCACTTGGTCCAAGGTGTACACCTAGATAACGTGAGCTATCACACCGTTCAGCAGACTTGACACCTAGAGGGGGGGGGGGGGGGGGGGGATGGGCTTGGATAGCTTCTAGTGACTTCGGGAGAGAACTGTTGCCCAAACACAGGCAGGAGTCTCAATAAGGCCATATTTTCCAGAGCAAGGAAAAGAGTAGATGAGGCACACCTGTCTCCAGCATAGGGGCCGATGCTGAAGCTAGCGAGCAGATTTGACCACAGAATTAAAATCGCATGGTGCAGTAAGCGAATGAATGCTAATTTCCTGAGTGCAAAACCTCAGACACTATGCTTATACAAAGTTCTGCAGTGAGGGTGGCTCACTGTTCAGTGTCCAAACAAAGCAAAAGTGCCAGCAAAAAAAAAAAATCTGCACCTGTTTTCAGTACATAAATATTAGCCTCCCCAAAATTTCTGGTAATTACAATTTTTGCTACACTGATTTGATTCACAGAACAGCCAGCAGATGTGCACATCATATGAGCTGTTACCTCCTGTCTTTTAAAAGTGCAGGTACGTGTTCTGGTCACAAAAAAACAAAACAAAACAAAAAAACTGTTATTAAACCCCTGAACTGGCAGTAAGCCCTCTCAACCAACACTTCTATGCCACCCTGACCTGGTGAAAATGTATTGCATTGTGCACATGTTAAAAGCCACTGTTTCCTTATGTGCATTGCAGATGATAATGTCCTCATTACCATGCATTGTAATGCAGTGTGCACCCATTGTCTACTGCCTGAGTTAACTCCTGGAGCTCAACCCGTCTGCATTGTGCAGCCAATAACGAGTGCATACACCTGCAGCTGCTGTACGTTTTGACTCACGGTATATTTCTGCATCAGCCCCATAGTCTCATCACCCAAATGTTCAAAAAGTACTACATTTTAGGGGTGATTGAAACACAAATCAAAATCTCCCATCTCTACATCTCATACACAGTAGGGCAAAAATTCAATGATGAGTAATGAATAACTAGACTGTCTGGACTCTGGAAAGGCTCAAGGGGGGTCGATGCAGAAAGGAGAGCAAGTGGTTTCTACAGTGAGTGTAGCTCTACTCCATGCAAATAGCTGATGGTATGCAAATTTTATACACAGAAAACGTGCAGGTAAAGGGGGAGGGAGAATGCCAGACACATGTGTAATCATGGCTTTTGTGCACATGCCCGATCAAAATGTAAAGTATCAGCATACATCTGTGTCTGTCCTGCACTATCAGCCTAGCAAAAATTGTTCACATATAACATTTTTGTGAGGCTCATATTTAGGTGCAGAAAAATCAGGCACTGATGAGCGTGTTCACTTTCAGTTTTGTTCAGACACACGCACATGTCTGTTACCTCCTGCCTGCCTTTGAACCTTGTAGGAGCTTCTGTCTGATTACAAGAGGAGACAAAACTGGCAGTTCAAACTCAAAAACTGGCATGAAATCATCTCCGCGAACCCTTGTATGATGCCCTGGACCCGGCGAAAAAAAATTCTTTCTGTAACTGCGCATCAAAAGCTCCTGTTTATCTTTCTGCATTGTTGCAGAATACTCAGTGGCCTTGTGAGCGTTCGTTTTGATGCAATGTGCAGCCATGTATTCCACTGGAGTTAACACCTGTGCTCAATCCCTCTCTGCATTGCTGGGCATGTATAACCCGCATTTAACCCCCAGTAGCTACCTGGTTAGGCCTGCTTTCTGCCAGGGAGTGCTTGGGTGCAAGCTAGATGTCATCTGAAGAATTTATCTGGTTAATAATGAAACAAGATCACATTTTGCAATAATTTTTACATCTATCTGGCAATAGGAATGAGAGCTGGTCTTGAGAGCCAGGTTAATCCCTGGAGGGGCAAGTCACTTCTGAGGTAGGCTTGCTCTAGGGGATTCTGCGGCCTTCCAGAAGCTAGGGGAGGGGGAAAGGGTGAGGGAGAGGGAGGGGGAGGGGGAGTGGAAGGGGGAGGGGAGGGGAAGAGGGACCAAAACCAAGCTTCTCATTTTTCCCCCCAAACCCACCTCCCCCCTCCCCCCTTTTCTATTTCTGTTGATGGCTCTCTCATTCTCCCTGTCTCCTCAGCTCGAAACCTTCGGGTCATCTTTGACTCTTCTCTCTCCTTCTCTGCTCATATCCAGCAGATTACCAAGACCTGTCTTTTCTTTCTTTACAACATCCGTAAAATCCGCCCCTTTCTTTCCGAGCACTCTACCAAAACCCTCATCCACACCCTTGTCACCTCTCGTTTAGACTACTGCAATCTGCTTCTTGCTGGCCTCCCACTTAGTCACACCTCTCCCCTCTCCAATCGGTTCAAAACTCTGCTGCCCGTCTCGTCTTCCGCCAGGGTCGCTTTACTCATACTACCCCTCTCCTCAAGTCGCTTCACTGGCTCCCTATCCGTTTTCGCATCCTGTTCAAACTTCTTCGACCAACCTATAAATGTACTCACTCTGCTGCTCCCCAGTATCTCTCCACACTTGTCCTTCCCTACACCCCTTCCGTGCACTCCGCTCCATGGATAAATCCTTCTATCTGTTCCCTTCTCCACTACTGCCAACTCCAGACTTCGCGCCTTCTGTCTCGCTGCACCCTACGCCTGGAATAAACTTCCTGAGCCCCTACGTCTTGCCCATCCTTGGCCACCTTTAAATCTAGACTGAAAGCCCACCTCTTTAACATTGCTTTTGACTCGTAACCACTCGCCTCCATCTACCCTCCTCTCCTCCTTCCTGTACACATTAATTGATTTGATTTGCTTACTTTATTTTTTGTCTATTAGATTGTAAGCTTTTGAGCAGGGACTGTCTTTCTTCTATGTTTGGTGCAGTGCTGTGTACGCCTTGTAGCGCTATAGAAATGCTAAATAGTAGTAGTAGTAGTAGTAGGGAGAGCAGGGTGGGTGAGCCACATCGCCTTTTTCAATTTAAAGGCAAACCCCACTCAATTCGTGAGATTTAATTGCCCCCTCCAAAGGGTAGTGGGTGGGCTTTGCACTGAGTTACTTATTGGAGCCCTTCAGAGTAGCAGGTCCTTTTCTCCCTTCTTCTAGGAGGTGGCTTACCTACCCTCCCACCCTCATTTACATTTTCTTGTTCTTCTGGGGCAGCTGATGTTCTGTCATTGCAGTTTCTTTTCTGTGTCACAGCTCGCTGTTACCCGAGCTACAGCGTACTGTCTCAGAAGGGATGAGCCAGGAGCTGCGAGTAATACTGTGAGCGCAAGTTTCTAAGTGGGTCAGGTGACCTGGATGTTAATTTTGCATGGAGTCCCATGTTATCTTTTTAGCCCTAGCTGTTAAGGCGGGGCAGTAATTGAGAGCCACTTAGCTGCCATGGCTAGCAGTGGGGGTGGGGGTGGTGATATTATCTTTATTTTTGGCTCCAGTAAAACACTGTTGCATATAAATGATGAAACATTAAAAAGGGAGCTGCGGCCTAATTGTAATACCAATCTGTCATAATGTTGGTTGGGGTTTTTTTTATTATAAATTAGTGGGGGGGGGGGGGATGGTTACCAGCATAGGGGAGGTAGGTTAATATTTATTTCATATAGATGATTGAAGAAACACAGGCCACAACTACAATGGCATCACCTTTTGAAGCCACTTTAAATAGGACTTCCTAAACCTATGCTGGGGACCTCATAGACAGTCTGGTTTTCAGGATATCTGCGATATGCACCAGATTAAAATGCATGCCCTAGAGACTCAGTATATGCAAACTGATCTCATGCATATTCATCATGGCTATCCTGAAAATCCAACTAGCTTACTAGAGTCTTTACAAGGTAACCTTTGCTTGACACTAGGAGGAAAATTATTGTTGAAATAACTCTCCCAGCAAGCAAAATGATATGAAAGGTGGGTACCTGAAAACATCTAAGCCATTAGTTACTTTTCACTTATTGCCGTCAAATATATATATTTAAAAATACAGTAGGAAGAGGCTTTTCCATTATAAAGTGTAGTTAACACCTGAGAAGGCCAACTGCCTCCCCAGCACTCATGGAAAATGTAGCGGTTTTCACCAGAAAGGCAATACAATGAGGGTGACACAACCAAACTGAAAAGCATAACGTGGATAAAGGAAGAGGCTGTGTGGGAAAATCTGGTCACTGCACTGAATCGAGATAAAAAAAGGAGCCTGACCGATTTACCACTGAGGTAATAACAAAACGTCTCCATATCCATGAGACAAAAGTAGTATCAATTTATTGTTTGAAACTGTCTCTATACATATATGCAGATTATCTGAATCTATCTTTCCAGTACTGATGCCTCACAACAAAAGATTATTTGTTCGTTTCTTAACACTCTCTCTCCTACCACTAGATTTTCTCTTTCACAGCAATCAGTGGTCCCCCAAAATGAAAGGCAAAAATTTGCTGAGAATGTCAGCATAACTCATATCAAACTATGATGATCTTTAATGCTTAAAGGTGGCATTGGCCATTTTCACTTTTGCAAAAACCGAAGCCATATACCCCGGACAAACTTCCGGGCACATATTTGAAAGAACTTTGCCCTGAAACAAGACTTCCCGAGCCTGCTCCGAAAAAAAAAAAATCTCTACAATTTGAAACAAGGCTGGATTTCCTTAAGACATGTTAACAGGTCATTGCCTTAGTCTAAACGTAGGGAATGTGACATTAAGTTAAAATATTTCAGCCAGCTGTTCACTAACACGGTTAAAGCTGCGGAAATCTATACAGAAAATTAGGCAAAGCTGCCTGTGACGGGGGATCTAGTATATTGTTATAAATCACAACTTAAGAGAGATTACAGTAGAAAATGTTCGACCACACCACGATTGTATGACAGGCACTGTGCTCCGTTACGCTACAGCTGGCTGGAAACCCTGATTTCAGCTCTCTCTTAAATGCCTGGGTTATCATACTAGAGAGTAAGGGATCCATCTGCTCCCAGGCAGAGAAGTTCAGACGTCAAGGAAGACGTTTTTCTTGCACCGAACATGCGAATTTTAGTGTGCTATGAGGCGAGAATCCAACATAAGACCATTAAGGCATGATAGTTCATCGCTAAGCTTGGCATTATTTCATTTGTAATTGTCTTAATTATGTGCATAATGATTATAAACAGATGTTGTAAAAATCCTTGTGACCTTTGTTGTGCATGGTGAACTTCGTACTGGGTTTTGGGCACAGAGATCAGAAAACATGGTTTTTATTTATTTATTTCTTTTTTTCTCTTCAAGAAATGGAATCATCTCATGTTAACTCACGTCAAGGGCCACTGACTATTCCACAAGGGAGGGAAAAAAAATCAAAGAAATGCCAGTGGAATCGCTAAAGAAAAGTTGATCTTGTGAACAAGCCCAGAGTTTATTGGCTAGACGGGAGGAGGAGGGGAAGCAATGTCGTGGGAAATGTTTTGGAGAATCACACGATAGGCACCTTTCAAAGTGCAGCAGGGTTTCTGCATCCACAGTACTCCCAGCCCCTATCGGTCCATTCAATCCCCTCTCCAGCCAACCCCACCTATCTCTGTACATAACACACGGTTTGCAATCAACCCATTCAGTAGCAAAATAAATCATCTCGGATTTCATTTCTGTGGCCCTCATCTATAATTAGCCTGGACAGACAGGTGCAAACTCATCTCTCCTACAGATGGCTACTGGAAATGGTGCAAAGTAGCTCCTTCTGTCTAAACAGACAGCTAAACCGTGCTGCATTTATCACTTACAATTACCTCCATTAAACTGAACTAATGTTTGCTTTAATTAAATGTCCACTGTTCTTTAAACATTATCTGGGAACTTCTATACCTGTGGGGTGTGTGTGTGTATGTGTGTGTGGAGGGGGCGGGGTGTAGGGCTGTATTTAACTATCTATACATGTTTGTGTGTGTGTGTGTCTCTCTCTCTCTCTCTCTCTCTCTCTCTCTCTCTCTCTCAAAAAGTTAGCAAATGCACAGTGATAAACCACAAGAAGCAGCAGGGGAAAGATGGTACAATATATAATAAAAAAAGGCTCTAGTATTTGTTCGTTTAAATTTATGACCCCTGTCTATAAGTACATCGTAGTTACAATACGCTGAAACGTTCCAGTCTTTTTTTCTCCTGTAGTAAATCTTGGACGGTTTTCATTCTACGAATGAAATCCCGCTGTATGACAAAAGCAGAGACCTCAGCGTGTACCTTTCAGAAACTGGGAACTTTGTGATCACAGCAGGCGCCATAATTTAATCCTAAATAATTTAACCAAGTAGGAACTGCGAGGCGGAAGGGAGGCACATAGCTAAGCAAATATTTCCAAGATTCACGTCTAGAGTCTAACCACAGAAACCGAGGAATTAACTGTGTGCTTTTTTAACCAAACCGTGAGAAATAACCTTTATAAAACAGCAAGTTCGCCTTTTATATTTCAGCTGATAAGGCATCTTTGATCGTGACACATGACAAGTTCCCACAGAGCAAAGAAAAAAGCTTTTTTTAATTAAAATTGGAAGCACCGAATAATCCATTAATGTCTCCCTTTTTCAATTACCTAAAGATTTAATAGTAATTGGCTTCGGCAAATGGATTTGAAAGATAAAATTGACAATTGCGGTCCCCTCCCCCCCCCCCCCCCCCCCCGGTTTTTCCTTTAAAATGCAAACTTTTTTTTTTCCAGTACTCTTTGCTCTGAAGTGTTTAGAGCCTGAATGAAACTAGCTTGCATTGAATGCCTGTCAGCTGAAGTTTGTTGCAGGCAACGTGAAACTAGACATGACAGCTGAGTAGCCCCCCCCCCACCCCCCGGACTGGGAGCACCTCAGGTGGGCTACTGTATCTCCAGCTTCACCCACACAAACTCCCCCCCACCCCCAGCAATATTCTTAACTTCTGTCTCTTCTGCAGCCAGTCAACAAATAAAACCGTGCTGAAACAACTGGTTTTGGTATTAATTAGAAGAAGAAATGGGGGAAAAGGATATAGGGAAATGCAGGCATTGCAAACGATGGCTTTCAGCCTACACTCAAAGTCTACAGTCTGCATTCCGGTTGAAACACTGCCTGCTTATATTACAATGAAGTAGTATTATGCACTGCAAGACCAAATCATACACGTTTGATAATTGCTACTTTGGGATATTTCACTGTTCTTATTAATCTTTAGTGGGTTAAATGTTGCTTTGCACATGCATTGTTCTGTGAGCTTGGCACGGAAACCCGGGTAATAATCAGATATTTGCTCACAGTAAACAAGTTATTTAGCTATTCATCGGATTACATACTGAGAGACAAGCAGCCTGTGCCAAAGGAAAAATTAAGTGGCATGTAACAGACCTAGAATACCACTGTATGTAATCGCATTTGTGATCTGTAAGCCAAACACTGAACCCTCCAAATTTTTTTTTACTAAGTATTCAAGCGTTTCTTAATGATTCATTGATTTTTCAAAACACTTAACAGCAGCTATATAGATTAAAAATAACCCCCCCCCCCCCTAACCAACTAGGCCAGCTAACGCATGCATGAACGAGCCAATGTGCTCCGGACTTTTCTCAGCCTTCACCCTGGCTTTAGGAAGTTGCTTTGTCAAACTGGATTTCCTAAGGAAATCTGACTGAATTGCAAGGAAACCGTGGATGGGATGCCGAGACCCCCCTAAGGAAAAGGTAGGACAGGGGCTCCAGTAAGCGCTATCTTCACCTTATCACTGATACAAGGTCAGGCCAGATGTAAATGGAAAGCCACCTTGGCGACAGGATTAAATACTGCAAACCTCAGAACAAATGCATCGCTTTTTTTTTTTTTTTAAAAGCTAAATGTAGCAAATACGAGAGAAAGGGAACCTCCTTAATTCAAGGTCCTTTTTTTTGTTTGTTTAAGTTTCCTTTGTCATGGAATTGGAAGAAAATATACACAACGTCTAACAAAATAAGCTTGTCCTCTCTCAGTTAAATCAAGCCCCTCTGTTTAGAGGCCCTGATTCACAAACCTCGAACTGAGCAGTGACAGACAGAACTGGAAGGAACTTTTCCTCTGCCCTATCACTTAAAAAAAAAAAGCACATCTAACCAACAGGAATAAAAATGAGGCAAACTGTCACCAATAGACTAAATACTGTTTGTGGGGAGGGGGGGGGGGGGGGGTTCAAACATTGTGAGAGATTCTAGGGTTTGATGAAAGTCTCAGAAGGAAAAGAAAAATACCCAGTAGAAAGCTAGATCACTTCACGATGAGTTTCCAAGAATTGAAAGGGATCATAAAATGCTTCAGGGTAATCGAACTGGGTAGAATAACATTATTGGCATGTGACCTTTATACCCGAGCTTGCCATTTTAACCCTTTACAGTCTGTGTTTTGCCCCCCCCCCCCCCCCCCCAGCCTCACAAGCCTGTTTAGTAAGGGGGGAATGGAAAGGCAATACCCCTCCCCCACGCACACTTCATTTCTGGAAAGCAGCGACCCCCGAAGCCCTCCTCCATCTCCCACTGATCGGAGAGTTTGCAGCCACACAAAAAAAAAGAGGAAGAAAAACAACAACAGTTAAGACGGTACTCACACTGAAAGGGGCTTGAGATCCCCACCATTCGCCACGGGCTCCGAGGTGCCAAAATACAAGTTCCTGGTCCTCGGCGCGGCAGAATCCAACCCAAAGTGCCAGAGCCAGAAAGCCAGATCACCCTGCAGCTTCCTCTCCTACAGCCAGTCCAGCCGATCCGCGCCCGGAAAGTGCCAAATAGGTGAGTCTCTCCCCCTTGGATGGGGGAAAAGCAGCTTCAGATCGGAGCTCAGCCCCGAGCAGGAAGGTCCTTGGGGTGCCAGGAGCCCGAGCTGTCACTGGTGGCCGGGCGACAGGGCTGCGAGACTTGCTTTGGAAAGCCGGCGGAGGTCTGTCATGGAGAAGCCAAATGAGGCTTTCTCCTGGAAGTGCTGCACGATTTCCCCTTCTCAGAGGCTCCGATCGCTCCCTCCCCTCCTCCTCCTCCTCCTCCCTGTGCTCAGAGCCACCTCTCTCAAAAGTCAAACAGCAGCGCACTGCAAGCAGACGGCGGGACTGGGCTACCCAGGTGCAGGGTGGGAGGGCTTAGAGCAGTGGGAGGTGATGGAGGTAGCAGACATCTGTGTCGTGAGAAAGTCACAGGGGGTCAAGTAGATGTTAAACAATAGGCAAAGCACAGTCCCTCCTGGTCGGTTTGCCTGCTCCTTTTATTATTATTATTATTATGATTATTTTCTTTTCTTTTTTTTTCACTCCCTATTCCACTGCTTGCACATGGACCTTGCTTCCTAACCTTCCCTAGGCTGTCTGCTTAGGGAGTCCAGACTGTGTCCTGCAGTAAACCCAAGACAAACACTTTCCCTGGCCATCTGGAGAGCTCCTCACTTCCCCTGCCTGTATCTTCACTGTCTAAAGAGACAGCAGTGCTGGAAATCAAGCCTCTCTCGGTTCTGCTCTCTAATCCCCTTCTGTTAACTGATGCTCAGTCTGACTTTCTATTTGTTTTTGCATTAGATAATGACCTCAGCCAAAACAATTTGCCATTTCTAGTCCTCTGCCCTCTTTCTGTGTTTTTTTTTTTTAAATTTAACTTAAAGTACAGTTCTAAGAGGGGCTTTCTTTGTTTAATGACATATTGTATGTAGGTTTCATTTTCGTGAAAGGGGTATACCAGAGACAGCAACACACACACACTGTTTAGAGAAGGGATTCTGGGCAAGGGCAGCAGTTCAAAAAGTCTTAGGGTTGGTAATCACATCCTTTGGGGCTGGCAGATGTGTAAACCAATTCCTTACAAGTCTCATTTTTTTTCTATAAACATACACTTGCCACAACTGAAACCCAAACATCTCCCTTCGCTGATGGTCCCCAGCTGTCCCGAGGACAGGTTATGCTTCTCAAAAACTGCATATAAAACATCTCCAGACTTGTTAATTTCACATTTTCTCCCTATGGAATATCTCATTGGTTAATAGAGCAACAAGTTCTGGGAAATTGTTCTTTCAAACAACAACACCAGCATGATTAGGAGGCCCAAGAGCTGGTCTCGAAGGGCCCAGTACCGTTCGAGTCAGCTCTGGGGCATGTCGGGAGCTAGCATGGGCTGTGCTGAGGAGCTCCTAGGCGGGGATTGGGCAGGTTGAAAGAGTGGTAGGACAGGCTGCCTATTGGTTAAAGAAGGAGGGAGGGGGCGGGGCTGGGCAAGGAGATAAAGGAGGGGACGCCGTCGAACATCAGAGGGTCGGCGATCCTCGGAGGAGGTTTGCGGAACGAAGGTGTTGCAGGTGTTACGTCTGTGCTCACCTCGCCCTCTGGTGGCCAGAACCGGTGGCTGCTGTGGACCGTCACCCGTTCCAGATTTCAGCCTAGTCCGGTCCGGATCTTACGGGCTGCCAGACTTGCTTGCTCAGATTGAACCTACACAGCACCTGTAGTTTCCTGGTGATGGTTGCAGCTGAGCTCCAGGTGCTGCTGGGTTTATTAGCCATTCTGAAACCTGACTGCTTTGCCTTTGCATTGCGTCTTAGGCCCTGGTCGTGGGTGCTTGTGCACTTCTGCCTGAGAGACTTTGTCTGGACCTGTTTCTGTGTTTGCTGGTTTCCTGCCTTTTGAACCTTTGCCTAGACCTGGACTTTGTTTTGCTTGCAGCCTGCCTTTTGAACCTTTGCCTGGACCTGGACTTTGTTTTTGCTTAAAGCCTGCCTTTTGAACCTTTGCCTGGACCTGGACTTTGTTTTGCTTGCCGCCTGCCTTTTGAACCTTTGCCTGGACCTGTCTTCTGCTTGCTGGCTGACCGCCAGAGACATAGCCTGGACTTGCCGGTACGCCTGTTCTGCCTTGCTTCTGGTGTGGGGTGGTTTTGCCTGCCACTGCTGCTCCTCGGCAGTAGCCCAAGGGCTCACAAACCCAGTTCTTGTTTAATGTACGTGACAGCAGGCAGCATGGTGGACGGAGCAGAGGAGGGAGGAGAGGAAGACAGGAGCGGAGGTGTCCTTCTGTGCCAGCGACTCGCTGGAAGGCAGTCCAGAAGCAGTGAGTTTGTGGGGGGGGGGGGGGGGGGCCTGTAGGCCCTCGGATGTCTAAGGAAATAGCTAGAACAGCCATAGCTGCAGATGCAGCGGTGGCAGGAAAGAAGCGCCAGAAGAAGACTCGTCATATCAGTGCGGGCAGGATAGGGGGTGTGCAAAGGCGGGGGTTGGGGCCAGAGAAGGAAGCAGCCCAGTGCGGCCCGGGGGCGGTAGGGAGGGGCAGTAGGGCGAGCACCTTGGGTGGGGGAGGCTCTGCGGGGAGAGGGGGAAGAGATGAGTTGGAGGGGGTAGGGTATTTGGGGAGTGGGGGTAGGGTGCTGCCAAAATGAGCGCACCAACTGGCCAGGAGTGTGGGCGGAGCATGGAGTGCCACGAGCGCCGGTCCATCCTTAGCGGTGGGTTCGGCGATGGGAGGCTTCGGGGAAGGGGTCCCCCCAGACGTGAGCAGGGCCATGATGGGGTGGGGCCCATACCAATGGGGTGCGTAGCCCGCGTTTGGGATGCCTCTGTGGCCAGTGCAGGCCGCGTGCCAGTGGGCGGCCCCCCGGGGCAGGGCTCCCGTGTCGGCGGACAGGTGGGCGAGTCCAGGGAGGCAGGTGTACGGGAAGCAGGGTGGGGCACAAGGTGGGCTGGTCCTGCTGCTCTTCCCCATTTGTCTTTTCAGGTGCAAAGCGATGTCGTAAGGGCCGGAGTACATGCGGTGGGATGCCCAGGACAGGAGCCGGAACAGTCCAGGACGACAAGGGCGGGACAACCGGTGACTGAGAGGACGGGAGGATGAGAGTGGCCCCCGGTGAGTGCGGAGAGTGCAGGGCTGGAGGAAGGCGCGGCAAGAAGTGGCCCGGCAGCAACAGAAGGGACAGCACTCTCAAGTGCTGGACCATCTGGACTCGGTAATAGTGAGTGTGCACAGAGGGAGAAGGGGAGGAGGGGGCGACACAGACGGTGGGGCAGAGGGAAGAGTGACAGGTCATCTTCCTCATCTTCTGACTCCTCTACTGTTTCTACTTCTTCCTCCTCCACTTCTAGGGCCGAGGGCGGGGAATTGGGAGGAGCCGCGGCAGCGATCCTGGGGGCAGGCAAGAGAGGGCCGCCGGCTTTAGTGGCATTGTCGGAGTTGTGGGAACACATACCACAATCGTTGCGACGGAGGATTTGGCATCGAAAGTGCGTGGACATATTCCAATTGCTGGAAGGTAGAAAGCCTAGACGGGGTAAGAAGCGGGATAAGAAGGCAGAGGCAGGGAAGGAGCGCAAGGTAGCAGAGACGATAGTTAATTGGATGCGTGCATTTTTACGCTTGGCTAGCGTTAGGGGGCAGCGGGACCAGGGCCAGTATGGCCTCTTGTTGGCATATGCGGATTCGGTTTTGGATGCGTTTCAGCGTTTTGGGGGTTGGCCTTGGTTAAACTATGATGAAGCCTTTCGGGATAAGATGGAAGAGAACTTACACATGACGTGAGGGACGCAAGATATAAATTTATGGCTAGTGCACATGGCCTCTCGCATGGCAGGTGAAGGGGGAGCGGGAAAAGGGGGTATTCTGCAGGCCACAAATAGTCGGTCCTTTCGTGTAATGGGGAGAGGGGAGGGGGCATCGTCGGGACAGGGCTTGGCGCACCCGCAGATGTTTGCTGGCGGTTTAATAGAGCGGCATGTCTCTTTCCTGACTGTAAATTCCGACATGCCTTTTCCATGTGCGGGCAGGGACACGCTGCGGTTAAATGTACGAAGAAAGGGGTGGGGGTACACCCCTTGCTAACTAAGTGGGTGGGATGGGCCCCCACGCCGGTGCAGGTCAATGCGATGCTGCCATGGCTCCATCAATACCCGGCGAGGAAGGCGGCCGAATTGTTGGAGTGCAGCTTTCGGGAAGGGTTTATGATCCCTTATCAAGGGCGGGTAGAGTCAAATTGGGTGCGAAACTTGGCGTCGTTGTCGAAATTGAGGGAGTTGGTACGGAGGAAATTGGATGAGGAGTTGAGCTTAAGGAGGATTGCGGGGCCGTTTCAGGGTCCCCCTTTTTCCCCTTTCATGATTTCCCCGCTGGCGATGATCCCTAAGAAAACGCTGGGGAAATTTTGCCTTATCCATAACCTATCGTACCCGGAGGGCAATTCAGTGAATGCGGTATCCTAAAGGACTGCTGTTCGGTCCAGTACACTTCGTTTGATTGTGCGGTGCGGCTAGTCCGACAGTGCGGCGCGGGTGCTCAGTTGGCTAAGGTCGATATTGAGGCGGCCTTTCGGCTGCTGCCAGTGCACCCGGCTGCGTTTCCTTTGCTCCGTTTTCATTTCAAAGGAGCCTTTTACTACGACCGATGCATGCCGATGGGATCTTCGGTGTCTTGCGCTTATTTTGAGTGCTTCAGCTCCTTTGTGCACTGGGTGACAGCTCAGAAGGCGGGGCTCGATACGCTGGTCCATTATTTAGACGACTTTTTATTCATAGAGGCATCTGACGGGGGGGGGGGGGGAACTTGCGGTCGGTTACTGGCTGCCTTTATGGCGGTGGCGGCGGAGTTTGGTATCCCCTTAGTCGCGGACAAAACGGAGGGTCCAGTTTCAGTCCTGAAACTTCTGGGTATTGAAATTGATGCTGAGCAAATGGTGACGCGGTTACCGCAGGGGAAGGTGGAGCAGCTAGAGGCGCAGATCAGGGGGGTGTTGCATGAAAAAAAGGCCACCCTTGAGGCCATTCAGTCATTAGTGGGCAGTCTAAATTTTGCCTGTAGAGTGCTTCCGATGGGGCGTGCCTTTTCGAGACGCCTGGCGGCGGCGACGACAGGAATATCGCATCCGCATCAGCATATCTGTTTGTTGGCGGGGTGCGCAGAGACTTACGGATGTGGTTAGAATTCCTAGCTGAGTTCAACGGCTGATCTCAAAGGGCCCAGTTAAACGAAGGCTGGGCCCGTTCGAGTCAGCTCTGGGGCATGTCGGGAGCTAGCATGGGCTGTGCTGAGGAGCTCCTAGGCGGGGATTGGGCAGGTTGAAAGAGGCAGCTTGTCAGAGTGGTAGGACAGGCTGCCTATTGGTTAAAGAAGGAGGGAGGGGGCAGGGCGGGGTGAGGAGATAAAGGAGGGGGCGGTGTTGAACATCAGGGCGTCGGCGATCCTCGGAGGAGGTTTCCCACCCGCCTGCCCTTACGTCGGGGGGGAGGGGATGTGTTTGGGGGATGATGTGTGTTATTGTGTCTTTCAGGATTGGCAGGAGATGTCGCAGTGGCAAAAATAAAGAACACAACAAACCTCGAGCTACAAAAGATATGGCTCATGGGGGGGGGGGCTGAGTCAAAGCATGGAAGGCGGGTCAGGTGACCCTGGAGACAAGTGTGGAGGTCCACATGGAGCGGGGCCCTTGCTGTGAGGGCGGGGCCTGAAAGAGATTGCCGATTTGCTGACATGGCGATCAGCAGATGGGGTGGGGGGTCCAGGATGATGGCATGTCCGGACCCATGTAGCTCGGGGCGAGGGGGGGGGGGTGACAAGTTTGAACAAGTTAATCAATTGCTTGAATTGCTAATAAAGCAAGCTGCGGCCTAGATTTTCCCAATATTTGTTTCTAGAGAGTTATTGAAGGGGAGGGGGGAGAAGGGGGGCTGGGGGGGGGGGGCGGTTTGGGGTAGAACAAGTCCCAGCTCCAAGGTTTATAAGTAAATAAAGATGATGAAACACAAGTACAAATAAATAAATAGAGAACATAGAAACTGGTGGCTAAAACACATATAGGACTAGTTTCTATATATCAGGCCCAAACATTCTGTGCTAAAATGAAATTCGCCTAAGTGCATTCCTTAAAGGATGCCTACATTTAGGTATACTTTATAGAAAAAGCCTAAATTTCCATGTGGTTTATAGAATACAGCGAGCACCCGTCCACGTGACTAACTTTAGTCGCGGGCAGTTATGCCAACTAAAACCTGGTGTAAATGCAGATGCCTAAATTAGGCGCGGACCTGGTCTATTCATTAACAACACACATAGATTTTAGAAATGCCCATGACACACCCATTCCACGCCCATGATCACGCCCCCTTTTCAACTATGCGAATTAGAATTTACACGCAGTACATTATAGAATATGACTAGACAGTTCTGCACATAAATTCTAATTAATGCCAATTAGTGTCAATAATTGCTTGTTAATTGGCTATTATCAATGCAGATTGGCTTGTTAACCAATTAGATTATGCGCAGTTATGAAATACACTTCGATTTCCATCTGGAAATCTTGGCACGATATATAGAATCCAGCAGATAATCATTAAAATGTTTCTTTCTGTTTTCAATAGTCATGCAGTGTTAGACTGCTACTTGTTAAATTGCACTGTCTAGGCAGTTGTTTATTTTTTTATTAATATGTTTACTAGAGTTCAGTGAAACAAATATCAAATAGTGAAAACTGCAATACAGCACAACATCAAACCAAAATTAACGATGAAAAAAGAACCCTAAACTAACTCCTCCCCCAACCCCTCAATTTTTTCCCCCTTCCCCAGGCATCAGAAAGCCAAGCAATCTAAACATGCATCCAAAAGTTTAGATGGTGTCTCCCGCAGCTGCATTCTGCTTACAAGCAAAATATGAGTCCCATGTTTATTTCTGATGGTGTACACAGTGCTGCAAGAAGTCAGATAGGCTTCATAGAGGAAGGTGTTTCCCATCTGAAGATTTAAGAAGGAATTCAATAAATGACGCTGAAAATTGAGCGCTAAAAATTTGAGCGCTAACCACCAGATTGCATATAGTTTGCCAAAATCAAAGCATATTCTGTAACAATGCACATAACTTAATTGGCTCATCAAGCTAGTCAGCACTTTTAACAGCACTTAGCAAGCAAAAATGAGCACTAATTGGCAATAATTAGAATTTATGTGCATAACTTGTACTATACCTAAGTTCTAATGTGCGCAGGCAAAAAGGGGCATAGTTATGGGTGGGGAAATGGGCGATTCATCAGCATTCCAAAATGTACATGCGTTGTTGTAGAATATGGCCCAATGCGCATAAATCTATGTGCCAAGATTTACGCCATGTATTTTTTTTTGGTGTAAATGAAGGCATGTATTTTTTAGTCACTAGGATATCAGGGGGCCCTGTTTACTAAGGCACATTAGCCTTTTTAATGCACCTACAATTAGCGCACGTGCTAACCGTGTAGGTGCCTATAGGGATATTGTAGGCATATACATGGTTAACGCACTTACATGCAAGTGTATTCTATATACTGCACCTAAATTTAGGTGCCCCTTATAGAATACACGTAGGCAGAAATGTTTTCTGAAGGGATTTTCTAGGTGACATATATAGAATTTTCCTCAAGCGCTGTTCGCATGCCTTTTAAAGAATAACATTCAGCGTGGATCCAGCGCCTAACTTTTGGGTGCTGTACTGATGCAAGCTAAAAGCAGATGTACATGCCAGTGCCCAACTTAGGCGCATTTCGGGTGGATTCTGTAAATTCACATGCAACATTTTGGAACGACCTTGATATGCCCCTGACCACACCCCCTTTTCAGATATGCATGATTGAAGTTAGCACTGTGCTTTATAGAACAGCATGCAGCGAGATGTGCATGCAAATAATTATGACTGCTAATTAACATCAATGATTATTAGCACCCAATTATCGATGTTTCTGAGCTTGTCAATTTGTTTGTGTGTGCATCTCTGATGCATGCACAAAGCTGGGCACAGAAATTTGGGTGTGATATATAGAAGTTAGGGGCAAACTGGCCAGTTCTGTATTCCAGGTGCTCACATTTACATGTGTTATCACTGGGATTTAAGTTGAATGCACAAATACAGTCATATTCTAGATTTGTGCATGCAACTTAATTAGTTAACAAGCCAGTCAGTGCTGATAATTGCCACTTATCAAGCAATTATTGTCATTAATGGTCATTAATTACAATTTACATGCAGAACTATCTAAGCATATTTTATAATGTGATGTATGTAAATTCTAAGTCACATGGAGGGGCATAATTGAACGGGGGCGCTCATCTCTAAGGCCGGCCATCTCTAAGGCCGGCACCGCAAACAGGCGTCACCGACCATCTTTCGTTTCGATAATACGGTTGGGGCCGGCCAAATCTCAACATTTGTGTCGACCCCAGAGATCGCTGGCCTTAAAGATGGCCGGCATCGGTTTTCCCTGATAATGGAAACCAAGGCCGTCCATCTCAAATCCAGCCAAATCCAAGCCATTTGGTCATGGGGGGAGCCAGCATTTGTAGTGCACTGGTCCCCCTCACATGCCAGGACACCAACCGGGCACCCTAGGAGGCACTGCAGTGGACTTCATTAATTGCTCCCAGGTACATAGCTCCCTTCCCTTGTGTGCTGAGCCCCTCAAATCCGCCCCCCCCAAAAAAAACCCACTCCCCACAACTATATACCACTACCATAGCCCTTATGGGTGAAGGGGGGCACCTACATGTGAGTAAAGTGGGTTTCGGGTGGGTCTTGGAGGGCTCCCATTTACCACCACAAGTGTAACAGGTGGGGGGGGGGGGTGGGTCTGGGTCCGGCTGCCTGAAGTGCACTGCAGTGCCCACTAAAACTGCTCCAGGGACCTGCATACTGCTGTCATGGAGCTGGGTATGATATTTCAGGCTGGCATAGAGGCTGGCAAAAAATATTAAAAACAATTTTTTTGGGTGGGAGGGGGTTGGTGACCACTGGGGGAGTACGGGGAGGTGATTCCCGAGTCCCTCCGGTGGTTATCTGGTCAGTTTGGGCACCTTTTTAAGGCTTGGTCCTAAAAATAAATGGACCAAGTAAAGTCGGGCAAATGCTCGTCAGGGCCGGCCTTCTTTTTTCCATTATCGGCCGGGGCCGGCCATCTGTTAACCATGCCCCCGCCCCGCCTTTGGTACACTGCCAACACGCCCCCTTAAACTTTGGCCGGCCCCGCGACGGAAAGCAGTTGAAGGCGGCCAAAATCGGCTTTCGATTATACTGATTTGGCCACCATTAGGAGAAGGGCGGCCATCTCCCGATTTGTGTCAGAAGATGGCCGCCCTTCTCCTTCGAAAATAAGCAGGATAGTTGAAAAGGGGGTGTGGGCAAGGCCATGGGCACGGAATGGGTATGCCATGGGTATTTCTCAAATCTATGCATGAGGTTATAGAATACGCCCAGTCTGCGTCTAATTTAGGTGTCAGGGCGGTAATTTGTCATGTTTGTCTGTCCTAATTAGATTGTAAGCTCTGTCGAGCAGGGACTGTCTCTTCATGTTCAAATGTACAGCGCTGCGTACGTCTAGTAGCGCTTTAGAAATGATAAGTAGTAGTAATAGTAATTTCATTTTTTATGAGCATCCAGTATGCACGCTGGAAAATGTATTTTATTTTCCGGTACATGGTGCTAAGCGGGTGATTATTGGCATTGTACATGCGCTGGCGATTACCACCTGGTTAACGCGCGAGATCTTACCGCTAAGTCAGTGGTGGTGGTAAGGTCTCAGGCCCAAAATGGACACGCACCAATTTTCATTTTGCCACATGTCCATTTTCGGTGCAGGCCATTTTTCGGTGCACCTTAGTAAAAGGACCCCTTTGTTTTAAAATATTTATAAATGTGAGGGGCTATATGACCAGTTTGATTGCATAGATAAAGTATAGTAGGATTTTCAGAAAGGTCTTGAATAGCAAAATTACAATTTTTAAGCAAAAATCTTGTTTTACTCTCTCCACTATGGCTTTATCCTTGTTAAATACCGCTTTTATCCAATGATCATCCAATGGTCTAACTGATGCCTTCACAGTCTTCCTGCTTTAAATATAACCGCAAGAGTTTTTGTTATGAGTTTTTGCTTCTACAGCAAACTCCTCTTCAAATTCTCCTTTTTTTCTTCCTTATCAATGTTTTGAATCTAACTTGCTTATTGCTATGCTGTTTCTTTGTTTTGTTTTCATTCAGATCCTTTTACCATTGTTTTAATTATTTTCTTTTGGCTCAATAGCCTTTTTCATCTCATATTTTAACCATGTTGGCTGTTGTTTGGTCTTCCTTCCACTCTTTCTAATATGAGGGGTACATCTGGCCTGGACTTCCAAGATGGCATTTTTAAACAACATCCATCTGTGCCTCAAGTGGAATTTTAACCTTTGCAGTGGCTCCATTTAGCCATTTTATTTCTTGTTATTTTCCTCATTTTATCATAGTTGTCCTTTTGAAACTAAAATCTAATGCAGTAGGTTTTCCTTAGGCCCCTGTTTACAAAGCCACTCTAGCAGCTGGCGCTGCAGTATTACCGACATAGCCCATTCACTTTGAATGGGTTGTATCAGCATTACTAAGCAGCAACCACTAGTGCGGCTTTGTAAACAGGGGGTTTAGTGTCTTCATTCCAGTTATTAATTGAAATTTGATCATGTTATGATCATGTTACAAAGTGGCCCACTTCTCACACCAAATCCTGTATTCCACGAAGGGCCAGATCAGTTCCTGGACTAGATTCATGAAGCTGTCATTTATTTCATCTAACTACTTTACCTCCCTAACATTTCTTGATGCGACATTTATGCAGTCAATATTGGGGTAAATGAAATGACAACATAAAATCCATTCTGCTAGAAATTGAACTACAATACAAGTGGGCAACAAACTTCACTTTCATGTGTTGTGTTATACTTGGGGTTTATCCTCAAGTTGCTGAATAAGTTACAACTTATTCAGAGTACTTCGGCTTGATTGATTTATAAGATCAAAATGTTTGATAGTGTTTCATCATATTTAGTAGAATTGCATTGGCTGCCAATATGTAAAAGGATTCTTTTGAAATCAGCATGCTTAGTGTTTCAGACGGTCTGTGGGCTTACATCAGAATTACTGTTTAGTTTATTGAATACTTCTCTGATTCGTCATTCATCTCATTTGTGTGCTGTATTGCTATTTCAACTCCGTAGTTCTAGGGAAGGTTTATTTTTTTCTAACAAATTTTTAGTTCATTATTTTACTTTGCTTCAATTTCTTTTTGGATCTTTTTACTTTCTCTAATTAGATTAGAGACACAGGGGGTCTTTTGCTAAGGTGCGCTATCATTTTTTTCTTGAGCTAATAATCAGCTGATGCTAAACGCTGAGATGCTCATTATACTCCTATGGGCATCTCAGCATGTAGCACCCGCTGATTTTTCGCAGAAGCTAAAAATGCTACCGCATCTTAGTAAAAGACCCCCAAATCATTTTCTTTTCATGGGAAATTGAAAACTTTCATATTTGAAAACTGTTGATTATTTGAGTTGGGTGGTTACCTTGTACTTTGATTGTGTATTGTAATTTTGTATTTTAATTTGTGCACTGCATTGAACCTGTAAGGGGATATAGCAGTATATAAGTGTTATAGTGACATTGACAGTATGTGAATCTGAAAGTCACTGCTTCACATCAGACAGGTTTAACATAACAAATGTGCATCATAACAAATCAAAGTAAAAAAACATCTCCTAAAATCTCCATTTTTTATTATTTTGTAACATTTGTACCCTGTGCTTTCCCACTCATGGCAGGCTCAATGCGGCTTACATGGGGCAATGGAGAGTTAAGTGACTTGCCCAGAGTCACAAGGCGCTGCCTGTGCCTGAAGTGGGAATTGAACTCAGTTCCTCAGGACCAAAGTCCACCACCCTAACCACTAGGCCAGTCCTCCATTCATGAACCACTTATCCTGAATGTATCAAACTTCATCACATCAAACGGTATGAAATCCATTCTAATCCCCGATGCAGTAGAGAGCAAAACTTGGATTCCTTGTTGGTATGATGTTTGATCCATCAAGATAAGTGTTTCATATCAAGAATGGAGAGGTTATATAACTTTTTCAAACTTATATTAGAAGATTAAGGGGCCCTCTTACCAAACAGCGGTAAGGCTACCTCTGGCTTGGCATGTGGCAAATCGGCCCTACCGCCGGCGCACCCAAGAGCCCAGCAGTAGTTCCAGTTTTCCCGCACACATTTCCAGCACTAGAAAATTCTTTTGTATTTTCTACCTCCAGGGAGTGTGCCTGGCATTAATGGTGCTGCCCAATTACTGCCTGAGCCCTCACCCCCTCCTAAATAGGAGGTGGTGGCAGCAGTAAATGGCCACATGGCAATTTTCTAAATTACTGAATGGCCATTTACTGGCCCTTTTTTTTTTTAAAGGCCCTTTTACCAGTGACGGTAAAAGGTGGCCTTGGCACATAGCAATCTCACATGCCGACACTACCATGGGTCATCTTTTACTGCCGTTTGGTAAAAGGGCCCCAACTTTTTTTAAATTTTGTTTTGTTTTTGGAGTCAAATTCAACTAATTAGCTACCTAAGCATAACATCCAAGTTTTTTTTATTTACTTCTCCCCCGCCCTTTTTTTTATACCTGCTTTTCATATAAGTTCCATTAAAGTACATTGTTAATTTCATCTGTATATTTGTAGAGATTGTGCCTTCATTCAGTTCACAAAGCTTACAGTATTCTGTAAGTTACTAGCACAAGTTGGAGGCCCTGCCCATGATCAGCCTATCTGCATACCCCCTTTTATATATATGCACTCTTACAGAATAGCTATCAGTGCTTTCTTTGTAGGGAATAAGGTACTGGTAGTCATTATGGGTAACCTTAGGGGTGGGGTCACTATATATGGCTCTGCCCCTATGATAGACACACCCACATTAGCCACACCCCTTTTACCAGCTATGGTGCATATAAACAGGCATCATTGAAAATATTACACCAGTATTGGAGAAAAAATAACCTGTGATTTGTTTTTCATTACAAATAATTTCTATAAGTGGAGGAGTGGCCTAGTGGTTAGGGTGGTGGACTTTGGTCCTGGGGAACTGAGGAACTGAGTTTGATTCCCACTTCAGGCACAGGCAGCTCCTTGTGACTCTGGGCAAGTCACTTAACCCTCCATTGCCCCATGTAAGCTGCATTGAGCCTGCCATGAGTGGGAAAGCGTGGGGTACAAATGTAACAGAAATAAAATATAAGCAGTTACAGCTCCAGTATACCCAAAATTAGCACACAGACCAGGAATTAGACTTGCCAAATCTGAAAAACAATGGTGCTCATTTTCAAAGCACATAGACTTTATGTAACCTATGTGCTTTGAAAATGAGGCTAAATATGTTATAAATATCGCAGACCCTAACAAACAGATCCCTATTCAGATACTTGGCCTTGCAGTCAGACATGGAGAACAGAGATAGCCCCTCTTCAAATTCTTCAAAAATTAACCTGGAATCCTAAGGAACCAGAGTCTGTATGCAGCACAATACCAGGAAAATAGAAAGAAGCCTCCTATACAGTGCAAAATAAGACAGCAGATGTAAATTCTCAAATTGGACATATTCCAAGCCCTAAAATGAAAATAGAATGATTTTTTTCCTTTGTTGTTTGGTGACTTTCTTTTTCTGATCATGTTGGTCCCAGTCTCTGAATATGCTGCTCTCTATCTATTCTATTAACTCAATTTCCAGGGCTTCCTGCCCATTCATTTCTTTACTTTCCTCCTTTCTTCTTCATTTCTTGTCCTACATCCATAAGTAAAAGTTGGGTCCTCTGCGGCAGTGACTGGAGGAGGTATAGAGTAGATCCAGCTTTAGCCTATTTTCTCCATCCATGTGCAGTTTTTCTCCTCTCTTCCCTTTCCCTCATCTCCATCCATGTTCATCTTCTTCTTTTCTCTTCTCTTTCCTTCCCTCCATCCATGTCCAGAATTTCTCTTCTCTCACATCCCTTACATCCATGTCCAGCATTTCTCCTCTCTCTCTCCTCCTCTGCATCCATCTTCATCTCTCCCTCCCCTACATCCATATCCAGCAATTCTTATCTCTCCCCTCCTCTCCATCCATATCCACAATTTCTCCTCTCTTCCCTCCCTCCATCCATGTGCATCTCCTTTTTCTGTCTTCCCTCTCCTCCATCCATGCCCATCATTTTTCCTCTATCCACTTCACAGCAAACAGAAGAACCACCTACTCAAACAGAGAGGATGCACAGGACTGTGCTAGTAGACACAGCTAAACGGAATAACAGCCCACTCGTGCCACACAGAGAGACCGCTCAAGGCTGCGCTAGTAGTCACAGCTAAATGAAAAAGCAACCCACTCAAACAGCCAGAAACCTCACAGAGAGGACTCAAACAGAAAGCACACAGGAAAAACTCAAGACAAGACCCCACAGAACTCAAGGATAAGGGAAGCCACTATTGAAGGAACACTCTAAGCTGTACCATACAGCACTCAGGGAAGAGGGAAGCCACTCAAAGGAATACTCAAGGGTGTGCCACCAGGCACTCAAGGGAGAAAGGGAAGCCACACATAGGAACACTCTAGGCTGTACCATACAGCATTCAAGGGTAAAGGGAAGCCACCTATAGGAATACACAAGGCTGTGCACACAGCACTCAAGGGTAAAGGGAAGTCACTCATAAGAATACACAAGGCCGTGCCACACAGCATTCAAGGATAAAGGGAATCCACACATAAGAATGTACAAGGCTGTGCCACACAGCACTCAAGGATAAAGGGAAGCCACTTATAGGAATACACAAGGCAGTGCCACAGAATCAAATAACAGACACTAGAGACAAAGAGAAAAGCAAGCAAACAGGAAAAGCTGCCTTTACATACACAAATCAGGTAAGGAGCAATGCTCACAAGAATCAAGAGACAAACACAGCAGATAAAGAGTTAAAGCAGGCTAAAGTCAGCAAGAAGCAGGGCTTACACTGCAGTCAAAGGTTTAAAGCAAACAAAGGGAAAAAGAACGTTCTCACCAGAACTCAGCCAGCACACATAGCCAGGTAGGGAAAGGAAAGGCAGGCAAAGACAGAGCACACCCAGCTGCACGGAAGCAAGATAATCAAAGAAAGCAGCTGGGCTGGCAACAACCGGCTCTCTGAACAGTGAAAGCTAACAAAGGAAACCACACAAGGAAACAGAACAGGCTTAAGCTGGAGAGCCTAGACAACAAGGAAAGAATCTATTCAGGTTCAAACCAGAACCACACACACACAGAAAAACAGAACAGGGCTTTGCTTGGGAGCAAAGTTAACAGGCAAGTAATCCATACAGGTTTAAACCAGAACAACACACACAGAGAAACAGAAGAGGGCTTTGCTTGAGAGCAAACCTAACAAGAAAGTTATCCATACAGCTTCAAACCAAAACCACTCACACAGGGCTCAGGGCTGTGCCCAAATGCACAGCATAACAAGACCAGTTCCCTCAGAATCAAACAACAGTACAACAAGAAAAAGGAAAATAGACCTGTTGCAAAGACCATGCAGGAAAGCTCCCTGGGTCCTTATAAAGGAGAAGGCTGATGATGTCAAAAGTAGGAAATGAAGCAGAAGCAGGGAGACCAAAGCGAGGCTTGGCTTCAGGGACCCCAAAGCGAGGCTTGGCTAAAAGGAAAAACAACAACAGGAAAAAAGGCAGACTGGAGAGGTCACAGAGCTAGACACAGAACAACAGTAGGTCTGGACATAAGGGCACAGCCACAACCATGACGTATTTACATGCACCAAGTTACAGAATACACTTAGCAAGTAGTGTGTATAAATTCTAATTAATACCAATTAGTGCTTATTGGTTAACATCCTATTATTAGCACTGATTAGCTGTTAACTAATTAAGCATGCACATTGTTATGGAATACGCTTCAATTTCTATGCGTAAATCTCGGCGCAATATATAAAATCCCAAGGTAAGTGGGAAAACTTTCACTGGACGCCTCAGCATATTCCATGGTAGTGCTCTTTTAGCAGGCCTGCTGAGAGGGGGGGCAAGGGGGCAAAATTCCCCAGGGCCTGGCATCCAAGGGGGACCCGCCCAACGCTAGCATTGCTCTACTGTTCATGTGCGCAGCAGCACCGTAGAGCAGAGTCCTTCCTTCTTGCCACATTCAAACAGCTTCCTTGGACATGGTAGGAAGGAAGGAAGGAAGGAAGGAAGGAAGGACTCTGCTCTGTGGCGCTGCCGCTCACAGGAACAGGAGAGCAATGCTAGTGCCGGGCCCTGGGGAATTTTGCTACGCACAGTAACAGGAGCAGGACAAGTAAGCGGGGCGGGCCTGGACGGGGGACTGGCCCGGGGGCAAGGGCCCAGCTTTGTCTCTTGGCAGCCCCTCTTTTAGCACATGGTAGGCCCACGTTAGGCCTACCTTGCCTTAGTAAAAGGGCCCCTAAATGCAAACTAATGAGGACTTTTAGACTATAAGGCAAGAAAAGGTGAACATTGTAGAAGGGGGTATAAGATGCTCTGTAGCTGCTATATAAGAAGGGTGGACTAGTGAACAAATATTTAGTACTAACCCTTGCTAAACACAATGCATTAACATTTTAGCATTGCAGACTACCTCATCACTGTTTCACAACTGCTGCTGCTTGAATGAAGTGTCAAACTAGTGAGTGCTGGTAATAGGAGCTTTCCTTGCTTTTGAAAAATCTCTTTTCAGAGTTTGAAGTTTGTCTTGAAAAATCTGTCTTTATGCCAGAAATTGCCACAAATGCTTTCTAGCTGCCTTTCTTCTCTGGTGAGAAAATTGCTTTTCCTACTTAACCATTTCTCTAAAAACAGAGCGCATTGCCAGCGCTATTTATAGTTTCTGCTTCCTGAGTTGCTCATTTTATAATTGCACTTGAATGCGCCGAGCCTCATTAATTTAATGCCAGAGGATACATTATTTATACCAGTGCAGTGGTAGGCTATTTTTGCCTGGTGCCGGCACTTTTCTGCACTGACCTGATACATTAGTGGATCTGTCCTTTCAGGGTTAGAAAGTCATAGAAAGTCATCCTCCTTGGTGGCTTGGCATCTGAGTTTCTGTTCAGCATTTGCATATAATGCTAGGAATAAAAATGACATCATCTAAAATGATTATTAAAAAAATGCAACCCCCAAATTTTATGATATTTAGCTGAAATATCAATGACATTTGATGCTTTCTCTATTTGCTAGCTTTACAAAGGTGGCGGTCAAGAATTAAAACGATACATTTTGAGGCTAAAACTATCTTCCAATTAGCATCCTAAAATAATTCCCAGAACATTATGTGGCATCTTTTGGTGCTGTTCCACTGCTTTCTCTTATTGAACATATATGAGGTATTTTTGTTGATACATCTAATACAAGTTTTGAATTGGAACAAAACTGGCAGAAAATATTAGGGTTTAATTTGCCCAGTTTAAGTTTAGAAGAAAGACTGCTGTAGGCTGGCTGATGACTAAAGAAAGAAAACTCACTATTCAAAGCTGGAACAGGGACAGAAAAGACATCATCGGTGACTTGACAGATTGAAGGTCATGAAGAACATCTGGCATGACAGCTCATCAAGTGTCAAAATGTAAAACACACACACACACACACACACACAAATATTCTCATTTTTTTTTTGCTCGCATCTACATAATCTTTATTCTGCATTCTTCACTCATACCTTTCCTCTCCATAAACGGACAACATTGTGTAACCCAGGCCTCACTGATCTCCTTCGAGCAGGGACTGTCCTTTGTTAAACTGTACAGCGCTGCGTAACCCTAGTAGCGCTCTAGAAATGTTAAGTAGTAGTAGTAGTAGTAGTTCTTTCCGACTGACCCGGGACACAAAAGAAACTCACTCTCTTCGTTTTTCCCACAAATCACTCTCCACACGTTGTTCAGTCTCTCTCACTCGAGCTTGGGCGCAGGTCAGGGCTGGATAAAGATCCAGAAAGCCATAGGATGTTAAGCTAGGCTTTATCCTGAGTAACTTTAATAGTCCAGGAGCAGGTTCTTCACTCTCTCTCGCTCAAAGAATACTCGCCACACCAAAGAGTTATCTTTTATTCAAACTTCACAGAACTCTGCAATGGGCAATAAATCCAGACTACATAAATCCTTATGTACAGTTAGCATTTGGTTTAAGAAGTTTTCTGTCCATCCAAGACTATTGGGTGCAGTCTTATCCACTAAATAAACAGTTTCTTATAGCAATCCTAAACTATGAACATATCTACACTTCTCCAGTCCATCACCCATCCCTTTGGGCTGTAAAATCCAAGGCTGTTCTGGTAGCATTGGTTGCCATCAGCAAACTCCTCCAGAATCGGACCTCCTTGTCCGTCCTCTCCTCTAGAGTTGCACTTCACCGAGGTGCATCCTCTGGCCGTGAACAGACTTCCCTGTTCCTTCTTTCCCCTAGCCACCCAGAGCACTCCTCTCCAACAGTTACTGCCTTTGACTGACAATAACTCCCCTCCCCCCCACCTTAACTCAGCCTTAGATTATCTGGTATTTCCAGGATACCCCTCTCTTCCAAGGGTCCTGGCAGAGGTGAAGGCAACCAAAGACCATGTGCTCAGACAAACAAGAACTTTTATTACCTTCAAACTCCACCTCTGATATCAATCATTAACTAAAAACATTTTCCTCTGCAACTTATCCAATACACAATCCCTCTGGGCTGGATCTTATTCCACCCACATCTCAGAGCCCTCCCCTCAGAGACTCTGAATAGTTCTATCGTGATGACCTTAGTAAGCCCCATTATAATGGGGGATTGCAATTGCAAGACATGAGACGCACACCTTTCCGCTACACACATCCAGTAGTTCTCGGCCCCTGCATTGCTACCATGACCTCGTATTCTCACAACCCTATTCTGCACAGACCAACAAGACTAAGGGCCCTGAGCACTAGAGCTTAATCTATCATGGGCAAAGGCTAATTTACTAGATAACCTTCCCTGCATCTCCTGCAGTTATGCTATAATAAAGGGGATTCTGCTTTCATCCACTCCACTTTCTACAACATAGCCCTCATATATCTCTAAGTATGTATGATTACTGTCCTTTCTCAGCTTTTAGCTAGATTCTACACTGTTCGGTTCTGCACAGTCAGTTTGAGTGGTATAGTAAGTTTTAATAAACTATAAATGATATATAAGCTGCCATAGTGTCCTCTAGAGCAGTGGTTTTCAGTCCAGTCCTCAGGGATCACCTGGCCAGTCGATACAAAGAAAGAGAAAGGCAGAACAGCATCAATTTGTGGTTTAAATGAGAGCTTTGAATCAGAAAGGAAACCAAGGATTTTCACTGAGTCTTTGCATGCAAGAGTGTGACCATTTATCAGCCATCAACATTAAACCAAATCAGTGCTCTCTCTCTCTCTCTCTCTCTCTCTCTCTCTCTCTCACCATATCAGCAATTTATAGTTATTTGTGTCACTGCCTTTTGTCCTTTACTTTCTTATGGGGAGGTGAGCACAGAGCAAAGAGGCAGGCAGAAGAGGGGAGGGAGAGAGGAAAGGAGTACACCCGTTTGCCACCAGCTTCAGACCTTACACTCTATCTGCTCATCATAGTGGGTGTTTAGGGCCTTCTGAGTCATTTCTATGGATTGTGAGCCTCTTTTCATTAAGCCCTGCTTTCAAATGTTCAGATGGGTTTCTTTCTGTTTTTCTTTCTTGACACTATCACAATAAGTTTACCCCACACTGTGGCCTTGAAAGCATCACAAAGAACCTGTAATGTAACCTAATAACTGCATTAAAAAATCCCCAATGACTGCCTCCAGTTCCTCACCAGTTTATTAAAGAGGTGTTCATTCTCCATAATTTCTGTTTTAGTACCTGTCCCAGGGAAGCATGATCTGAAAATTCAATCCTGGAGTAGGTATTATGTGTACTTATGTTCTTGGGGGTGACAGTTCCTTCAGATATCTATTGGTGAGTGCTCTTACATTAGTTGCACCAGTAACTTCCCTGATGAAATCCCCACTTCTTCTCTGTTCTATCTTTGGTATTATTAGGGGCCAGATTAAAGTTTCTTTTTCCTCCTCCTCCTCCTCATATTATTAATGGGAGGGTTGTCCAGCAACTTTTCCAGGATTCATATTATAAATTCTCCCTGATGTTTATTCAGTGCACCAAACATACCATTAACTAGTGGATTTGCATCTCCAGTGACTAATGTTCTACCCCCAGTGTTCTTCCTGTTCCTTCAGACTCTACATTGAGCATTCTTCTGTATCAATATTGTCAACCCAGAGCTATTGAAGGTGATCCACAAGTGTTGTATCTCTCCCACCTAACTCATCCACTACTTACTCTTTTCACTGTGAGTGAAGTGTGTTTCTTGTAACAGTATTAAATCAGCCCCCTTGTTCCAGCATTAAGTTCTGTCTGTGTTTTAGGGTCTGCAAGCCCCATACGTTATATGATAGTAGTTGCATCTCCTGCACTTTTTTTCAACTCCAACTCTTAATTGTCTACTCACTCAACATGCATTTTTACAGCCCAATGCATTGCCTCCACTCTCATCTCTCCCCCTCCCCCACATCCTTAACCCTATGCATCCTGGATGAGAGGGTGCATTTCTTAAAAAATGTTAACAACACCAAATAACAAGCTGGAAGGGAGCAGCCTGGAGAGGGTTGGTGCCTCTGCTATCCTGATGATGGGCCATGAGCACCTCCATAATCTAGTCCCCTTCCCCAGCTGCTCCAGATAGACAGTGCCATCCCTCCAACTACCCCCTCCAACTGCCCGCTCCCACCCCGCAAAGGCAATCAGCATTTTCCATGTGAAAAACAATGTCCATCTCAGTCACATGCAGTGTCTACCACATTCTGCTCTTCCTGTTCCTCTGAACTTCAGGCACCCTGCACTCCAGTTGCCAAGGCATGTAAAGTGACCTAATTTAATACTACTATTCAAGGACCCACTCAGTGATTTTTCATTCTGTGCAGAGTGCCTTTTACATAATAGTAGCTTAGCGTATATCATTTTGGAGTCTATCCTGGGTGCCATTTACAGAATGTAGCTCCATGTGGCATCATCAGATGACTCACTTTCTCCATTTGCATATCCTGCTGTTCCCTTCAGTGATGCAGGAAATAGATTATCTTGAAAATACAGCTTCAGGAATTTCTTCACTTGTTGGACATTGGTAAAAATTAAAGATTTCCCCTTCCAAGATATATAGCCATTTGAATTTTATGTTAATATAACTTTTGTTTCATTTCCTAGAATGCCATACGTTGACTGTCCACATCAGGGCTATAATTGTCAAAAATCTGGAACTGCTTCCCATTGTATTCCAGACCTCTGTTCTTCCTTGTCCATGCCAAAGCCTACTTCTTATAGCAGTAATTCTGGATCTTTGCCAATATTGGCCTGGTAATCTGTCTGTCTGTACTCATAGGTGGTATCATAGGAACTCTGTGAGCCTTTCCGCCACTATGTCCTCTGGAAAGGCCTCTTCACAAATGTTTTTTTGAGGACTATCACCACAAAGTCTGTCAGTACACCCTTCTCTAAATCATCAAGCTTGTTCTGTGTGCTCTCTGCACCATCACTCCTATGAACTACTGGAAGCTCATCTTCCATGGTGGAAATATGCTGTTCAACTTGATCAAGTCTCCTGGTCAGTTGTCACACACAGCTCAGTTTCTTTTGTATATTTTCCAGTTGCATGCTGAGGCCTCTATTCCCAATATCACAGCTTCATTATCCACATGCTGCTGTGCAGTGGTTTTAGCTATTAGCCATTGATCATGGAGAGATCCTGGGGAGACCAGGCCCATCAGATCCACTCCATCATCTTGTATCAGCATGCACTCTGCCATTATCTGTAGGCAGCTTGTTTCCCCCTATATATATATATATATATATATATATATATATATATATATATATATATATATATATATATATATATACTATATAAATATATATATATATATATATATATATATACACACACACACACACACACACACACAGGAGCTGCTGCTTCACATTGTCATTTTTAAATTGTTGTTCCATCTGAAACAAGTCTAAAGCTGTTTCAACTGCATAGACAGGGCCTTAAAACATGGAGGACACAAGGGGGGGGGGGGAGACAGACAGACCCTGCAACTGGGAGGGAGGGAGGGGGGGAGCCCGCAACTGGGAGGAAGGGTGGACCCTACAACTGGGAAAAAGGGAGACAGACAGGGGACCCCCCTGCAACTGGGAGACAGACGGGGGTGGGGGGTGGGATGACAACGACAACGACCCTGGAACTGGGAGGGAGGGGGGACCCTGGCACATACTCTCATTGTCACAGACACACTCACACCTAGTCTCACTCTCTCTCTGTCACACATACACACACACTCGCACATTCACTCTTTCTCACACAGTCACTCTCATACACTCTCAAATATACACACTCCGAGGAAAACCTTGATAGCGCCCGTTTCCTTTAAAACAGAAACGGGCCTTTTTTACTAGTATTCAATAAAGGACTCTTTTTGTGCAAAGCGTCCGTTACAGAATACTAGCTTAGGGCGGATCATCCCGGTGCCTAACTTTGGGTGCCATTTATTGAATCTAGCCCTGAATGGGTAAAACGGAGAATGACTAAGGGCCTGTTTACTAAGTTGTTCAGCAGGTGAATTAGCACATAAGAACACTGTTACCACACTGGTATGAGAGTTAGTGGAGTGGAGGAGTGGCCTAGTAGTTAGAGCACTGGTTTCACAATCCAGAGACGGCTAGTTCAAATCCCACTGCTGCTCCTTGTGATCTTGGGCAAGTCACTTAACCTTCCATTGCCTCAGGTACAAACTTAGACTGTGAGCCCTCCTGTGACAGAGAATATCCAGAGTACCTGAATGTAACTCACCTTGAGCTACTACTGAAAAAGGTGTGAGCAAAATCTAAATAAATAAATAAATAAATAGTGCATGTTAATTCATGTGGTTGCTACTTGCCCTGGGGTGGGAAATGGGCAGGTATAGACTGCACCCTGTAGGTATGGTAGTGTACTGCATGCCTTCAATTCTACAGTTTGTGCAGGTGCAATTACTGTCTTCACATGAGGAGGTGTTGTGTGAGCAATTCTGTAAAGAAGATGCTATCACTTATTTTTCAAATACATGAATGCTAAAATTACACCTAGGCCCTAATTCTATAAACTGGCGCTTAAATGCAATGGCAAGTAGTGTGATGATTCACAACCCTTGGGATGGTCCTCACGATTAGGAATAAGGTTAAGAGCAAATTTCAATTATTATTATTATTATTTTTAATGAGGTATTTCTTGAATCTATTATAAAGTGAACAGATTTAAAGAAACATAGGGGTCCATTCACAAAGGCACCATATATTCGTGTGGGCATCTCTAGCATTTAGCGTGTGCTAATCATTAGCACATTCTAAAAACGCTACCGTGCCTTTGTAAAAGACTCTCATAAAATTGATACAGTTTCAACTTATGACCAAAGCCCTGTGCCTTTTCCTTGTGAAATTTTGCTACAAATGCAAATGAGCTCCATAACAAGCTTTCACAAGAAATTTTGTGTGGAAAAAGTCCAAAATTCTGAGGTATAATAATTATTTTTCAAAAGCTGGCTCACAAATATGTTTTCATTAAAAAAAATAATAATCTTGATTTAATGAGCTGCCTTACATGTTTTTGCATCACCCCAGCTTATTACTTATGAATTTAAATTAGCGCTTGCACATAGCAGTTTATGTGTGAGACTTCACTATGAAAGAGACTTAAACTTGCAATTGTTTTTTTTTTCCTGGAAAGAGAATTTGCATGAAAAAAACATGCAAAATGCCAAACTTTTATTATTTTTGCACTTTCTGGGCATTTTGCACCTTTTTCTATGGATATACACCATCTATGAAAAAAAATCTGTAATTACCTTATTGCTATTCTAGTATCCACCAGTGGTCATGGTTCCAGCACATCACCTGCGGCCTTATTCAAGGCATGATATTATATAGGTTTGATATTGCCCTCTGTAGTTCAGCCTACCTGATTTTCCTGAATGGTCCCCTATCCAGCTATTAAACAAGCTGGTTCTCCTGAGCTTTGGAAATCCAACAAGCATAGGCTTGTTCAGACCAGTGTTTGTGGCAGATTCTTTTTACATTAGATCTTATTGATGAATGAACACATTCTATGAACGTTTTAATGTTGCATGATATTTCAGTCTTCACGCTGCTGGTGCTGATGTCACCCAGATTATTAATGGCCAGATGAATTTCTTGTGCAGTCTTGGTGTTTGATAGAGTATTGACGTTTATTACATTTTGTGAAACCTTTTTTTTTCCAGGCTTAGGAGCCTCTGTTGGGTTTTAATTGAAATCATTTTTTTTCCTTGCTAAAGGGAATTTAGATTTGAAGATTCCTTTCTGTCTTCTTTTTTTTTAATGGGCAATCATATGGGCCAGACATATACAAGAAAGAAATACAGAGTTCTCAGTTTGTGTGTGTGTGTGTGTGTGTGGGGGGGGGGGGGGGGGGGGGTAAAAAGCTGCAGGAAGTCTGTGAGATACATTCAGGCCCAGATGCTCAAAACTCCTGCACTGTACTAAACAGCGCTACAGAAATACCCCCAGGTCAGCGTAAAAGAAAACTCCCTAACGCTCAGTGCTAATGAGATGTAAATATAGGTGAACTCATAGCATTGAGCATTAGGGAGTTCAGCAGGAGGTCACTGTTGGGTGTATGTGCTGAGGAGTTGTAAGTTAAACACAGCTCTTGAGCGCATGCCCAGTACACCTGAAGGAGGGGGGGGGGAGAGGAAGGAGGAAGCCGACTGGGAAGACCACCTTTATCAGGTACTTTGTTGCTCTTTTCTCTATGTTTAATCCAAGCTAGCATGAAGCACTGTACTGCAGGGGCGTAGCCAGACAACAAATTTTGGATGGGCCCAGGCAAGAAGTGGGTGGGCACCAAGTGTTCTCCCCCCTTCCAACCACCACCCAAAAAAAATATTTCAGCTGGCAGGAAAATGCTTCTTTCCACCTTGGCAGTATGCAGCAGGCATGCGCTGAAAACTGAGCTTGTGCAGGTGCCAGTATCGTGGAGAGTAGCGCTTTTGTTACTATCAGGGGGACGTCTTCAGCTGGCCGAATTTGAGATCCCCATCAGCTACCGCTAAATGTGTGCTACTGTTGGGTGGGCTTGAGCACTAAATAGGTGGGCCCCGGCCCACCCAGGCCCACCTGCGGCTACGCCACTGCTGTACCGTAAATAATGCCCAGCTCCTCCATACTGATACCACACTTTTCTCTGATCTCTGCATTAACATATTCACCTCTGCCACCACAAACATAATTTCTACGAGAATGTTAAGGTGCTCTAGGGGTATTTTTCTGGCAGACAGGGCTCCTTTTTTCCTCCATCCCTCATGGCTCAGCAAAAACCCCTAACACCAGCTCTGAGCAATAGGGAGGACTAGAGAATATGCTCATTAGCATTCATTTGCATGCTCATTGCTCTGGAAGCCAGCAAGCTCGTTGGTTCACTTGCTCGCCAGTTCTCAGCATTCTGAATTAGCAAATGCGGTTGCTAGTCTGGCGCTAAAGGTCTCTAGCACCTGCATTTGCTTCTAAGTATTGGAGCTTCAATGCAAAGTATCAGCCCATAATTTGTTATCCTTTTCATGCCTCTCCAAGCCCCTTGCCTTTCTAATTTGGCCTCTGACTCAAAGCTCTTTTTTCTGTTGATTTTCAACATTTGGGGGTGAATTCTATACATGGCACAAAAATAATTGACACTGAAAAAAGTGCTATTCTATAAGCCATGCTTAGTTAGGCACAGTTTACAGAATAGCGTTTATGTACGGGAATCATGCCTAACTTTAGGTGCAGCCATGTGCACCAACTGAAATGTGGTGCAAATGTACACACCTAAATTAGACACAAATCCCCCTTATTCTATAACAACGTGTGTAAACGCTAGGAACACCCAGTTCCACCCATGACCCTCCCATTTCCTTGCCCCTTTTTTTTACTCAAGCATAAAATTTAGGCATGGAACCTGCGCCTAAATTTACCTGAGCAAATCACAATTAAATCTGATTGGTGCCAATTATTGGCACTAATTAGTTTATTATACAATTAAATTGCACGTGCAATTTCTGGCAACTTTTATAGAATTAGGGGGTTGCTGTATTCTGCCTGACATGCTGTAGATATTGATATACTGATATGGCTTTTCTTTTAGTTTAGTTTAACTTGTGCAGTTTTATAACTGTGAGACTCCATTTAGATGCCCTGGGGTCATGTGGTAGGAGCCTATTCTGTAATGGAACCACGTAGCCTGGATCAATTTATAGTGCAACCTGACATTGATGGGGACAAATGTTAGGTGTTCGCATTTACACTGGCAATAGAGGTGCAAAAAGTGTGAGCAAGTAACTACTACTACTACTTAACATTTCTAAAGTGCTACTAGGGTTACGCAGTGCTGTACAGTTTAACAAAGAAGGGCAGTCCCTGCTCAAAGGAGCTTACAATCTAATGGACAACATGTGCAGACAATCAAATTGAGGCAGTCTAGAGTAACTGCAGCAGGGATTTGTGCAACTTACAGTATTCTGGGAGCCCTACCTCTGTTCCGTCCATGCACCACCCCTGCGTATGCCCCCATGGAACCAAGCACTGTGGGGTCTTTTTACAAAGCGGCAGTAAGCCCAACGCGGCAAAATTACCCGGGCTTGGCTTCCAAAGGGGACCGGTGCCGGGGTCCGTCTCTTCTTCTGCTCCTGTGTGTCGGGATTGCTAAAACCTGGGTCCCAGCAGGAGAATGACAGACTGAGGGAGGAGCAGAGCAGACACAGGAAAGTAAGTTGGTGGAGGCAGTGGCTGCCTGAGTGGGGGGAGAGTATGGGGGGTGGTGGCCCGAGTGAGGGGGCAAGGGGTGGTGGCCCGAGTCAGGCAGAATGTTTGCTTTTGGTTTGACAGAATTTCATCTTTTTATGGACACCTTCATTGCCTTCCTATTGCAGCAAGAGTTTTGTTTAAATTGTTTTTTTTTTTAATTTAAAATATTGTTTGGTTTGGCACCAATATACTTATATTCTCACCTCCCTTTTGCTGCTTCTATGAGGAATAGAAGACCAAATTGTGCTACTTAAATTTCATTTCTCCAGTCTGTCCAAAATTCTGCAGCACTACTTATTTTCCGCCAAAATCGTTATACCCACACTAGCCCACTCCTCAAGTCACTTCACTGGCTCCCTGTCCGCTTCCGCATACAGTTCGAATTTCTAATACTGACCTTTAAATGCATCCATTCTGCAACCCCCATTACCTCTCCACTCTCATCTCTCCCTACGTTCCTCCCCGTGAACTCCGCTCACTGGACAAATCTCTCTTGTCGTCCCCCTCCTCCTCCACTGCTAACTCCAGGCTTTGTTCCTTTTCTCTTGTGACACCTTATGCCTGGAATAGACTTCCTGAGCCTGTAGGTCTAGCTCCATCTCTACCTGTTTTCAAATCTATGCTGAAAACCCACCTTTTCACTACTAATTTTGGCTCCTAGCCACTACTTGGATGGACCGTGCAGGTCTTTTTCTGCCGTCATCTACTATGTTACTATCCAGCTTATAATTGAAAAAGAAAAACGCCTATATTGCGACCCAAATCGGGAGATAGACGTTTATCTCACAAAAACGAATAAAGCGGTATAATCGAAAGCCGAATTTGGACGTTTTCAACTGCACTCCGTCACGGATGCGGACAAAGTTGATGGGGGCATGTCGAAGGCGTGGTGAAGGCGGAACTGGGGCGTGGTTATTGGGCGATCAGAGATGGGCGCCTTTCGCCGATAATGGAAGAAAAATATGCGTTTTTAGCGAGAATTTCGGGCACTTTTCCTGGAACCTGTTTTTCCACGAATAAGGCCCCAAAAAGTGCCCTAAATGACCAGATGACCACTGGAGAGAATCGGGGATGACCTCCCTGACTCCCCCAGTGGTCACAAACCCCCTCCCACCACAAAATATGCCGTTTCACAACTTTTTACTTTCACCCTCAAATGTCATACCCACCTCCCTGGTAGCAGTATGCAGGTCACTGGAGCAGTTATTAGGGGGTGCAGTGGACTTCAGGCAGGTGGACCCAGGCCCATCCCCCCCACCTGTTACACTTGTGCTGGTAAATGGGAGCCCTCCAAACCGCCCCCCAAACCCACTGTACCCACATGTAGGTGCCCCCCTTCACCCCTTAGGGCTATAGTAATGGTGTAGACTTGTGGGCAGTGGGTTTTGAGGGGGATTTGGGGGGCTCAACACACAAGGGAAGGGTGCTATGCACCTGGGAGCTCTTTTACCTTTTTTGTTGTTGTTGTAAAAGTGCCCCCTAGGGTGCCCGGTTGTTGTCCTGGCATGTGAGGGGGACCAGTGCACTACGACTCCTGGCCCCTCCCACGAACAAATGCCTTGGATTTATTCATTTTTGAGCTGGGCACTTTCATTCTCCATTATCACTGAAAAACAAAAACGCCCAGCTCACAAATTGTCGAATAAAACATGGACGTCTATTTTTTTCGAAAATACGGTTCGGTCCGCCCCTTCACGGACCCGTTCTCGGAGATAAACGCCCATGGAGATAGACATTTTTGTTCAATTATGCCCCTCTATGTTACTCAATTACCCTCCCCTTGTTCCTTCTCACCCAGTACTTCCCTCGCCCCTTGTTTGTCTTGTCTGTCTGTATTTTAGATTGTAAGCTCTATTGAGCAGGAAGTGTCTCTCTGTGTCAGGTGTTCAGCGCTGCATGCGTCTGGTAGCGCTATACAAATGCTAATAATAATAATAATAATTTCCTTCATCAAGAGCAGGAAGAGGTTAAGAACATTTGAGATGATGCTGGCATTTCAGGCTGCAAGACACTGGAGGGACTTCTCTGGGGTATTTTGGTCCTCCCACTCTTGCCTAGTTTTTAGAAAGAATATTAAGGCTTTGCTCTTTTGGAAATTTGCATTTACACAATGATCTATGAGTTTTAACCCTTATGGTTTTTATCTAGTGTTTTCCTATAGGATTGTTCTGGTTCTTGATGCTTTTGTAACCCGCTTTGAACTGCCAGGTGTTAGCGGGCTATAAGACCAGATGTTATCTTATATTATGTTCTTTTGCATTTGAAAATTGTATTCAGCTCTCATTAAAGCTTATATTTTCTATTTAGACTGCAAAATGTATTAGACATTCACAAAGCATTTAGTTTCCACATTCCGAGTATGCAATATAGAGGCCAAGCGATCAGTGGGGTACAAATCACGCCAGCACGTGGATAAAATAGCCTTGTGCTCAACCTGTGTGAGTAAATTTTTCCCACAGTGGATTTATTATGCAGGGTTAGATTATTCAGGTATCAGACAATTCAAGCCCATACAGAAAACTGGCATGGCATAGAGAACAGCTGCTGTTCAGAGAAATAAGGCCCCAGGATGATTTCATTATAGTAGTCAAGTTTTCATCTCAGATTCTACTGAATTATAAACTAGGATTTTACTAAAATCTTCAGGCTAGGTATTGTCACTCTAAGGAGAGGGATGAAAATCAATATATATCTTTTTTTTGTGCAGAAGAGACTTAAAGAGCACTTGGAAGTCAATTTTTCACTTGGCCCGTTTATGCTACTCTGAGGTTTTTGCAACAAGATGTTTTGCATGGCACATCGTACTTGGAGAAGTGATATTAACACTGAGTTACACTTACAGGTTAAAAAACAAACAAATACAAAGCAGAGTATTTCAATGATTTCACTTCTCGTGGTAAGGTGACACTAGACCAGATCCTAACAAAAAATGACAGTATCACCACAGTAAAAGCAAGGGGAAGTCTGAATTAAAGTGATCATGATAATGTATGCATCAATAAAAATACTTGATCAGAACTAAGTTATATGAGAACAGCAGTCCTAGATTTCAAAAAGGCCGACTTTAAAAAAAAGAATTATTAACATAAGAACATAAGCGTTGCCATACTGGGACAGATTGAAGGTCAATTAAGCCCTGCATCCTGTTTCCAACAGTGGCCAAACCAGGTTACAAGTACCCGGCAAGATCCCAAAACAGTAAAATACATGTTATGCTGCTTATCCTAGAAATAAGCAGTGGATTTTCCCCAAGTCCATCTTAATAATGGCTTATGGACGTTTCTTTTAGGAAGTTATCCAAATCTTTTTTAAACCCTGCTAAGCTAACTATTTAAACCACATTCTCTAGCAACAAATTCCAGAGTTTAATTACACACTGAGTGAAGAAATATTTTCTCCAATTTGTTTTCAATTTATTACATTATAGCTTCATAGCGTGCCCTCTAGTCCTAATATTTTTGGATAGAGTAAACAAGCGATTCACATCTACCTGTTCCACTCCACTCATTATTTTATAGACCTCTATCATATCTCCCCTCAGTCGTCTCTTCTCCAAGTTGAAGAACCCTATAACAAAGGAGAGGGAGTCCAAAAGCACAAGGGTAAAATCAGACATACAAAAAGCACAACGAGCCTTCAAAAATGGGGGCATCTCAGTTTCACTTTATTCAATAGACCTAACACAGTCCGTGTTTAAGCAACTATAGCTTGTGTCAAGGGCTTAATGATGGTATCTAGTTCCAAAATGACATAGGTATAAAACTATCCAATGGGGGATAAAAGTTTCAACTTGAAAAAGACAAATCTACTATAAACTAGATAGAATATTGCCAACCTAAACAGCGCATTGACAAAACACCATATGCCGCCAAAAGTAAAACACTTTTTAGCATGGGGAAAAGAAGGAAGAGATCCCTCTAATTTAGTAAAAAAGCAGGAGAAAAAGTGACAGCTAAGGGGTCAATATCCAAGGTGATATAACCGGGCAAGAAAGGATCCTGCCCAGTTCAATGGCCTATGTGGGGCTATCCACTGAAATTCATCAGCACTTAACCAGATAGTACCTCTGAATCTCAGCACTCACTGCCTAGGTGGAAATCAGCTATTCATTGGGAGGTCCGAGGGTGGGGGCAGGGTAGAGTTGGCACTTATCTAGTTAAGTGCCAGTATTCAGCCTTAAACCAATTAAGTTAAACCAGCAAAATAGGACTGCATAAATAGCAATTCTATCTTTGGCTGGTTTAACTTAACCAGTAAAGGTTGAATATTAGCACTTTTGGCCCCTTTTACCATGCTGCGGCAAAAGGAGGCCTGCGCTGGCATCAGTGCATGTTTTTGACGTGCGCTGAGGCCCCCTTTTACCGCAGTGAGTAAAAGGTAGGTCTTTCTTTTTTTTTTTCAGGAAATGGTCATGTAGGAAGTGAAGTGGCAGTAAGGGCTCTTGCGCTAACCTGGCACTGCCCGATTACTGCTGAGTACACACTGGCGCTGCAAAAATTAACATATTTGTAGTGCCAGATATGATGCATGCTGGGGGTGGGAAATACCACTGGGCTGCTGCGGTAGCCCAGCGGTACTTCCTTTTTAGTGAGAGAAATGACCATTTAACCCTACCCTTTGTTTTCTGTCCAATAACCAATTCCTAATCCACACCAGAACATTGTCTCCTATCCCACGGCTCTTTAATTTTCTCAGTAGTCTCTCATGAGGAAACTTGTCAAAAGCTTTCTGAAAATCCAGGTACACCACATCAACCAGCTCACTTTTATCCACATGTTTATTCATGCCTTCAAAGAAATTAAGCAAATTGGTGAAGCAAGACTTACCTCGTCTGAACCCATGCTGACTTTGTCCCATTAAACCATGTTTATTTATGTGTTCTGCAATTTTATTCTTTACAATAGTTTACACTCTTTTACCCAGCACTGACATCATCACCATTAAATGCCATTTCTGGCATGGACATCTCCTCCACATCTTCCTCAGTGAAGACTGTGGCAAAGAATTCACTACAGGGTCCTTTTACTAAATTGCGGTAAGCACTAATATGTACTTACCACAGGTTAAAAAGCACTACCACTGGTGCACTCAGGTGTCCTGTGGTAGTTTTGATATTGGCATGCGCTGCCCATGTGTTAAAAAATAGAACTTATTTTTAAGCGCTGGGGGCATGTATTGGGGCAGAGAATAGGCATTTACTGTATTAATCAGTTAGTGAAGTTGTATCCTCGTGTAGTTAGCACGTGACCCCTTACCACCTACAAAATAGGTGGTGCTGAGGGCTCACACGCTAATGGCCATACACTAATGGAAAAATTAGCATGCGGCCATTAATAGTAAAAATGGGAAATGGGGGCATTTTACCGCCACGTTAAAAAAGTGACCTCAACATGCAGGAAAGACCCACGCTGGAGATAGCGCAGGCCACTTTTTAGCACAGCTTTGTAAAAGAGACCCTTAGTCTTTCTGCTATGGTTTTCTTATCCCCAAGTGCCCCTTTTATTTCTCAATTATTTAATCGTCCTACTGATTCCCTTACCAGCTCCTGGTTTAAATGTACCTAATTTTATATGTTTTTGCTTCGAAGGCAAGCTCCTTTCCAAAGTCTCTCTTTGCCTTCCTTGTCAGTGCTTTAAATCTAACTTGTCATTCCTTATGCTGTTTCGTGTTATCTTCATTTGGATACTTTTTTCATTTTCTGAAGAATGTTATTTTAGCTATAACAGCTTCCACTTTGTTTTAAAACATGCCAGCTGTCATTTAGCCTTCCTTCTGCCATTTTTTACATGGAATATATCTGGTCTTGGCTTCCAGGACTGTATTTTTGAATAACATCCATGCCTGATGTAAATTTTTAGCTTTGCATCTGCTCCTCTTATACCATTTTCCTCATTTTATCATAGTCTCCTTTTTGAAAGTTAAATGCTAATGTGGTGGATTTACTGGTACCTGGTCAAAATAACCCCGACAAAATAGCTCCAACAAAAAAGCTCCAAACAAAGAAAGCTCCCATCATAATAGTCCCTGACATAACAGCCACTGTCAAAATGGCCCATCCACAATATAACCCTTGACAAGTTAGCCCCCGACAACAGGACCCAATCAGGCTGCCCAGAATATGGGACTGCATTTTTTTTCCTATTAATCTTACCTTGCCAAACAGGATAAGGTTGGTAAGACTATGAAAATGATGACAATATTGTTTTGTTTATTTTAATTAGCATGTTGATGGAAGAATAGTTTCTTTAAATAGCAGAACAGATCATGAATACCAGTTTGTAGCTATAGAATTTTGTTTATTTATATATGCTTTATGCAATTGAATGCTGGTAGGAGTCTTTGAGGGGCATTTTCGAAAGAAACGTCTAAGTTGAAATTTGGACGTCTTTGTAAAACGTCCAAAGTTGGAGACGGGGAGAAGGTCATTTTCGAAAAAAGATGGACGTCCATCTTTGGTTTTGAAAATACCATGGACGTCCTTAGATTTGGACGTCCCTGGATTTGGACATCTTTGTTTTTGAAACCAAAGACGTCCAAGTCTAAAACGTCCAAATGCAAGCCATTTGGACGTGGGAGGAGCCAGCATTTGTAGTACACTGGTCCCCCTCACATGCCAGGATGGCAATCAGACACCCTAGGGTGCACCGCAGTGGACTTCATAAAATGCTCCCAGGTACACAGCTCCCTTACCTTGTGTGCTGAGCTCCCCAACCCCCCTCCCCCATATCCCACTACCCCAACTGTAAACCACTACCATAGCCCTTAAGGGTGAAGGGGGTACCTATATGTGGGTACAGAGGGTTTCTGGTAGGTTTTGGAGGGGTTGCTGTTTCCTCCACAAATGTAACAGGTAGGGGGGGTATGGGCCTGGGTCCACCTGTCTGAAGTGCATTGCACCTACTATGAAACTACTCCAGGGACCTGTATGTGCTGTCATGGACCTGAGTATGATATCTGAGGCTGGCATAGAGGCTGGCAAGTAATATTTTTAATGATGTTTTTTGAGGGTGGGAGGGGGTTAGTGACCACTGGGGGAGTAATGGGAGGTCATCCACGATTCCCTCCAGTGGTCATCTGGTCATTTTGGGCACCTTTTTGTGCCTTATTTGTAATAAAAACAGGTCCGGGTGAAAACATCCAAGTTTTAGTCATGAACGTCTTTGCTTTTTTCCATTATGGCTCAAAGACATCCAAGTCTTTTGAACGCCCAAGTCCCACCTCCACTACGCCTCCGATAAACCCCCCTCAGATTTGGACGTCCTTGCGACAGACTTCCAATAGAGACTTCCAAAATCTGGTTTCAATTATACCGATTTGGACGTCTCTGAGAGATGGACGTCCAAGTGCTGATTTATGTCACTTTTTGGACTTCCATCTCTTTCAAAAATGAGCCTGTTTATCAGTGAAGATTTCAGTTGTAGTTTATTATATTTTTTGTGATGTGTTATTTTTTCTTAGGTGGCTGTTTTGTTAAGGGGGCTATTTTGTGTAGGGGCTATTTTGTCAAGGTTTGTTTTGTGCGTGGGGTCATTTTGTCAAGAGCTATTTTGTTAGGGTGTGAAATGTCAAGGGTTATTTTGTTACAAGGCTGTTTTGTCGGGGCTATTTTGTCAGGGCTATTATGACTGGGTGCCAGATTTACTATATACCCTCCTGCTATTAAATCATATTTGATCATATTATGATTGTAACAATATATAAAGAGAAAAAATAATTACTCAAAAATCTATCTACAATCAATTGTTACGTTGGCAGTAAACCAAATTCCCTGAGGAAGCCGAGTGGTGCCCTGTTAAGGGTTATTCGGGATCATCCGATTGCCTCAGATCGCTTCAAGTTAAGTTCATCTATTTAGCAACATGTTTTCATGTCCTATGTGGAAGTTGTGCATGTTGAAGAAAATTGATCATGCTATAAATTTAATTTAACACATATTTTTCACATAAAAATTCACAGCAAACGGTTTTGTTGGAGGTTTTCTAGACCAATGATAGAAGCTGTGAACTGTGGCTCGAATATCATAATATCTTGGGTTGTTCGATTGACACCATAGTCAACTGAGCCAGCAAAAAGGGAAGACTAGAGAGGTGGGGAAGATGCAGCACAAGAGGGAGATTAGAGATATGGGATGATACAGCCCAAGCGGGGAGGATACAGAGATGGAGGATAATGCAGCAAAAGGAGGAGAACAGAGAGATGGGGGATTGATGTTGCACATGGGGAATATTATGGATATGGGGAAGATGCAGCACAAGAGGAAGCTTAAGAAGATGGGGATGAAGCAGCACAAGAGGGGAGAGTAGGGAGACAGAGGACATGGTGGACATAGGGGGAATAGGGAGGTGCTGGATAGAGGAAATGAAAGAGACAGAATATGTTGGATAGGGTGAGAGAGAGAGCGAGATAGAGAGAGAGAGTGGGGAGATGTTGGATAGAGAGGAGAGAGAGAAAGACAGAGTTCATGAAAGACTGGGGAATAAGGTTGGGGAAGGAGAAAGTGATAAGGATTTGGAGGACTGGGGTGAGGGGAAAGCAAGCTATGGGTAGGTGATATACAAAAGTAGGAAATTAAAAATTGGTTGGTAGGAAGGGAAATCTGGATAGCAAAGCAGAACATAAATGGACAAAAAGCTGAAAGGAAGATATCAATGACAGAGGTGGGTGTAGGGGAAGGAAGAGAAGCCTGTAGGGGGGAGAGAACTGGCAAATACACAGGACAAGAGACCCTGGAAACAGAGTTAAGAAACAATGGCCCGAGGAAAGCAGAAACCAGAGTTAATTGGGTATCCAAAATAACCCCTAAAACGTTAGCTGATGTCATGTAATCTATTTGTTCTCCAGATTTCAATCATAAATAGCTGGGAACCTCTGACAGGGAGTTACTGAACTATAATGTTAGTTTTTTCAGTATTAAGTTTCAATAGATTACTAGTGGCCCAAGCTTGAACTTTCTCAAAACATTCTAAAATCAGATAATTGGAGCCTCAGTGTTCCAAATATAATGGAATAAAAATATCATCTGCATATGAAAATAAAAGATATTTAGAAAATTCTAACAAGGATCTCGGTGTACTCAAAAACATTAAACAGGATTGCTGATAACAATGAACCATGTGGAACCCCACACACCAATCTCCAACAACCTGAAACAAAAAATATTCTTTCTAATGTAATACTCCTTGCATTGAAGGAACCACCTGAGCCATTCATATACTTTTCCTGAAATTCCCAATTCTGATAACCTTTCCAACAACAGAGACTGATCGACTATATCAAAAGCCCAGGACATGTCAAATTGTAATAATACAGATGGTATTTTCTTGCTCAACAATAATTCTACTTTTGATACATATTCTGTAATAAGCATGGTTCTAAAACCAGGCTGCGAATAATGCAAACAGTGAAAAGACTCTATAAAAGATGTAACTTGTAACATAACAAGAGATTCCATAAGTTTAGTAAACCAAGGTATACTCACTACTGGGCAAACGTTATAGACCATGGTTAGATCAGCACCTTCTGATTATGGTATCGGTGTCAAAATAATCTTTCCAATTCTAAAGGAAAGTAGCCGTCCTTGAGTAATTTATTCAACTGAAGTGTTAGCTAGCTAATAATCTCACAAGGTATGTCTTTCAGTAAGTACGCTGGACATATATCTAATAAACATGATTTACCTGCCAACGATTTTAATTTCATATAACTTCCTGTTCTTGAATATCATGAAAGGACATCCACAACCTGTTATTGACAACTTAAATTCCTCCTTCCCTAGATAAAGCAACTTTTTCATCACATCTGGAAGTTTTAGTGAAGACCCATCTGTTTTCACTCTTCCTTGTTTGTAAAATCTGTTGACCTGCTCCCCTCTTTCCTCTTCTTACTGACCACACTGTATTTCCTTTCTTATAAGAAGTCATGCACTTCTGGACAGGAATCCATTTTATTGTGCTGAGTTTCCTTCATTTAGAATTTTTATTGAACAAGAGCATCAGAATAACTTTTGTCTGATTAAAGAGGAAAACTAGAAATGCTACAGTTCCTTATTTCCCAACCATTGCTGTATTTATTATTTTTCTATTCATTTCTGTACATGTGATATTCCATCTTACATTATAATTTAACAACAAAATTACTTGTACAATAAAATATCAAATTACAACATCAAACAAAACAATAAATAAAATAAAACAATATAAAATATAAAATATCTTTATAAAACCTCTCAGTCTTCATATTTATTTATTGTTACTGTTCCTACTGAATACTTTCTCCTTCCCGTTCCCACTTAAATAGAATGAGAAATAAAACAATGTGATGAAAACAGCAACAATGGACTAAACGTTTTCTAACACTGAACTTTTCCATTTGCAACTGGTTTTGAGACAGCAAATTTGTTTGGCACTAAAACAGTTCTCTCTTTTGTTCTCACTTTTTTCTGCTAAGAATATATACAGGACTAAGACGTTTATGTTGTCTTGTTTTGTTTTCAGGGGCTTTTTCTCAGATTTTCAGATATTCTGGTTCATTTCATAAATTCATTTTAATGAAAATTGTTTAACAGTCATTAGAGCTTGTTAACACTTAACTCGACTTAACATACATTAATTTGTCACTTGGGGGAAGTTATCAATGTGGCTACTATTAAGTTGGGTTATTTTAAGCACAGGGTCCCTTTTAGTGCAATGAGACCCTGTGCTAAAATAACCCAACTTATGATAAAATAACTCGACTAAACTAGCTCACAATGATATATGGAGTAGAAGAGTAGCCTAATGGTTAGTCAGAAATGTACCCAGGAATTTTTCACAGGGAGTGTGTCTCCCACCTCTTGCGCCGCCTTCCATACACCCACATCCCCGCGCCCACCCCATGCCCCCCATTCCCCTCCCATGTCCATACCATTAAATCACCTCCACTCCAGTCTTGATTGGAAGACAGAACAGGAAATTGCATCAGAAGGGGTGGGATGGTTCAGAGTGAAAGTCTTGGTGTAGGCACTGGCAGCTTATGAGTGCCACTGCTGCTGCCTGGGCAGAAACTGGAACAGAAGTTATTGGAAAGCACATATATGTGTAGGGTGTGAAAGTACATGCAGGGGAGGTTAAGTTGTGTGGGGGGAGAAGACGAGTGGTGGGAGGAGGTGCGTATGGGGAATTTCAGAGCTTTGCAGGGCCAGGAAGGGAACTGGGAGCTGTCCAGCAACATGCCCAGGAATATTTATAGGTGGTGCGTCTCCCATCCCCTGTGCTGCACCCCTCCCGCAGAGGCAGTGGCACTCATAGACTGTCTGCACCTGCACTTGGACTTTCTCTCACTCTGAAATGTCCCACCCTTCACAAAAATGGAAGTTGCGTCAGCAGGAGCAGGACGGTTGAAAGTCCCGGTGTAGGTGCAGGCAGTCTATGAGTGCCACTGCCTCTGCCCAGGTGAAGACTCGAACAAGTTGATTTGCGTGTATGGTGGGGAGGCACATGTGCATGGGAAGGTATATGGGGGGGGGGGGGGGGAAGAGAAATGCTGAGCTTTGTGGGGCCAGGAAGGGAAGTGAGAGGTTGTATGTGGGGCAATAAAAAGTGACTTGCTGAGAGTTATAAGGAGTTGCAATGGGAATTGAACCCAGTTCCCCAGGTTCTCATTCCCCTGCACTAAACACAGTGGTATATCCAATCAAGGTGCGAGTGTTGCGTACACACCCCCTGTCAGACAGTTTATCTGCATTCTCCTTCTTGCCCAGAAGCACAGCTAGATTGTGAAGCCAGGGGGAGTGGATATGCACTTATATGATATGTGTAGGTGCTACAGACTGCCTGAAAAATAGGCACCAGCACTGTCTGAAATCCATTTGGGGAAGCAATTGCTCCCCTGGCGCCCCACCTTGCTACACCACTGCTCTTGCCCTCTGCTGCGGAGGTCAGGAGGGAGAATGCAGATAAACTGTCTGACATCCAATATATCTCCCAGCCCTGACCCCTCCCCTCAACTCAACATCAAGCCTACCTCCATGATCTCTCATTCTCTTACAGGTGGTGTCCCTGGCATTTAGTAAGGAACAAAAGCAATCCCCAATCACTTCTGCCCTGTTCAGTGCCTGTTCAAAATAGTGCCTCTGTCCTTCTAGCAGTGGTCTCGCATATGTACCATTTGCACATGTGGATGCTATGCAGCCCTTTTAAAATGACCTCCATAGTTACACGCTTCCATAACAACAGCTGCTGCATTAATGTGTAGCACCATATGCTAAAGTGACAGCTGTTTCTGTCCACACAATGGGCACATCCTCTTTACCTGAAAACCTGACCACAGAGGTTTTGCCATTAACACACATGAAACACCTTTAATACCGGTGAAAGGCAAAACCCATACTTTTACTAGGGAAAATTATGTGCACACTTGACTTTTCAATACAGGTAAGTGCGAAAGCCATCTAACCCCCAGGCAGTATACAAGAAACTAAATAAATGAACTAAAAATAAACAGGAACATCTCAGCTCACTGCATGTAGTTTTACCTGCGCATTAGCTGTCAGATTCTATATAGCACGCCTAGTGTTCTGCACTTAAATCTAAGCATATTCCATAACAACACATGTAACTTAATTGGCTTAACAAGCTAATCAGCATTGATAACAGCATCTAACAAGCAATAATGAGCACTAATTGGCAATAATTAGAATTTACATGCACAACTTGCTAAGCGAATTCTGTAATGAACTGCGCCTAAATTCTAATGTGCACAGTTCAAATGGGGCATGGTTATGGGCAAGGAAATGGGTGTTCCAAAATTTACATGCGTATTTATAGAACATGGTCCAATGCGTGTAAATGTACGTGCGGGGATTTACACCACGTTTTTGCTGGTGTAAATAGAGGCATATAATTTTAGGCACTGGGATATCAACTAAGCGTATTTTATATACTGTGCCTAAATTTAAGTGCTGCTTATAGAATACACATAGCCGGAATTGTTTACCACGTGGAATTTTTGGGCGCCTTATATAGAATCTGGCCTTAGGTGTTTGATTTTATGAAAGCCAATTTCAGTGGCTGAAGCACAGCAGAAGTGCCTTCGAAAGTTACCCTTAATAGGCTAGATTCTATACATATGGTGCCAAAAAAAATCAGCACATTAAAAGGCACTGTTCTGTAAGCCACTTTTAAAGTTAGACATGATTTATAGAACAGCACTTACGCCCGGAAATTGCACCTAACTTTAGGCCAGGCCACTTGCATCAACTGAAACATGGTGCAAATGTACGCACCTACATTAGGCATGTATCCCCGTTATTCTACAACAACGAAAGTTAAATTTAGGAACACCCCTGTTACGCCCATGACCCTCCCATTTCCATGCCTCCTTTTCAGAATGTATGTAAATTTTAGGCGCAGATCCCACGCCTACATTTACAAGCATAAATGGCAAGTCTATCTAATTAGTGCCAATAATTGCTTGTTAAGCCTATTATTGGTGCTAATTAGCTCGTTAGTCAATTAAAATGCAATGCAAATTGGACGCACACCCAATTTTTGCAACTTTTATAGAATTAGGTAGAATACGACTTTTAATAATCCCTTTTTTTTCTCCTATAGCGTGCTTTCATGTCCCTGCTTAAAAAGTAAATTCCCATCTGGAGCAGCGTTACTGATTAAGAAGTGAATTTGCTCTCATCTTACTACTTTTCTGATCGAACACACCACACTACTCTTCCTCAATATTTACCTTCCTTTTTAATTTCCTATCACAAACTGTTACCCCCCCCCCCCCCCCCTCTTTTAGAAAGCCACACTTGCATATGACATTGTGGTAATGCTGACACAGCCCATTCAAAGTTAATGCGCTGCATCAGCATTGCCTCTCAGCTTTGTAAAGGGGGGAGGGTAATTTGTAGCAGTAATAGTGAAAGTCTGACAAAGTTTTGATTCTTCCAAAAGTTAACTGAGTAAACTGTGAGACACGTCTTTTTATTGCAAAACAAGATATACTTTGCTTTCTTCATATCTTAGGAATTGTTTCCCTAATCTGTATGTTACTGAAATTAACTTTATAAGATTCACGCTGTATTAAATATTTTTGTGCATCTGTGACACCCCTACACACACACACACACACACAAATATTAAATAGGGAATGCAATTTCAAAGGCTGCGCAAGCTCAGAGTCATGTGGTACATAGAATAGTTGCCATGGTGAACATTTCTTTCTGTTGAGTAGTACAATAAGCCATCATGTAAAATTCATGCAGTGAGCTAGACTGCTTTGCAAAAGTTCTAATAGTCTTCTTTGCCCCATATTTCTGTCTTTGACATTAGATCAAAAGTACCACTTTGGCCCTTATGAACTAAAAATACAGTAAGGTTATTTCCAGTTCCCCCCATGCTCATTGTCAAAATTAAGATGTGGTAACTATAAAGACCCTGTATTATGTGATGGGGGCATTTCCAGTATTTTTTTTGGAAGGTTGTCATACAATTCTGGCAGACAAAACGTTGTTGCTGTGTGTTAAGTGTATGACAGATAGGACTAGATTCTATATATCATGCCTAAGAAAATCTGTGCCAAAATGAAATACGCCTAAGTGTATTCTATAAAGCACGCCTAAATTTCTGCAGAGTTTATAGAATATGCTGAGCACCAATCTGTGTGATTAAATTTAGTTGTGGACAGTTATGCCAAGTACAACTTGCTGTAAATGCTGACACCTAAATTAGACGCGGGCCGGGTGTATTCTATAGATTTTTAGAAACGCCCATGACCCGCCCATTTCACGTCCATCACCACACCCCCTTTTCAATTATGTGACTTACAAATTATGAGCATTATATTACAGAATATGCTTAGGCAATTGTGCGTGTAAATTCTAATTAATGCTAATCAGTGTCAATAATTGATTGTTACTTTGCAATTATTGGTGTTGATTGGCTTGTTAATTAATTAAATTGTGCGCACAATTCCAGAATGCAACTGGATTTGTACATACAACTTAAGTTGCACTATATAGAATACCTGTTGAGGAAATATTAATTGCTCTGCATTATCTGCCATGTTAGGGGCAATTCTATAAAATGCTAACTAGATAGGAGTCCATTCTATAAAGAAGCTTAGGCCCCTGCTTTCCTTTATTGAATGCTATCATAACATCCCATCATATCCTATATTTTAGACATGAGCACTTACACCAGCCAAAGGCTTGGTGTAAATGCTCAAACCTAAATGCAGAAGACACATGGTAACTTTGAGTATTCCACGTATAAGTTACACATGCAAATGTATGCCCCACCCACCCAGCTCTCCCTGTTTTTCACCTAACCCACCCCACCCTCTTCCTGTGAAACTGAAATTGGAATGCTTTTGCATTTCATTTAAATATTCTGATATTTGTCAACATTTGCTCATTTCTGATCTGAAGAAAAAGGGTTACCTTTGAAAGCTAATTGAAAAATGTAGGGGTCATCCAATAAAAAAGGTATATTTTCTTTTCTATGTTTTGATATATTTCTATTTATTACCTTTAAAAGTGAACTAACATGGCTACCACACCACTTTACTCAAGACTCTGGAAAGAAATCATGAAACGAAGATGGTCGATAGGAGAAAAAGACTATTAGTGGTTAAATTAAGAATGTCTAACATGGCCGTGTTTCATCCAGCATAGGCTGAAGGGACAAAACAATATTGTATGGTGTGTACCATTCAGTTCATGAAAAGGCAATACAGGACCTCCAAATATGGGGGAGGGGGAAGGTCACTGTCCCAACAGTATTTTTTCATTCTGATTTCTATATTTACTACTCCTAAATATGCTCTCTCAGATTTGTTTTTTAGATGTTTCTTTCCTGCTGCCCCATTCTTCTCATTCTCTCCTATTTCCTTTATCTCATATAATGGCACATTTTTGATAGAACATCCAAATTAGAATTGAGGCATCCAGGTCAAGCTGTATCAAGTTGCACTTGTGGGTTAGAACAGGATCTGCTGATGTAGAGAAAAAATGTATCCAGGAATGGGCATAAATGCACCAGTTATATACAGTGAGATCATCCATGTTATAAGCACCAATATCTAAACTATCAACGAGGTCAACAGAGCAACATATACATGTATGTACTGGCATATAAATCTGTATGTTGGTATTTCAGAATAAATTCTAACAGAAAGGTTCCCACAAAACAAAAAAAGATCTCAAACATAACATTCCCCAGAGGAATCTCTTAACCAGTGTGGAGTATGGTGAAAGGGGAGCACCTTGAAACAGCTTTATAGGGAAACATGTGGTGGTAATGATTCCCCTATGAGTTTCAACTGTTCCTATAAGTGACTTTATAATTTTATACAACAAGAAAATCTACTATAAAAAATATGTTTGATCAATACATTGAATGAAGAAGTAAGTGATTGATGGGGCCGATGAAGATTATGATCCAATTTGAATTCCCTTGAAGTAATTTGGGACCAGCATCACTGAAGAACCATACCTAACACTTAAATGTTATTGTTGAGATTTAAATTTTTTTTTTTTTTTTTTTTTGGGGGGGGGGGGGGTCTGTGGGAACCTTTCTGTTAGAATTTATGAATATTTGATCCCAGCAACCTTTTGTATTTTCATTTGAACTTGCATTTTGTGGATACTGGTATTTCAGAATATACATGTGTATGTGCTAGCACATACATGTGTGTCTGTCCTTATAGAAAATGTCATTTTTTTGTCTCCCAACCCTGTCACAATGCTTGATAACATTTTCCAATATCACTGGGAGAAGGGGGGATGTTTGGGTATTAAGAGGCAAGCATCTCTACTCCCCCCAGTGGAGCACTGCACAAAACAAGCAACTTTAAATAACAGTCCCAGGAGTAGGTGTAAATCCTGAAATTTTATGTCCACTAACATTACATGCTGAAAAGGGGAATGCAAGTGTGTTTTTTCACCCTGGCCAAATCTACCCAAAACATGCCCAGACCTTGTCCCCTTGCAATTTGCACACATTCACGAGAAACTAGAGGCAAAGATCCATACCAGATATGCAGAAGAACAGCAGATCTGATAAATGAAATAGCAACCAGGTTATATGATTGAGTCTCCGTTAGGCTAAACACTTCTGTCTTATGTGTATAAATGACTTTTGCTATAATTCCCTTTGTTCCTTTTGGGTTGTGTGAGCTAAGCATTTATGTCACTGTTGAATAAGGTGATTTTTACACACAGAGCATTATTTTAGATAATATATAGAAACAAGAATTGAGATGTCCAGATGAAGCCATGTTCAGTTCCAATGGTATTTTAGAAAAGAATCTGTGGATGTAGATCCTCATCTAATCAACGTACAGGAGTGAATATGCATGTGCCAGTTATGTGCAGTAAGAGAAGTCATTTTACAAGTATAAACATTTTATTTATTTATTAGGATTTATTTACTAACTTTTTGAAGGAATTCACTCAAGGCGGTGTACAGTAAGAATAGATCAAACATGAGCAATAGACAATTACAGCAGTAAAAATATTCAAATAACAATATGAAGTATAGCATAGTAAACTAAACTAGCAATGTCAACAAAATACGTAATAGAACATTTTAAATGATAGTGAAGGGTAAAGCAAAGATGAAACATATAGATAGGTAAGAGAGTAAGAAGAGTTAGAAAGTAAGGTGACTGATTTAAAGAAAGTTGCACATGAGGTCAGAGTGATGGTTAAATATTATCTCAGCTAGGGTAGGAGTGGATGAACATGTTCTGATGCAGTATGTGCAGCCTGAATCACTCCGTGTTTGTGTGAGTGAGACTAACAAGTTAGTTACTTCTTCCATTGATAACATAAATGGCAGAAACTCAGCAACATACTGACTTAGATGTGTAAGTGTTGCCACCTACACATTCTTGTCAGCCATTTTGCAAACCTACACATGTGACTGCTGCTAATTAGATACAGAAGCTGCAATCATCATTTATTTTTAATTTGATGGGAGAAGCTTTTAAAGTATAATTGGTATGCTGACAGGAAGATGATAAGTATCATGTTGATGAAAGAAAGTTTTATGATATTTTACTTTGTCATACTGTGCTGATTATCTGTATAATTATCAGGTCAATATTTAAAGTGATTTAAGCAGAAAAGAGAAGCTCCTGCCTGCTTAAATCACCTGGGACCAGCTATTCACCAATAATCAGCTGTACTTAACTGAGCAATGCTGCTGAATATTGGCACTGACCGTCCTAAAGTATCGCATATCAAGTAAAATGAGTTTATCTGGTTGGACAGACTGGATGGACCGTACAGGTCTTTATCTGCCGTCACTTACTATGTATGTTATTATGAGGGGCATAATCGATTGGGGCTGACCATCTATAAGGGCGGCCATCTCTAATGACAGCCCTGTTAAGCGGCGTACCCGACTGTATTATCGAAACAAGATGGCCGGCCATCTTTCGTTTCGATAATACGGTTGGGGCCAGCCAAATCTCAACATTTGGGCCGCCCTTAGAGATCGCCGGCGTTAGAGATGGCTGCTATTGGTTTTCACCGATAATGGAAACTAATGGCGGCCATCTCAAACCCGGCCAAATCCAAGCCATTTGGTCATGGGAGGAGCCAGCATTTGTAGTACACTGGTCCCCCTCACATGCCAGGACACCAGCCGGGCACCCTAGGGGGCACTGCAGTGGACTTAAAATGATCCCAGGTGCATAGCTCCCATACCTTGGGTGCAGAGTCCCCCAACCCCCCCCCCCCAAAACCCACTACCCACAACTGTACAACACTATCATAGCCCTTAGGGATGAAGGGGGCACCTAGATGTGGATACAGTGGGTTTCGGGTGGGTTTTGGAGACTCACATTTACCACCACAAGTGTAACAGGTAGGGTAGGTATGGGCCTGGGTCCACCTGCCTGAAGTGCACTGCAGTACCCACTAAAAACTGCTCCAGGGACCTGCATAGTGCTGTGATGGAGCTGGGTATGACATTTGAGGCTGGCATAGAGGCTGGCAAAAAAATGTTTTAAAAATTTTTTTTGGGTGGGAGGGGTTTGGTGACCACTGGGGGAGTAAGGGGAGGTGATCCCCGATTCCCTCCGGTGGTCATCTGGTCAGTTTGGGAACCTTTTCAAGGCTTGGTCGTGAACAAAAAGGGACCAAGTAAAGCTGGCCAAATGCTCGTCAGGGCCAGCCTTCTTTTTTCCATTATCGGCCGAGGACGGCCATCTCTTAACCCAGGGGCGTAGCTACAGGTTGGCCCGGGTGGGCCCAGGCCCACCCAATTTTGGCCCAGGCCCTCCCACCCAAGCACCACACAACTGCAGCAGCAGCGAGTGCAGCAGCTTAACCTGATGACAGAGAGACGGCACCGCGGTGCTCTGGCAGCTATCTGTCCTCTCTGAGTCTCCACAGGCTTCGATTTCAGGCCCGCCCACCACTCAAGCACACACAGCCTAGCGTACATCGTGTCGCGGTCGCGGACACACATGCTCAGGGCTCCGATGATCAATCAGATTCAGCCCAGCCCACCTACCTTCGGGCTTAGAGGCAGAGAGTGCGTCGCCCTCGTGGTTATCTACACAGATTCCGTCCTCCTACGTGGTAACGTACCCGGACGTGGCTGTGCGCGGCGGCACGCTCTCAGCCTCGCTCTCGCTCCGCTTGGCTCCTCCGCTCGCTCGTGACGTGGTCTGAGGGAGGGCAGGCTAAAAAAAATAGGTGCACATGGCCACATGCACACATGAACGCACGCAGGGTTGTGCGAGCCTGGCCCTGCCTGCCCTCCCTGGAAAGGTGGTGGTCTTCCAGACTTCGAATTGAGAAGAACAGAAGATATCATTCGAGAATCGGATCCTGTCTCGGCCCCAGGCCCAGGTAACTTTACTGCCAGTGCCAAGCAGCAACAGCAGCTGCCAGCCCAGCAGCAGGTAATAAAATTGTAACTGCTTTTTGTTTTTTTTTTACATCATAATTTTATCATCATGTAATTTTTGTTTAAATTAAGCTAGCTGGGGCCTGGTGGGCACTATTAAAAATTATTGTTGTGGAATTTCTGGGTGGGGTAAGCACTTCACTGCCTAGGGCAAAAAATGTATATATTTAATTAAAATATACCTTTTTTTGCCCTGCAGTGAAGAGCCCACCCCCACCCAGAAGCCCACCACTATGACCTGCCAGCATTTTGATCACTCTTTTGTTATCAAAATAATGGCTGTGGTCTGGTAGTGGGCATCTGGATGGGGGGGGGTGGGGTAGACGTTTTATTGCCAGTGCATGCCTAGGGCAATGAGGAGCCCATCCCCACCCAAAAATTCCCCAACAATAAATTTTAATAGTGCCAAGCTAGCTTAATTTAGTGGTTTATGTTGATGCAGGGCAGCTGTTGGGCAGAATACTTAGAAATTCATCATCAAGTACATTCTAAGGCATTATTTTATAGTATCCCAAGAAACACTACTCATGTCTCTCTCTCTATATCTATCTATCTCTCTATATCTATCTCTATATATCTATATCTATATCATCTATATCTATCTATCTATCTATCTATCTATCTATCTATCTATCTATCTATCTATCTATCTATCTATCTATCTATCTATCTATTTATCTATCTAGTGCCCACCCATATTAGCTCTGGGCCCACCCAAAATGTCAGGTCTGGCTATGCCACTGTCTTAACCATGCCCCCGTCCCACCTTCGGTACACTGCTGACACGCCCCCTTGAACTTTGGCCGGCCCTGCGACGGAAAGCAGTTGAAGACGGCCAAAATCGACTTTCGATTATACCGATTTAGCCGGCTTTAGGAGAAGGTCGGCCATCTCCTGATTTGTGTCGGAAGATGGCCGCCCTTCTCCTTCAAAAATAAGCAGGTATATGAGCTCAACAAGAGTCCTCCACCTACAGTCCTGCCAGTGGGTGATGCTGTTTCACTATCACATCAATAGTGAGGGACAGGCAAGCTGTGCAGAACTCTAGGGAACCTGCCTGTCCCTAGTGATTGGAAACACAATATTGAAGCTCCCCCCCCCCCCCCCCCCCCCCCACACACATACAGTCTCTCACTGGCAGCAATGCAGTTGGAGGACTCCTGCTTAGCTTAGAGGGAACAGTGGAGGTGTATTACAGGGGGCAGAGTTGTGGAGGAATAAGCTCTTTGAGCAGGGACTGTCCTTCTGTGTTGAATTGTACAGCGCTGCGTAACCCTAGTAGCGCTTTAGAAATGTTAAATAGTAGTAGTAGTTATGTAATTGCTGCAGTATTCAGTGCCCACATAGCTAACTGGTCCCAAGAAACAGGTAGGCAGCAAGCGGTCTGCTAGGTCCCAAAGAAAAGAAAATGTAGAAGCAGACATGGTGAAAAGTGGCTAAAATCTTAAGAATTTAGTTTAGTTGATCAAATTAAAATAATTGCCGACATGGCCGTGTTTCACCCTGTATGGGCTGCATCAGAGACACCAACTTAACTGTAAAAGCAGAATGTAAAAATAATATATTGATTTCACACTTGATATAGGTTTATGTTTATTTAAACTTGATATTCTGCCTTTCAAAATGTGAATCAAAGCGGTTTACAAATAGGGAAAAAGGAAAAGCACTACAATGTTCAGATAGAAAAGCTGAAGAGGAAGAAGAGAAGGAAGGGGCAAGGAAAAGGGAGGGGAAGGAGATAATAGAAAAGTTATTCTGCTGAATGTGCAACCTCCCAAGACACCGCCATATGCTAAAGAAAAGTGTGTTTTTAGGGAGAACTTGAATTTTAAATAGGATGGTTCAACTCTAAGGGGCCCTTTTACTATGCCGCTGTAGGGCTAACATGCGGGTAAAGCGTGCCAAATAAACATTACCGCTGGGGTAGCGTGGGCACCCAGTGCTAATTCTGAATTTAGTGCGTGCTGTTTCCCGTAGTAGAAAATAATTTTCCTGGTGCGTTCCTGGTGGTAATCTGCAACTTGGCCATATTGCCGCACACTGCCTGATTACCACATGAATAGCGTGTGAGCCCTTACCGCCAAGTAAATAGATAGAAGTAAGGGCTCAGGCAGTAAATAACCATGCACTACTTACTGCCCCATTTTTAAAAAGGCCTTTTTATCCGCCATGGTAAAAAATGGCCCAGCACATGCTAATTTCACACCAAAATAGCGCAGGGCACTTTTAACCGCAGCTTAGTAAAAGGGCCCCTCAGTTCTGAAGGAAAAGTGTTCCAGAGAGAAGGAGCGAAAAAGAAGAAAGCCGAGTGATGTGTGCATTAAAGTCTAGAGCAGATATAGAAAGAATAGACAGATGGTCACCAAAGGATCAACACAGGAAGGCCTGTAAGGGACAATAAGTGAAGACAGGGATTCCTATTATTTATTTAGATTTTGCTCACATCTTTTTTTAGTAGTAGCTCAAGGTGAGTTACATTCAGGTACTCTGGATATTTCTCTGTCCCAGGAGGGCTCACAATCTAAGTTTGTACCTGAGGCAATGGAAGGTTAAGTGACTTGCTCAAGATCACAAGGACCAGCAGTGGGATTTGAACTGGCCATCTCTGGATTGCAAGACTGGTGCTATGGCCACTCCTTCACTCCTATATTGAGGAATCGATGAGTGAATGTCAAAATCTTATGCTGGATATGATGCAGAACCAGAAGCTAGTGGTAGCGTTTCAATAGGGTGAAATGTGATCAAAATGGTGGGCATTGGAAAGTAAACGGATTAAAGCATTCTTGAGGAGGAAGGCTGGAAGACCTGCATAAATGACATTGCATTAGTTGAGTTTAGATGAGACAAGAGTACAGAAAAGGGTAGCATAAGAGCTGGTGTCGACAAAAGAATGGATGGAATGTACGTGACCTAATTCTATAAATAGTGCTCAAAATTGCACATGGAAATTTGGTGTATGCCCAGTTTCCATGCACAATTTAATTAGATAACAAGTCAATTAGCACTGATAAGCCAATTAGCACCGATAACTGAACACTAATTGATTATGCTAATTGGCTTCAATGAAAATATGCAAGCACAGTTTTAGGCACGAGGATCTGTAATCCAGATTGCTACTGACATTGATGGGTTAAGTACCAATTGGTTAGAGCCGATCCAATGATTTGCATCATCAAGACATAACTGAAGAATAGAAAGATCGGGGTCTTGGGTTGAAATAAGCAGAATGTCTTTCGCATAAATGTAAAACGTAATAGTCAAAGTTTGAATTAGAGTCACAAGAGGGCTTATGAAGATGTTAAAAAGAAGTGGGGATAGTAAAAATCAGTGGCGTAGCAAGGGCGGGGTGGTGGGGGCGGTCCGCCCTGGGTGTCAGCGGGTGGGGGGTGCTCCGTCGTCTCCTGCCACCATCCTGCCTTTTAAAAAAAAAAAAATCCATGCAGCGACGCAGGCAGCGCCTCGCGTCTGCCCTGCGTGTGCTGTGAAGAAACTCGCGTTGCTGGTGTCGGACCTTCCCTCGCTGTGTCCCGCCCTCTTCTGAGGTAACTTCCTATTTCCTCGAGGGCGGGACAAAGCGAGGGAAAGCCCGACACCAGCAACGCGATTTTCTTATTCACAGCACACGCAGGGCAGATGCGAGGCGCTGCCTGCGTCGCTGCATGGATTAAAAAAAAAGGCAGGATGGTGGCAGGAGAAGAGGGCTCTGTTGGGTCTAAACGGAGGGGGAGGGGGACAGGACTGGCTCGGGGGGGGGGGAGGGAGGTCAGAGGGGAGAAGGGGATTGGGGAGGGTGGGGGAGCTTAGATGGATGCTCAGAAGGGAGAAGGGGATTGGGGAGGGTGGGGGAGCTCAGAGGGGTGCTCAGAGGGCAGAAGGGGATTAGGGAGGGGTGGGGGAGCTCAGAGGGCAGAAGAGGATTGGAGAGGGTGGGGAGCTCAGAGGGGTGCTCAGAGGGCAGAAGGGGATTGGGGAGGGGTGGGGGAGCTCAGAGGGGTGCTCAGAGGGCAGAAGGGGATTGAAGAGGGTGGGGAGCTCAGAGGGGAGAAGGGGATTGAGGAGGGGTGGGGGAGCTCAGAGGGCAGAAGGGGATTGGGGAAGGTGGGGGAGCTCAGAGGGGTGCTCAGAGGGGATTGGGGAGGGGTGGAGGAGCTCAGAGGCTGCTCAGAGGGCAGAAGGGGATTGGGGAGGGTGGGGGAGCTCAGAGGGGAGAAGGGGATTGGGGAGGGGTGGGGGAGCTCAGAGGGGTGCTCAGAGGGGAGAAGGGGATTGGGGAGGGGTGGGGAAGCTCAGAGGGGTGATCAGAGGGGATTGGGGAGGGGTGGGGGAGTGCTCAGATGGGAGAAGGGGTCTGAAGCTGGAACTGGGGTCTGACAAGGGGGCAGGAGGGAAAATGGGTCCATGCCTGGGGCAGGTGGGAGAATGGGTCTGGGGCTGAAAAGGGGGGATGCAAGGCATGTGGTGGATGAAGGGGGGAACTGGGAGCTGAAAAGAGGGGGCAGAGAAAGAGGGGACAGACCCTGGATGGAAGGGAGGCACGTGAGGGAGGGCAGACCCTGGATGGATGGGAGAGGGAGGGCAGACGGATTGAAGGGGCAGAGAGAAAGGGCAGATGGTGGGTGGAAGGGGGAGAGAGAAAGAGGGCAGACTGGGGCAAATGGTGGATGGAAGGGGCAGAGATAGAGGGCAGATGTGGATGGAAGTGAGAGAGACAGGGCAGATGTTGATGGAAGGGGGAGGGAGAGATGGCAGACTGGGGCAGATGGTAGATGGAAGGGGCAGAAATAGAGGGCATATGTGGATGGAAGGGACATTACAGAGGGCAGACACTGGATGGCACAGAGAGAGCGAAGACAGATGCTGGATGGAAGGAAGACAGTAAAAAGAAGATAAGGAAAGCAGAAACCAGAGACAACAAACTGTAAATAAAATATATATTTTTATTTTTTTGCTTTAGGATATAGTATTGTAGCTGTGTTAATAAATGTTTATAAATAGAACATGTAAATAAGGTAATCTTTTTATTGGACTAATTTTAATACATTTTGACTTAACTTTCAGAGAACAAACCCCCCTTCCTCAGGTCAGGATAGGATACTGTAACAGCACAATACTGTATTGACCTGAGGAAGGAGATTTTGGCCTCTGGAAGCTAAATGTATTAGTCCAATAAAATGGTATTATTTTATTTTCTATATTTGTTTTATTTCTATTTGTTAATTTGTAAAGTGGTGATTGGTATTAGTTTTTTCAAATTTACATCTGCTGTCTTTATATTTTGCACAGTACTAGGGGACATTTTCTGTTTCTGTGGTGTTGCATTGTATGCAGAGTCTGGCATCGGGGGTTCAGTTTAATTTTTGTCTAAATAGAAAGTTTATGATTACTTATTCTATAGTGGATTAGGGTGTATCTGTGTTTGTGAAAAAGACATGGCTTTCGATTGGCATTGACTGTGCAGGATTGACAATCTGTACTAATCTGTCTGTTTTCGTTTTCCAATAGGTGAATTGATGTTCTAGTGCCCACTGTAGTGTTTGAGATGTTTTCCTTTTCCTTGTGTGACTCGTACAAATGACTGCTTATGGTACGATAGAATTGCTGTATAGGTCCTGAGTGTTTTGTATTCTCGGTATCCCTAGTACTGTATTTGGGGGGGGGGGGGGGTGTTAAAAAAATGAACGTCAGAGGAGGGCGGGCACAGGAAGAAGGAGAGAGACGTCGGAAGAGACAGAAGCGATTGAGAACAGCTGATCCAACCCGTGCAGCGCCTTCACACACAGGTGAGAGGCGCTGCACCGGCCATTATGGCAGGGGGGGTCCGGTGGAGGGGGGGAGCGGCGGCGATGAACTCAGGGGGGCGGGGCCAGAGGTGGAGGATGGCGGGAGGCGGAGCATTGCCGACAGTAGCAGAAGAGAGAGACAGAAAGGGTGGGGGAGGCCCGGCGATGCAGAAGTTTAGATTTTTAACATTTTGTATTTCATAAACGGAGAAGCGGGGAGCAGCGGCGATCTCGGGCGGGGGGGGGGGGGGGGGGCAAGGCCTTCCACACAGGATGCTCCTGATGAGCACCTTTGCCCCCTCCCGATCCTTTGTTAATGTTTGTGGAGACATTTTTTTAGGCAGGGGAAAGCGGGGAGTTCACTTTTCTTTTTAAACTACTACTACACATGATTTTTATGGTGCAGGGGGCAGCGGGGAGATGACAGCTCAGGCCTTAACGACAGGTCTGAGCTGACGTTAAATTTCTGACGGTAAATGGTTCATTGCAGTCGTCGGTATGGTTAGTGCATTCCGAATTGACCACATCTCAATGGTAGTTTCTCATTTGCATTCCGTTTTCGTTAGCTGCTAGCCTTGTCGGAAAATGGCCTTTAATGCATGCTATGGTTTAAAATTTCCTCGTTAAAGGGTCGTTAAAGTTTTGTGCATCTGGGCCTAAGGCACAAAAAGGTGTCCAAAATGACCAGATGACCACTGGAGGGAATCGGGGATGACCTCCCGTTACTCCCTCAGTGGTCACTAACCCATTCCCACCCTCAAAAAACATCTCTAAAAATATGTTGTGCCAGCCTCAGATGTCATATTCAGGTCCATGACAGCGCATGAAGGTCCCAGTAGCAGTTTTAGTGGGTACTGCAGTTCACTTCAGACAGGCAGACCCAGGCCCATACCCCCCTACCTGTTACATTTGTGGAGGAAACAGCAAGCTCTCCAAAACCCACCACAAACCCACTATACCTATATATAAGTGCTCCCTTCACCCGTAAGGGCTATGGTAGTGGTGTACAGTTGTGGGAATTGGATTTTGGGGGGCTCAGCACACAAGGTAAGGGAGCTATGTTCCTGGGAGCAATTTATGAAGTCCATTGCAGTGCCCCCTAGGGTGCCCGGTTGGTGTCCTGGCATGTCAGGGGACCAGTGCACTATAAATGTTGGTTCCTCCCACAACCAAATGGCTTGTATTTGGACGTTTTTGACATGGACGTCTTTAGTTTCGAAAATCACCGAAAGTCAGAAACATCCAGATCCAAGGACGTCCAAATCTAGGGACGCCCAAATTTAAGGATTTGGATGTCTCTGATGGTATTTTCAAAACAAAAGATGGATATCCATCTTTTTTCGAAAATATGGGTTTCCCCACCCCTGGATTTCGACGTTTTGCAAAGACGTCCAAATTGCAACTTGGATGTTTCTTTCGAAAAAAGTTTCCCACATTATCTGGACACTAACCAGTTAGGGCCAGATTCTGTAAATGGCGTCTAAAATCTAGACACGTCCAGAAAAGATGCTTAGCGTTGTTCTATAAACCGCACCTAAAGCTAGGTTTATGGAATAGCACATAGTGCCGGAGAACGTGTCTCCATTTAGGCACAGCCTTTCATGCCACTGAAAACCTGGTGTACATACCCACGCCTGAATGTAGATGCATTCCCCCAAGTTGTACAATAATGCATGTAAATGTTAGTAATGCCCCGACACGCCCACACTCCTCCCATGGCCACACCCACTTTCAGCTACACTTGGGATTTACGCATGCCTCTTTTTAGAATATGCCTTAAAGAAGTGTGTATAAATTCTAATTACTGCCAATTAGTGATGGCTCATTTCAAAATTAAGGAGCACGTATAAATTGGGTATATAGAATCTCATATAGAACCCTTATATAGAAGCTGGGGGTTAGTGCATAGTAATGTAGATGTGCTAACTGGTTACTGCATGAAAGCCCACTCTCCACCCCCTAAAAAAATAAAAAATATATACATTTACCACATGCACATTCCAAAACTAATAAGCAGAGGTGTATCTGGACTTCAGCGGGAGGGGGAGCCAGAGCCAAAGTGAGGGGGCACATTTAGCCCCCCCCCAGCGCCGCCGACCCCCCCACCATTGCCGGACCCCCCCACTGTCAACTTTGACCCCCCTGCCGACGACCCTCTCCACCCCCTCCCACCTCCAACCCTCCCCTGCCGCCGTCGCCTAACTTTGCTGGCGGGGGACCCCAACCCCCGCCAGCCGAGGTCCTCTCTTCTTCCGTTGCAAAGCTGGCGGGGGACCCCAATCCCGCCAGCCGAAGTCCTCTCTTCCGTTACAGCAAAGCTTCCTTCAGTTTCAAATTCTGAGTCCGACGTCCTGCATGTTGTACGTGTAGGACATCAGACTCAGAACAGGAAGCTTTGCTGCAACGGAAGAGAGGACCTCAGCTGGCGGGGGTTGGGGTCCCCTGTCATCAAAGATAGGCGATGGTGACGGCGGGTTGGCGGCAGGAGGGGGGGTGGAGAGGGTCGTTGGCAGGGGGATCCAGGGCCAAATCTACGGGGGCCCAGGCCCCCGTGGCCCCACACAGATACACTCCAGATGCTTTAATGCATCCCATGATAGTCCATTTTTTGTTATGTTAGGTGTGCATTAGAGCCTAACGCAGCTTAGTAAAAGGTATTTGACCTCTTCAGAACCTCCCCCCTCCCACCCAAACTTCAACAGGTACAAAATAATTCCCTTTGAAAACTATTATTGGGTACAAAAGCATCCACTTACCTGCACCAATGCAGGCAAATGAAAATGTTCCCTGTAAATGATTACTGTGTAATTTCTGAAACGATGAGGAGGCATTCACAAACAGAGAAAGAGGTGATTTAAAAGTACACAAAACCATGTATTTTACACGGCCAAAGTGAAATCCGAAAGAATCCTAAAAAAACTAGCCTGAAAGATTTTATTGTTCTTTTAAATTGGCTCCTAGCATATTTTTAGTCTACATGTCAGGCAAAATTTATGTGTGTCAATGTATTTTTTCATCTCATTATGCCATATTGCTGCTTTAGTATTGCTGTGCTCGCTCAATATACAATGCTTCCCTAAAGTCAATTAGCTGTCTCTTGAATTTAGGACAGACAACAGCACACGAGTTTAATGTAAAACCTTTTATGGATTGAAAAGCCCATTCACTTAAACCTGACATACCGTAAACAAAAAAAAAAAAAGGGAAAATGTATTTTTGTTTCTACTTTATGTGCCAATGAAAATGTTCAGCATTTTTGTGCAGTAGGGACATTTTTTTTTTCAAGCCACTTAACACAGTGCTTATGTTGAGAGAGGACTAGGAAATTGTTTTAAGAAATAAAAGCATCCTTTCCGGGGTCCTTTTACTAAAGTATGTTAAATTTTGCCTCTGTATCACTCCATGGTGCGATCTCACCTTGAGTATTGTGTTCAATTCTGGTTGCCATATTGAAAAAAATATATAGTGGATTTAGACAAGGTTCAAAGAAGAGCGACCAAAATGATAAAGGGGATGGAACTGCTCCCATATGAGGAAAGGCTAAAGAGGTTAGGGCTCTTCAGCTTGGAAGACAGCTGATGGGGGATATGATTGAGGCCTACAAAATCATGAGTGGAGTAGAACAGGTAAAAGTAAATCAATTTTTCGCTCTTTCTAAAAGTACAAAGACTAGGGGACACTCAATGAAATTACATGGAAATAATTTTTAAAACAAATAGGAGGAAATATTTTTTCACTCAGTGAATAGTTAACCTCTAGAACTCTTTGCCGGAGAATGTGGTAACAGCGGTTAGTGTATCTGAGTTTAAAAACGGTTTGGACAAGTTCCTGGACAAAAAAGTCCGTAAGTCTTCTATTGAGACAGACATGGAGGAAGCCACTGCTTGCCGTGGAATTTGTAGCATGGAAAGTTGCTACTATTTGGGTTTCTGCCAGGGACTTGTGACCTGGATTGGCTACCGTTGGAAGCAGGATACTGGGCTAGATGGACCATTAGTCTGTCCCAGTTTGGCTATTCATATGTTCTTATGCAGTTACCGCACCTTTATACAAGAAATTAACATATGGTAAGTGAAAGTTTAACACAGCATCTACTTGGGGGTGTAACTAACATTTCTTTGCAGGTCAAGCATTAAAATGTCCATTAACATGCTATACCCTGGTTACAGTTAGCAAGGATGCACTTAGGGGGTCTTTTACAAAGGTGCGCTAGTGTTTTTAGTGTGCGCTAAATGCTAGAGATACCCATATATTCCTATAGGTGTCTCTAGTGTTTATTTTTAGCACGTGCTGAAAACGCTAGCACGCCTTTGTAACAGGACCCCTTACTGCCGCTTACCTGTGTGACAGATGTTAACATCAATTTGTGCAAAAGGGCCTCTATCTTAGGGCACAGTAAAGAGAGTGAGGGAGTGGCCTAGTGGTTAGGGTGGTGGACTTTGGTCCTGAGGAACTGAGTTCAATTCCCACTTCAGGCACAGGCAGCTCCTTGTGACTCTGGGCAAGTCACTTAACCCTCTATTGCCCCATGTAAGCCGCATTGAGCCTGCCATGAGTGGGAAAGTGTGGGGTACAAATGTAACAAAAATAAAAAATTATTAATCAGGCATTATATTATTTCAAAATGAGGTAAAATAAATGTACAAATGGAGCCATAAATCATAAAAGTATGGATAGTTAAAAAAAGGGACTGTATCTGAGTTATCTATCAGGGGCAGTTACTTCAAGTGGGTTAGTTCTGTGGCTATCATGACAGAAATGAACCTCACTCCTAAACCAGGACTTGTGGCGTATGATCTCAGTCTCTCAAATTTACTGCTAACGCTCGTCATAGTACATCTCCCTAACGCACTGCACCTAAATTCTTTTGCATGCAGGCAAAAAGATGCATGGTTGTGGTCAGGGAAATGGACATTTCATAGGCATTCTGAAATTTATGCGTGGTTATAGAATATGGCCCAGTGAGCATAAATCTATGTGCCAGGATTTATGCCATGTTTTTGTTGGTGTAAATAGATGTGCGTAGTTTTAGGCACTGTAATATCAACTAAGCATATTCTATATACCGCGCCTAAATCTAGGTACCGCTAATAGAATATGCTTAGACCGCACTGTTTTCCGTGTGGATTTTTTAGTCGCCATATATAGAATCTCCCCCTTTGTGTGCGGAACTTAATCGGTTAACAAGCCAATCAGCTCTGATAATTGGATGTTAAGCAATAATCAGTATTAATTAGCACTAATTAGGATTTACACGCATCATTCGCTAAGCATATTCTATAAAGTGATTCATATAAATCGGATGGTGAGGATCTCAAAAGGGGACATAGCCATGAAAGTGGAAGGGTTGGGTCATGGGCATTCCTAAAATTTACGTGCAGTGTTATATGTTCGATCTGCACCTAAATTAGTCATGTGCTTTTACTTCAGGTTTTAGTTGGCGTAAATGGTCGCAGGAACGGGCGCTTATAAGTATTCTATAAACCACGCCTAACTTTAGGCAAGGTTTATAGAATAGCATTAAGCGTGAGGAGGTTTTGCGCCAATTTTTTCGACACCATATATAGAATCTAGTCCTGTATGGTTAAATACAACTAAATATCTGGGAATGACCCACTGAGTGGACTTTAATTAGGCAGGAACCTCTCCTGCCTACTTATACTCCCTTGAATATTGATCCCAGTGTTTCCTAAATGATGCAACATAATCCATTCTCAGCACCACTGGTAGCTTTTTCTGTTCAGTTGGATAGGCAACAGAAAATGTATGATTTTGATTTTCTGGGTATATGGATTTGTCTCATTGAAGGAATATGAAGTAAATGGGGGTCTTCAGACCTCAAAGGGCAAGAGGGTTTGTACATTTTGCTATACTTAGGAACTGAGGAGCTTCATCCCCAAGTGTCGTGCTGATTAGAATAAGCATTTCACCCCTCCGAAGGGACACCACCTTGCAAGTGGTGGAGGGGCTTCCGTGTTTCAATGACTCAGAGGGCTATGCTGTAGGGTTACCCATATCAGACAGGCCTCTGAGGAGAAACCAGACAAAGAGTGTCCCAACCTGGAGGATCCAAGATGGCGTTGAGGGAGGACGTACGCTAGTTGAGTTCCCGTTTTACACCAGAATGCCTGAAGAAGAAGGCGCGCTCCCCAGAGAATGGGGAAGAGAAAAGGCAAAGCCGTGGTGCTGTCCTCCTCGAACACGGCTGGGGTTCCCACCACTTCTCAGTCTATTTTGGAGAGATTCGGGGGTCATAACGTCGGGGATATCGGTTCTTGCTTCGGGGAACAGCAAGGCTTTATTGCTGAATCTCAGTGGAGGGAGTGACTTTGAGTCCCCCTGTTGGCACGACCCCTCCAAGACCCGGAAATAGTAATGCTTCGCTATGGAGGTCAATAATGGAAACGCCCGAAGTGGGTTAGGATTTTCATGTGACCTGAGGAGGTCCTGGTGCAGCATCGACTCCGGATAATAAACCAACTGGGGGATTGGAGAGTGAGCTCTTCCCCCCAAAGATATCTGGAATGGTTTCTGTGGAGAAATTGGACTTGGTGAAGCCAATAATGTCATAAAGGACATACTAAAGGAACTGCAGCAGAATGTGAATAACTGTCTTCTTCAGATGTTTAAAATTTTTCACTATGTGAGTTAAAGAATTTATATTAATACTTATCTAACAAAGTGGAAGTCCAAGATATAAAAAGAGACTTTGATTACGGAAATGGCTTCTCTATGAAAATTAGATAATTTGGTAATGAAGAATAGTTATTTTTCTTGTAAAAACTGGAATTTCTGGAGAACCAATTAAGGGAAAATAACTTGAGAATGATAAATTTACCTATAATATTCTATATATTAGCTACTGAATTCTTGAAGAAATATTTCTCTGATACTTTGCTAATACCTTCTGATAGCCACCTTTTGGTGACTAAAATTATATTTCCTTTAAAATCTTCTTTCAGAGAAAAGAGATGTGTTTAACTGACATTTTGGAAAATTCAGAAGTTATAGATATATTATTAGTGACTTTCGTCTTTGATTAGATAGGAACAACGTTTTGAAATTGTATTTCCGATATATGGTTGATAGTTTTTTGGGTTCAAAGATGAATATATTTCCTGACACATCAAGGGAATCGCAGACTGGGAGGTGTGAAGTCTTGGCTTTTCAGCCAGGAATCATTGCCCCAGGTGGGACCTTCCTAGCACGATTCCCTTGTAAGTGTTTTATTTTCCTTATTACTTATTTGTTTGAACCTAAGAAATTATAGAGTTTGTGGAAACAGATGAAGAATCCTCTGCAGCAACTTCCTTCAGTTACCACTGTACCGGCTGCAATAACCGATTAACCTTCCTCCCTCAGAAAATGTGAAGTGTAAGATTAACCATTTTGAGTTTTTCTTATTTTCTTTAAGATTGTTTTCCTGATCTTGGATCTTCCGATTGTGGACAATTATGTAAATATATATTGTTGAGAGAAAATGTTTTCCTTTTTATATAATTTCTGTATTTCCTTACATTTATGTGATAAATGTGACTGTAATTAAGTAAAATGATAAATTAAAAAAAAAAAAAAGAATAAGCATTTCAAACTCTGTTCTCCAAGCTACAGGGACCCTAATGAAGTTTTTTTTTTAATGTAGCATGACACTGTAAATCTGTCTTTCCTTGTAAATTGTGGTTCAGCTAGGTTAATTACTCTGAAAATTGTCCTTTAAGGAGGTCAATTTTAACTGCTCACAGAGTGAAAAGTATGCATGCACTTTCACTTTGAAAATCAACCCAGGAGAAGTACTTGCACATAGTTATATCTACTAACCTGAGTGCAGTGGCATAGCTTGGGGGGGGGGGGGGGGGGGGTTGAGGCCCTGGGCCCCCAAATTTGGGTTTGAGCCCCTCAAAATTGAGAAACTGTATTCTGCTTTGACTGGTAGGGGTTCTCACTCCCCACCAGCAAAAGCCCTCCCCCAACTGAAGCCTGCTGCATTTCCTGGTCTGCCACAGTTATGGCACCCCACCCTCGCCATACTTTTTTTTTTCTTGTGAAACTGAACATGCATGAGGGAGGCCTGAACCCCCCCCCCCCCCACATATGCACAAAAATCGAGCTTGTGCAGGAGGTGGGCATCTCTCATGTATGCTCAATTTTGAGAAGACCGAGCAAATGCAGGGGTGGAGGCATTGAGGGGCATAATCAAACGCGGACGCCCATCTCTATGGGCGATTATCTCCGAGGACAGGTACGCAAAGAGGTGAGACAGACCGTATTTTCGAAAAAGATGGGTGTCCATCTTTTGTTTCGATAATACGGTTGGTGCCGGGCAAATGCATCGGATTTGGGTGGATTTGAGATGGGCGGTATCAGTTTTCAGCGATAATGGAAACCGAAGCCACCCAGCTCAAAAACGAACACATCCAAGGCATTAGGTCATGGGAGGGGCCAGGATTCATAGTGCACTGGTCCCCCTCACATGCCAGGACACCAACTGGGCACCCTAGGGGGCACTTGTAAAAAGTAAAAAAAAACAGTAAAATACCTCCCAAGTCCATAGCTCCCTTCCCTTGGGTGCTGAGCCCCCCAAATCCCCCCCAAAACCCACTCCCCACAACTCTACACCAGTACCATAGCACTTACGGGTGAAGGGGGCACCTACATGTGGATACAGTGGGTTTTTGGGGGGATTGGAGGACTCCCATTTACCAGCACAAGTGTAACAGGTAGGGAGGATGGGCCTGGGTCCACCTGGCTGAAGTCCACTGCACCCTCTAACAACTGCTCCAGGGACCTGCATACTGCTGTGATGGAGCTGGGTATGACATTTGAGGCTGGCATACAGGCTGGAAAAAAAAAGTTTTTAAAGTTCTTTTTTTTTTGGTGGGAGGGGGTTAGTGACCACTGGGGGAGTCAGGGGAGGTCATCCCCGATTCCCTCGGGTGGTCATCTGGGCAGTTGGGGCACTTTTGGGGGACTTATTTGTGAAAAAAAAGGGTCCAAAAAAAGCAGCGCAAATTCTCGCTACTGCCGCCCTTCTTTTTTCCATTATCGGACGAGGGCGCCCATCTCTCCTCGGCCGATAAACACACCCCAGTCCCGCCTTCACCACACCTCCGACACGCCCCCATCAACTTTGTTTGTTCCCTTGACAGACTGCAGTTGGAGGCGCCCAAAATCGGCTTTCGATTATACCGATTTGGGTGCCCATGGGAGAAAGGCGCCCATCTCCCGATTTGGGTCGAAATATGGGCATCTTTCTCTTTCAAAAATTAGCCTGATTGTGTGGTAGCCTTGGCTTTGGTTGGAGGAAGGCTTCTGATGGTGGGGCTTGAGATCTCCTGCCAGCTAATGTATGTGGGGTTGCACAGAGGGGGACAAAATTTTGTGCCTCCTCACTTTGGGCTCAGACCCCTCCCCCCCAAAAAAACAACTTGAGGTCTGGCTATGCCCCTGCTTGAGTGGGCATTTTTTTGTATTTAAAATAACTTGCATATTTTTGAAAATGCATAAGTACATACGTAGTTCCAAGCCATGACCGTTTCCTTCTACAGCAGGTAAAACATGCATGCAAAATGAAGCACATGCATTTTTACCGACACATAGAGCAGCCAGTATTATTAAAGTTCATTTCCATGAGTATTACTGTTTTACCTGTAGAAGAATCTATTTATTAGGATTTATTTACCGCCTTTTTGAAGGAATTCACTTAAGGCGGTGTACAGTAAGAATAGATCAAACATGAGCAGGAGGCAATTAGAGCAGTAAAAATATTCGAACAACAATACAAAGTATGGCACATGCCATACAAGTAGCTTTTAAAAATAGATTCCTTATTTTAAGGTCATGCAAACAAATGTTAAAGTATGATTTAGGGGCCCTTTTACTAAGCCACAGTAAAAAGTGGCCTGTGATAATGTAAGCGCATGTATTGGGCACTCGCTGGGCCGGTTTTTACCGCATCTACATAAAAATGACTTTTTTTTAATGGGATGGGAAAAGGGGTTGAGGTAAAAATGAAATCAGCATGCCCAAAACTGGCCTGAGCCCTTAATGTCACCCATTGATCTAGTGGTAAAGGCTCATGCCCTACACGTGCGGTGACCGGTCGGCATGTGCCAAGTGCCGTTTACCGCTGGAACCGGCGCACATAGAATGAAATAAATAAATAATTCATCCACGCGTTATGGACGTGCACCAAATCTGAAATTACCACCAGGAGGGTGTTCTGGCTTGACGGTAGTCTCATTTGGGCGCATGCTGCACACACATATTGCGGCTTAGTAAAAGGGCCCCTTAGTGCATGGGTGCATATGTTCAAGAAAGATTCCCCAAAAGTAGATTAATTCCTATATTTTTCTTTTTCTAATCAAACTAAATTGTATCCCCATAAACTACAGAGAAATGATATTAATCCATGGTGGTGATTTTCAAATCATTTTAAGAAGCAACAAAGTTGAACATAAGCAAAATAAAGTGAGCAATGTGTCCTTAGAAATACCAGAACAGAAGCTTGTAAAACATAAATTCTGTCTCCACTAATATCAATGTCAAAAAGCAGGAAACATTTTACTGTTGAGGTTCCTGGAAGGAATGAGTGCTCTATTAACCACCATGTCACACAAGCACTCACACAGGATACTTCGCCTAAGCACCGGGGAAACCGTTGCCCCCTCCCCCCCACACAACCTTAACTTCCCCACCTGCTGGGCAGCCACCTGCAATAAACAATAGTAACTCATTATCAGATAATAATAAAATAAGCATTGGCAAAGCTGTTTACCTAAACAACATGAGAAGGCCCTGAAAAGCTAACCTGCAAGCAGGGTGATTACTCTCTACCAAGCAGAAGGGTGAGGCCTCTTGTGACAACTTCTAAAAGCCAATGATAACACCTTCAGAGTGTTTGCATTCAGAATTTGCCTACTGTTTAACTAGATACACCAGCCATCTGCACAAAGGAAAGCTCCAGTAAATCAATGTGTTAATCCACACCCCCAGTCTTTTGCTGCAGTTGCCAGCTACTGTGCTTAATTTTCCAGCTCATGTGCAGTAGGAAAACCATCTCCAGGATAAACTAGAGGGCAATAATGCTGTTCTCACCAGTTTAGAAAAAGATACTAATCTATAAAGTAGACATGCAGTCTAAAAACAGGTTAATCTGAATATTTTGCTTATTTTAAGAATGAGACCATATTAGGTGGAGGGTAGATCATAAGAACTGTGGTAATTCAATGAACTATTATGCATTTTTGTTTCAAGACAATTGTCTTTTACTAAGCCACGTGGCCTGGGCGGTAGTTTCATTTTGTACAAGCATCCAGTAAGCGTGCAAGAAAATTTCCGGTGCACTGCACTAACCGGGCGATAATTGGCATTGTACGTGTGCTGACGATTGCTACCTGGTTAACACATGAGACCTTACCATTAAGTCAATGGATGGCGGTAAGGACTCAGACCCAAAATGGACGCACGCCAATTTTCATTTTGCCGCACTTCCATTTTCACCCAAAAAAGAGGTCTTTTTTGCAAGTGTGCTGAAAAATGAACCTGCACATGTCCAATACACGTGTCTACACCAGCGCAGGCCACTTTTTGGCACACTTTAGTAAAAGGACCCCTGAATTACCACAGTTCTTATGATCTACCCCCCCCCCCCCAACTAACGTGGGTCTCATTCTTAAGATAAGCAAAATATTCAGATTAACCTCAACAGTAAAATGTTTCCTGCTTTTTGATATTGATATTAGTGGAAACAGAATTTATTTTATTTTACTTATTTATGACATTTATACCCCACATTAGCCTGAAATAGACTCAGGTTCAATGTGGCCTACAAACAAAAATAAAGTGAATAAAACATAACAATGTAGAGAATATAACACAAATTACAATAACTTAAAGAAACAAATTATACATGTGTAGTAAGTAACCAGAGATTTAGACTATCTCAAGGGCATACAAATAATTAAAGGTGAATAGGTGAGAGCATAATTAGACAGGACTAGATGGGGAAAGAAGGAAAGAGGACAAATTGAAATTAAGAAAAGGGAATGGATAAAGTTCAAATACAGTTCTTTGTATTCAGAAAGGGCAGACTGAAGAAATGTGTGTTTAGAAGACTTCTGAAAGTTAGGTAATCATCTGTAAACTTGATTGATTTAGGAAGAGAATTCCAAATTTTAATGCCTTGATAGGAGAAATTAGCAGCGTGAATTGTTTTATATATCACATTCTTACAGATAGGGACACGTAAAACAAGATAATCTCTAGGGGGGTCTTTTACTAAAGCTTAGCTCGAGTTATCTGCAGCAGGCCCATTTTATTCCTATGGGCCATGCTGTAGATAACTTGAGCTAAACTTTAGTAAAAGACCCCCTAGATGATGAAACAACATTATGAGGGTGTAATTTATGTTTTACAAGCTTCTATTTTGGTATTTCTAAGGACACATTGCTCACTTTATTTTGCTCATGTTCAGCTTTGTTACATCTTAAAATGATTTCACTTATATATGCTCATAGGCGGTCGGTGGCCCAACTGTTTGGGGAGGCTAAAGGGGGCGGGGTTATGGGTGGAGCCAGGGGCGGAGCTTATATCCACAATTGACAACACACAGAAAAAAAAGTAAAAATAAAAGTCACAATTAATACCTTTTATTAAATTTAGATATTAGATATGTATCATATATCAAAGAATAAAGTGGTTGCTCAAAGCATATACTAACCACAATCACTCAACTGTAAAACACTATGCACAAATTTGTGGAAAAACACACTCAGAACCCTACTGTACCATAACACTAGGCATACCCTAATACACCAATATACCACCCATACGGAAAATGCAGACCGTCAACAATATGAAACAAGGGATCATAATACCACAATTCTCATGTAGAGCCACAAAACACCCTTTTAGGGTGGATAGTGTTCACAATGAGCTCCTTTTATTAACGACCATATGTAGATCCTTCAAGAGGTAGTGTGTCATGATTTAGGCTCTAAAACCCTTTCTGATGTTTTGGTGCCACCTCAGTAAGGCCAACACACAATCTCTCCACTGCAAAACACTATACACAAACTTGTGCAAAAACACACTCATAACCTTACCAAACCATAACAGCACTAATTCCAAGGACAGGAGGAGCACAACCTTATGCGTGGAAAGGCAGAACTGTAATTACACCAGGCTCTAAAACACCAGTACACAACCTAGTGAAATAAAAAAAACAAAACAAAATGCCGGCAAATACTACACACTAGCAGAATACTGCATCTTGATCACGCATGAAAAACACATGACACAACAGATATGAAGGCAAAACTGGAAAGTTACCACAAGAAGTCAGACTCGGCATGTAGCAATACTAGAAAAAATTGAAACTTACATGCAAAATATCACAGATGCACATTTCCAAAAGCTGATATTTCAATTAATAAATTCAGAATAAAATTCTTCTTTCTACCTTGTTGTCTGCGTATTTTATTTTTGTAGTCAGGCTGGTCCAGTGTTTATTTTCTGTTTTTCCTGTTTTTGCAGTATCCCCTGTCTGTTTGACATTTCTTCTGTCTTATCAAAATTAGCTTATTTCTGATCTAACGAAGAAGGGCTGCCTTCGAAAGCTAATCTAAAAATGTATTAAGTTAGTCCAATAAAAAGGTATTATCTTATTTTCTTTTCTATGTTTTATTTTATTTTATTCTATTTCAATTGATTACCTTTAAAAGTGGACTAACATGGCTACCACATCTCTCTAAAATGATTTGAAGATCACCACAATGGATTAATATAATTTCACTATAGTTTATGGGGATACATGGAGCTCAAGGATGGATTAATGATGCTCGTAGGAGGGCATGGGTTGTCAGCTGGAGTTTGGGTTGTGGTTAGGGGGGGTTGGGGTAATTTACCACAAAGGGTTTTTTGTTTGTTTGGGGCAGCAGCTGCAGCCAATGCATGATTTAGTGCATGGGTCTATATTTTCAAGAAAGATGCCTGAAAGTAGATTAATTCCTATATTTTTCCTTTTCTAATCTGTCGTCCTTCTCTGTTCCTTTTTTAATTCTGCTATATCTTTTTTTGGATGTGGTGACCAGAATTACACACAGTATTCGAGGTGGAGTTGTTTGTTCCTAATTTTAAGCACTTTTTATATAATTCCCCCCAAACATGCATAAATATTGATTGATTGATTGATTGACTGCATTTGTATCCCACATTTTCTTACTGTATGGCGGGTTCAATGTGGCTTACATATTGCTAAAAAGGCAGTTACAAAATTTAGATTTGTAGAAGTCTAGTACATAATACAGAAGTACAATAAACGCTTAGGTTGATTTATTAGCATATTGTGAGAGAGGTTAAGTGTTCACACTTTCCAAAAATACTAGGACTAGGGGGCATGCGATGAAACTACAGTGTAGTAAATTTAAAACAAATAGGAGAAAATGTTTCTTCACCCAACGCATAATTAAACTCTGGAATTCGTTACCGGAGAACGTAGTGAAGGTGGTTAGCTTGGCAGAGTTTAAAAAGGAGTTGGACGGTTTCCTAAAGGACAAGTCCATAGACCACTACTAAATGGACTTGGGAAAAATCCACAATTTCGGAAATAACTTGTATAAAATGTTTGTACGTTTGGGTAGCTTGCCAGGTGCCCTTGACCTGGATTGGCCGCTGTCGGGGGCAGGATGCTGGGCTCGATAGACCTTTGGTCTTTTCTCAGTATGGCATTACTTATGTACTTATGTACTTATTTTTGAACTTTTCATGATGTATGGTGGTGTGGGATTAGGCAGATCCAGGGGGGAAAGACTTCTTGAAAAGATGTGTTCTCAGGTTTTTTTCTGAATTGTAGGTATTTTTCTGTGACTTCCAGGTCTTTGGGTAGTGAGTTCCAAAGTTGTGTTCCAAAGAGGCTGGCGGCACGTGAAGATTTGTATTTTATATCTTAATTTCTATAATTGCCCTTTATGGGCTAGATTCTATATATTACGCCTTGATTTTGTATTCTATAAATTCTATAAATGCTTTAATTTAGACGTACATTATAGAATACACCAAGTTCTGATCTGTGTGACTAAATTTAGTCGTGGTCAATTATGCAAACTAAAACCTGGTGTAAATCCTGACACCTAAATTAGGCGCTGAGCAAGTGTATTCTATAACAATTTGTATAGATTTTAGAAACGCCCATGACCCATCCATTCCACTCCAATAACCACGCCCACTTTTCAATTATGAAGCTCATTTTCAAAAGAGTGGCATTTCAAAAAGTGGCATAAATCTGCATTTGGACATTTTTCTCACAAAAATGTCCAAATTGGTATTTTCAAAATACCAATGAAGTCCGTCAGAAGTGCATTCAAATCACAAGGGGGCATGTCAGGGGCATGGGGTCTGGGCATTCCTAACAATTGGTCGTTTTTCAGCCACAATGAAGCAAAACAAAAGTGTTCAGGACTAATACTAAGATGTTTTGAGCTAAACCTGTTTTTATAACAAATAAAGCACAAAAGGGTGCCCTAAATGACCACTGGAGGGAATCAGGGGCGACCCCCCAATACCCTCCCAGTGGTCACTGACCCCCCTCTCACCCCCCACAATTGTGAATACAAATATGATTTAGCAACCTCTATGACAGCTTCAGATGTTAGAGCCAGGTGTATTAGCAGCATGTAGGTCCCTGGAGTAGTGTAGTGGTTAGTGCAGTGCAGTGCACCGTGGCATGGGGGACTCTGGTCCCTATCTCCCTCTACCTGTCACATTTGTGGGGGAAACTGTGAGCCCTCCAAAACTCACCAGAAACCCACTGTACCCACATGTAGTTGCCCCCTTCACCCATAAGGGCTATTGTAGTGGTGTACAGTTTTGGGCAGTGGATTTGGGGGGGGGGGGGGGGCTCAGCAGACAAGATAAGGGAGCAATGGTGAAATGTGTACTTGGGAGCATGTTTTTGAAGTCCACTGCAGTGCCCCCTAGGGTGCCCCATTTATCTCCTTGGATGTTTGGGAGGAAAGTCTGCTAAAAATGATGGTCCCTCCTACATCCCAGTGGCATGATTTTTTCTTTTTTTTGCTTGGATGCTCTTTTTTGAAAATGGACTAAGAAACAAAATGTCCAAAGCACAAAACCTTGTTAGAACCAGTATTTTCAAAATCAAAATATAGAGGCTTTTACTTTTTGAAAATGAACTTCTTTCCTATTCAGATTTTGGACATTTTTTTGCAAAACGTCTAAAGTCAGACTTAGACATCATATTGAAAATGCCCCTCCATGTGACTTAGAATTCACATTACAGAATACGCTTAGCAAGTAGTGCGCGTAAATTCTAATTAATGCTTAGTGCTTATAATTGCTTGTTAATATCCAATTAGTGCTGATTAGCTTATTAACTAATTAAGTTTTGCACATTGTTATGGAATATGCTTTGATTTCCATGTGGAAATCAAGGCACAATATATAGAATCCTGGGGTATATGCTTATTCTTCCCTTCTAAGCCAGTTAAAGACTCCAAAACAAGGTAAGGGGAGGGCTGGGAAGAGACACCTAAAAACCACAACATTACCAGAGTGTATGAGAGAGACTAAATAAAAGTAATCCTTAATGTCTAAAAGGCAATGTTGTATAATAACTGGAATTCGTTGCCGGAGAATGTGGTAAAGGTGGTTAGCTTAGCAGAGTTTTAAAAAGGTTTGGATGGCTTCCTAAAGGAAAAGTCCATAGACCATTATTAAATTGGACTTAGGGAAAATCCACTATTTCTGGGATAAGCAGTATAAAATGTTTAGTACTTTTTTGGGATCTTGCCAGGTATTTGTGACCTGGATTGGCCACTGTTGGAAACAGGATGCTGGGTTTGATGGACCTTTGGTTTGTCCCAGTATGGCAATACTTATGTAAATGTAACTAGTTACGGTACTTAAGTAAAATATTTTTCACTTTTACTTTTAAAGAAGTACAGGAAGCATTGTGTTACTTTTACTTTTACCAACATAATAATTTCATCAATTTTTACTACTTTTATTCAGTTACATCTGATGCTTGCAGTTAAAAGTAAAAAGTAATAGAGGAAGCAAGACATAAATGATGATTCCTTGGTAAACCAAATGAAACATCAAAACCTGGAACAGGATTTTGCTATTGCATACCTTGTCATGGTAACAGTGGATCATCTTATCTTCAATTTTGCTGTTCAGGGAATACAGCCTATGAGAACAGTGGAATTGCCTGTGTGTGTTGAATTGGTGACTGGTCTCCAGCTAAACAGAACAGTGATGTTGGGTCACTTTGAAGCAGAGATAAAGCTGAAACTGTTTACAATTTTTGGTGAACAGACTGCTGGTCATTCCATGGAAGACTGTCCACTGGATTGATAGATTCCTTAGAGAAGAAGTCTCCTTGTCTGGCCATAAGACTGAAAGGTTCCCACGCATTTATAGGGGAACTGTATATATGGCACTGAATGTTACGTGCTATTTCCATGCTGAACTTTTGACATGGAAAAGCGTTCTAATGTATGAAAGGTACCATAACAGGGCAGAAACAGCAGATCCAGGTGAAAACACAATTATGTGCACATTTATAGAATAACACCTAAGTGTTTCCATGCGGATCTGCAAGTGGGGGGGGGTGGCCATAGGAGGGGCATTCCCTTAAAATGCACACAGTGTTATAGAATAATGTGGATCCATGCCCAACTTGCAGGCTAGGATTTACACCTGGTTTCAGCTGGTGTAACTCCTCGTGCCCAAATCTGAGCATGGATCCTGGTCCTATTCACTATTCTGGAAAGGGCACCAATCTCAGAACACCCATTGTAGAATACCATCCAGAAACAAAAAATTTTGGCACTGAATTTTAAGCACCATTTACTGAATCCAACCCTTAATGTTTCCCATCAGATGAAAAATTGTTAGAACAACAACAGACAATGATTTCACCTTTGTGAAAGATTTCTCTGTATTTGGACAGCATAATGATGGTAACGAAGATGAAGCTGCAAGTGATGAGTTATACAGCACTACTTCTAATGTAGATGGTAATGACAATAATGATGATAAAGAATTCTTTGCTTTATGGAAGTCAAGTGTTCCAGAGAGTCCCTTCATCAATATTTGGAGACCCTGTTAGAAAACATCATTAGTTTTTAAGCCTGGTCTGATTTGAAGGAACTTTTTATTAGACTGAACACTCCATTTCCTGCCATTCCAGTTGTTGAGCACCTTTTTAGCTGTGCTGGATTAATGACTCACAAGTACACTCGCATGAGTGACAGTCTTTTTCAAACTTTAGTTTCACTAAAAGTAAAATGGATCGAATTATAGAGCGATAAAGTTATTGGGATAAAAGCATTAACAATAATTGCATTATTGTAGTTATGGTACTTTTACTTTTTACCCAGCATATTGTATTAGGCAATAACTTTTTTACTTTCACATAAGTACATTTTTTAATGTATTCACTATACTTTTTACTTTTACTTAAAGTAAAAATAAATGCATATTTTAATACTTTACTTAAGTACTTTGACCTAATACTTTGAACAACATTGCTAAAAGGGGCCTTAATTTCAGTTGTCTGGTAAAATGCAATCCAAAAGTTCTCTCACTGTATATATGCACTTGTATTCCATGCTTCTAATTATGGGAAACACAAGCCAGGTCATGAGAATTACTGCATGCTTTCAATGGAGTTATCTTTACTTCAGAAATAAATCTTGCTATGCACTTCATTATTATGTTTCTTTGATACATGACCATTACAATCAATCAGTAAGCAGCCTCTAGGTGAAAGCACGCTTCTCTGCAGTTGATAGGACTAAATAACTATCCCACACTGCAGCCTTGAGATAAGGTAATAAGCACAAAACAACTTCTGGCCAGGCCCATTCACAGCATTTGTACCTTCAAATGGAAGAGTTTTTTTTTTTTTTTGTTACATTTGTACCCCATGCTTTCCCACTCATGGCAGCTCAATGTGGCAGGCAATGGAGGGTTAAGTGACTTGCCCAGAGTCACAAGGAGCTGCCTGTGCAGGGAATTGAACTCAGTTTCTGAGGACCAAAGTTCACCACCCTAACCACTAGGCCACTCCTCCACTCCAATGTAATTAGGGATGTCACAGAGATATCAAGTTACTTAGTACCAGAAGAGAGATTTTAGGCCAGTCCTAGATTTCTGACAGCTCACCCTGATGCATTAAGGGGCCCTTTTCCCAAACGGTGGTAAAATATGGCCTGTAGTGGCATCAGCACGTGGTTTGCTGCATGCCAAGGCCACCTTTAACCACCATCAGTAAAAGGGTCTTTTTTTTTCAGGAGGACCAGGAAATGACCCTGAGGTAAGCGAAATATTGTCATGTGGCCCTTTCTAGCCGGAGCCCTTACCGTCTCCTATTTAAGAGGTGGTAAGTGCTCCAGGGCTAACCCGGCAGTGCCAGAAAATAAAAATGCATGTGGAAATAATAAAAATGTAGAAAATAAAAATGGTGAGCCCAGCAGTGGACTCGATTTGCCACGCGCCAAGCCCTCGCTATCCTTTTCCTCCCTTTAGCTACAGGGCTGCTAAGTGATCTGCAGCACTGATTTCCGTAGTAGAATCAGGAATTATAAAGTCCACGCTGCTTTGGGATTTAAGTTCAAAACCAGGACAGGCCAAAAAGTCTCCCTTCCAGAACTAGGTAATTTAGCATCTGTGATATCAGTACAAGTGGGCAATGACTCACTTTTGACATGTTATTTACCAGCGTAAATAGGCTTGCTATGTAAGGCAGATCAAGGAGACACACAAGAAAATACTGCAGAAATATATTGCTACTACATAATGACTTGAATGTTCACATGAATTGCACATGTGTGAGGTAACGAGGAAAGAGGGCTGCGTTGAAATCTCCATCTAGGCTTGCCCCTGACTGCCAGTTTTCTAGTACAGGTTAATGCAGTTCTGGTTTTACCCCACTCTCTGCAGGGACTTGAGGTTTGACTATTTCTATTACTTTACCTGTAAGAACAAACTACCAGTCCCTATAGACAATAGGGTTTAACCAGGACCAGACCAGCCTGTCTTAGACAATTTGCAGGAAAGCAGCAACCTTTTTTCTAATTTCTATGAGGGTTTCTTGGCATCTCTCAATTTAAAGGGCCTGCTGCATGCATATCATTGACCCAGAGTCTTGCTTAATTGAATTATAATTATATAGACTTGCAGAACCCCATTCTGTAAAGAAACTGATTTAGATGGTTAACAGCAGCGTATAAACAGTCAAAATAAAACAAAGCTCCAGATCTTGCAGAATACTGCTGCTTGGCTTTTTTTTTGGGGGGGGGGGGGGGGGAGGGGAGAGAGAATTTGAAAGGGCTTCTTTCACACTGGTTTCCTTGCATTGGCTTCCAGTTAACTCATGGATAGTTTTTAAAATTGCTTGTATGATCTTAAAATCATTTCATGGGTTAAACTCCGAAGGAATTGCTAGGATTTTAAATCTTCCTAATAATCAGTCTACTAAGCATGAGATCCATAAAATGAAACTTAATTTTCCAACATTGAAAGGTGTCAGAAATAAGAGGCGATTTTAATTGTCTTTTCAGGTTGTGGAACTGTCTTCTGAGGCAGATTAGAGAATTACCTTCTTATTCCCTTTTTCAGAAAGTTGTTAAGGCATATTTGTATCTGAAATTAAGTTGATTTGTTTAATTACTGGTAGAGTGTTAATTATTTTTATTTGTAGAGTTTAACTATATTTTGTAATTCCCCTCTTTTGCTGAGGTTTTTCTCTTTTGTAATCTGCTTAGAATCTCTATGAAATATGTGGGATGCAAGACTATTGATGGTATGGTATGGTAAATTAACATACCATAAAACAAAAACACCATAAAATACCCAAAACAATTTTTCTCAAATCGTAAAACCTCTCAAACATTACTCATAGGCCAATCTAAATAAATACATTTTCAACTCTTTGTGCCTATAAAGGAAAGTTTAAAACAATTAAGTATATATGTAATCCCCCATTTTAATGGGGATTACTAAACTGCTGAGAAACCCCTCCCTAGAGTTACTGGGGGAGAGGGAGCAGGTTGGAAAGAGAGAGTGAGAAGCCCAGCCCCAAGTGGAGTGTTTATGGGAAAGTGCTGAAGGGAATGTTTCTGGTTATTGAATGGAAGTAGGGGTGGAGTCTAGAGGTTATAAAAGTTATTGCTATACAGAGCACATGGTCCTTGGTTGCTCCTACCCCTGCCGGGACCCGTGTAGAGAGGGGGTGTCCTGGATAGGCCCAATAAACTAAGACTGAACTAAGTGGAGGTTTCTGCCAGTAAAGGCATTAACTGTGGAGTGGAGGAGTGTTCCTGGTGGGAAGTATGGAGGATGGATGGAGGAGTGGCCTAGTGGTTAGGGTGGTGGACTTTGGTCCTGAGGAACTGAGTTTGATTCCCAGCACAGGCAGCTCCTTGTGACTCTGGGCAAGTCACTTAACCCTCCATTGCCTGCTGCATTGAGCCTGCCATGAGTGGGAAAGCATGGGGTACAAATGTAAAAAAAAAAAAAAAGTAGGGGTGACCCAGCCCGGGAGCAGGAACAGGGAAGGAGCCTGTTCATTGCTAAAAGCAGTAGCCGTGAGAGGTATACCTTTGCATGATAGAGGACAGATAGAGAGATCTGGACCTAAGAGGAGATTGTTTGAGGCAAAAGTGTTGCAGGCACAGCCTTGGATTATTCTGATTTTGGACTGGAGGAGTACATACTTTAGGATTTACAAATGAACTACTAAAAATAAACCAAAGTCTTGAAGTGGCACTTAACCTTCTTCTTTTGAACAAGTTATCTGTTTGGAATACAAATTGATTTGTTGATATTGAAAGGATTGTTTGCCTCTAGAATACATGAAGTCTGGATTAACTGTCTGTTGCATAGTTTAAATAAAGTTCGTGTCTGGATTATAACTCCTGGACTGGAATATTTCTTTGAGTGAGAGTGAAGTTAATTTACTCCCAGTCTAACAAATAAAAATAAAGAATAAAAGCCTGGCTTAACACCCTACAGCCTACCGGATTTTATCCAGCCCAGCCTGTGCCTAGTTCAAGTAAAACTTAAAAATTTTGCTGTGACCCTGGTTTCAGGTGCTGACTTGAAGAGTTAGCTGAGTCCCAGAACTTTTATGGTGAGACCAAGGTTACATATATACATATCAGAATTCTTAAAATTCTCAGCTACTGATGCAGCGTGAAAATCCACATCATCACACCTCATCATTTCTTCATCAATCAGCACAGGCATTTTACTAATCCACACAGCTCTGTCTTCCTTACATTAAAAACCAACAGACTGGCAGACATTCACAATCCTATACATTATAAACAATAGTTCAGGGCCTCTGAAATTTTTATTACTATCCCTTTCCTCTTCCCTCTTCACCCTCCCCCCCCCCCCCCCCCCCCCCCCCCCCCAATACAAGCTAAATCCCCAGTCATATCAAGACAGCTAATAATGGAGGTATAAAAATAAAACTACTGACAAAGAAGATCTCTGGGGCACTCCTGTGACAAAGAATTTTGAAGGTGAATGAATGTAGCGGTGAATTTCCCCCAACTCCCGAAAGCAATATTGATGAAACTCATCAACTTGGGTTTCTGGAACCACACTGTGATAAGTTCTTTGTTTAAGCAGAGCTGCTCCAGATAAGTGTGACTTTATTTTTCAGCATCAAGTAATACTTTTCAGATGCTGAAGTTAGCTTCAATTTTATACTGTTTGATATTTTTAAACATTAGAGTGGTCCAGAACCCCCCCCCCCCCCCCCCCACAAAGGACTCTCAAGAATGGAATAAGTGTGTTTTATTAAGACCTGACACGGACTACGTTTCAATGTAAACTAACACTTGCCTCAGGGGTCAATTCAACCAAACAACACTCAATACATAAGTAGTTGTACAAGAAGTAGTATCTCCATACAGTGAAAGTCCACTCTGAAGACAGGAGAATAGGTTCCTATTGCGGAACAAATCGCCAAGAAAAAGCACCAAACATTGAAAAATTTGTTTAGAGTGGACACTTTTAAGCACATTTCTTCACATTGGGGGAGGCTCTAGGATTATAAATGAATATTCGTCCTGATGCAGTTTGATGTATTGATGGCTTTACTTATGATGGGAGTTTATGCTTATATTTCATATAGTTATAGACACACACATGATAATTTTTTGATTATTGTGTGTGTATATCATCCTGTTACTGGAGTATTTGATATTTTCTACTTACAGCCCCATGGTAAAATCATGGTCAAGCCAGCACATGGAGGTTGGACTAAAGAGCTAATAAAAGTCCTGAGTATAGGTAGCACACCACCAGTACTGAGGGGGAGTCCTGTTCTAGAATGGGTAAGAGAATGAAATTTGTCAAATAATATTGGACTTAGATGATTTATTTGACTGAGAACCCTGCAATATGCTCCATTCAGTGGTGACTCAGGTCAAAGGAACTTGAACCAAGAGGGGACAGAGCGGGCCCCTCACCATTGCTGTACCTTAATGAAGATTCAGTGCAGAGTTTACCACGTATCTGATCTCTAGACTTAAATCAGAGAATGGAAGGCTGATTCTGAGGAAAATGTCAAGTACCCTGTTCCAATTGCAATTATTAAGAAGTGTGAGACGAAAGGTTCTGTGTATACCTGCGTGTGTGGACTGAAAATGTTATCAAGAGGAGAAAATCACCCTATGAAACATTGTTTTTTTCTATTTGGTGAGAAGATTATCACTGCTTGGAAAAACTGAAATGCGAATGTAGAAAAGTGCCCTGATATCATTGAAGACTAGGTTAAAGCTGTGCTGATATATATGAAGGATCCCTGAAGTGTAAAGACCAAGTAATGAACTGAGTTTGAGTTCCTGTTAGTAAAGTTCCTGTTTTAGCAAAATGAGACTGCTGGCTTTTCTTCCGGAGTGAGTGCCCAGAGAAAGAGTAGCCCCCAGCCTACAGGAGTATTTTGGTCCCAGCCCATGACCAACTTGTGTGTCCCCGCCTGTGGGAGCTGTGAGTGTAGCAGTGAAGAGAAAAGATTCTGCTTGTGTGACCCCGGGGTGGAGCTGAGCCAGAGGTGAGGCTGCTCAGGGTTAAATTTCTAATGCCTCAAAAACTTCCTCAGATCAGTATTGGACACATAGACTGAGATCACATTGTATCATCCTCACTGATAGGTATTGTCCACTCTGATCCCTGATTTGGTTGAGAATTTTAGGGCATAAGGTATGATAAAGCTAAGTCTCCACCTCTCCTTTTTTCTTCTTCATCCTCCTATTGGATGCAAAAAATAAGGAAGGATATTTGGGAAAAATAAGAAGCCTCTTGTCAGCCACCACCAATATGTTTCCTGGATCATATAAATTGATGCTTGGAGGTGGGTGATTTCTTTTTGGAATGACTGCATCATAAATGAACAATTCAAGACCTTGACATTCAAGGTCAGAACCCTGAATCTACTTCCTGCCATATCTCATTATGTCTTTGTATGCTTACACATGAGACCACAAGATACATCTCAAATACCCTATATAGACCCCCACCCCACCTGACTACCTTCCTGTCTTCCCCTATCAGCCTCTAAAACCATGACCCTCTGAACTCTACCCCAGCTCTAAAAGCCAAATGCCCCCTCCTCCCTACCCCTTTAACCACCTCAAAAAAATCCTTCCCAGCAGGCCAGCCTTCACAGGAGCAAGCCACAACATTCATTCTAGGTCCCTATATAACTTCTCATATATTGGCACC